>NW_006408544.1:7521535-7522097 GCF_000296735.1 Chrysochloris asiatica
GTGAGGCAAAGGTCTTGTCTCAGTCTTTTACATATTGCTTTCCAGGAATTAAATTTTTGTATATGCTATGAGGCAGAGTTCAAGGTTGATTACTTTTCCTCATATAAATATTTAGTGGTTCCATCATCATTTGTTGAAAAGCCCCATCTTCCACATAGCATTAGTGCCTTTTTAAAAAGCCAAATGACTACGTAGAGGTGCATATATTTTTTAAAAATCAATTTTACTTCTATATACAATTATACAATTGGACAACAAAAAATTAAAAACCTTGATTTAGAAAACTACAAAATTGATGACAAAAATTAAAGGCCCAGGTAAATTGCAATGTACCATGCTGCTCATAGATTGAAAGACTCAATTCTGTTAGAATTTCAATTCTCCTGAAATTAATCCATAGTATCAACACTATCATATTCATAATTCCATCAGGATTTTAAATAGAAATTGGTAAACTGACATTAAAATTTAAAAGGAAGTGCAATGACCCTAGAAAAGCTAAAAGAACAAAGTTAGAGAATTTACACTACCTGATACAAAGACTTATCATTGTTGTTAAGTG
>NW_006408544.1:7526952-7529069 GCF_000296735.1 Chrysochloris asiatica
TGTGGCAGCGGTAGTGAGGTTGGCCCAGGATTGGACATTGTTTCATTCTGCTGTGCATGGGGTCGCTATGAGTCGGTTCCGACTCGATGGCACCTGATAACAACAACAACATCTATTGTATTTCTACTAACTACAGTAGTGGTAATAAGCCCTATCTATTTTTAAAAATAATTTATTTTGGAAGAATTAGGATGAGGCTGATCTCTATGAGATAGAGAGTAGACATATAAAGAAGGGTGGAAACCCTTCTTTACAAAATCTAACACTAGATGTTCCTCCTATGGGTGCACTCTCTACTTCTCAGCTGGGTTTGACAATTTGTTGCAACGACTATTCAGAACTCAGACACCATACTCATTTTTATGGGTTTATTAGAAAAGCTAACAGGTTATAATGCAAGATCAGAGAATGCTCAGGATATAGGTGTTAGATAAGGAAGGTCTCTTCTCTGCCTTGCCCACAGGCAGTTTTTTCTTTGGCACCTTTTCTTTGGCCTGGCCTCTGCCCTGCTCAAGCAGTGTTACAAAGTTCTTTTTGTACTGTTGATAAATGCCCCAAGGGCACTAGCTCTACTTCCATGGGTCAGCAAATCTTGCTCCCCAGTTAAGGGTCTGAAGGCACCCCACTCTGCAAACTAGCTTCCTGCTCAAAAGCACTTAGTTTTATTAGCACCACTAGTCTATCTCCAGCTCTGGCTCTTGGTTCTGCTGCTGCTCTCCCTTTCATGTTTCCTGGGTCAAAAGGTTCATTGTGCAGAGATCTCAGGATTCAAAGGACTGGATTCCCCTCCTGGTTCTTCTTCCTTGATGGTAGTGCGTTCCCACCCCGTTTCGGAGATGGCTCATTTTATACCCATCAGGATGGTAAAATTGATTGATTACAATTAACCATGTTAACAATCACAACAAAATCATATAATTTATCAGCATCTTCTACATCTATTCTTGCCCAGACCCATCAGGAAAAAGTCATTTAGTGGGAGTTTACAAAGACTATGGCTAGAAGACACATTAAACAATTCACTACAGTACACTAGTACTTTTGGTCTCAGGGTAGAGGAGTTAATGATCTGTGAAGGCTATTAGGCCTGTGGATTAGCTTCTTCTCTGAGTGGTGGGTTTCCTTCTTTCTCTGTCACTTCAGGCATGTAGAGACCAATAGATGTATCTTAGACTTCCCTGAAATGTTTTAAAAACCAAATAACAATTTAGCTTAACTACTAAAAAATGTCTTTTATGCATAATGCTTTTTAAAGAATTATGTACATGATGTTCCACTTTATGGGAAGCAGTTGTAATTAATTAACTCACATATTTTCAAGTTGAGAGTCTAGAATGTACTATGTATTTCCTTTACTCAATAGGAGAATTTAAAGAAAATAAAGACTATTTGAGATTAAGAAAAAATAGAACTATGTATATGAGACCAGATTGACAATAGCAACTAGAAAGATTTGATAGGAACCTTAGAGGATAGTGAGTATATGTTAATGAGGGAGGCACAACTCCAAAAAGGAGGGTGAAAATTGTTTCACACCTTGAAGAATGTTATCAATGTCACTGAATTGTACATGTAAAAAACATTGAATTGGTGTATGTTCTAAACAAAAACAAAAAAACTACACTATCACTTCACACCTATCAGAATGACTAAAGTAAACTATAGTGCCACCACCAAATGCTGGTGAGGATGCGGAGTCTGAGTTATCTAGTGCTGCTATAACAGAATACCACACAGGGATGACATTAACAAACAGAAATTTATTCTTTCACAGTTTGGAAAGCTAGAAGTCTGAATTCAGAGTGCCAGCTCTGGAGATAGGACCTTGTCTCCTTTCAGCATCTGTATGCCCAGCATTTCTTGGAGATCTCCATGTATCTTAGCAGCAATCTTTCCATATATCTACTTGTTTCCAGAAATGATGCTGAAGAATGCATGATAGAATTCTGCAAAACCAATGATTTATTTCAAATACTTTCTTTAGGCAGCATAACAGATGACTATACACATGGACCTCACCAGATGGAACACATAGAAATCAAATTGACTACATCTGTGGAAAGAGAAGATGGAAAAGCTCCATATCATCAGTGAAGACAAGGCCAGGGGAAGACTGT
>NW_006408544.1:7531013-7531913 GCF_000296735.1 Chrysochloris asiatica
GATGGACTCAAGTGTGGCAACAGTAGTGAGGCTGGCCCAGGTCAGACATTGTTTCATTCTGCTATGCATAAGGTCGCTATGAGTCGGTGCTGACTCAATGGCACCTAACAACAACTAGTTTCACAGTACAAATGAGGAACTCCACTCCAGGACTCTTTTTTTCTTGATGGTAGTAGTCCCTCTTTCTCTGCTCACTTCTCTTTATTTCAAATGAGATTGACTAAAGATACAACCTAATGCAATCCAGTAGCTTGCATCCAAAATTATTAACATCATAAAAGTTAGGATTTACATTACATAAGAACGGAAACTTGGTGTGGCACTGTGGGTTAATGCGCCAGACTGCAAAATCATTTGAACTGCAAGGACTGTGGTTCAAGCTTACCAGCTGCTCCTCAGATAAGGAGGGTTACTATGGGTCAGAATCGACTCAAGGGCACTTAACAACAAGAATGATTACATAAGATCAGAGTTGATCACATCATATCAGATTATGGAGAAAGTGATTAAACAATATTAGAACTCATCATAGGAATTTAATATATCTTAACTGCTAAACCTTCCATCTTCTTTTGATGCTTTCTGCATCATTCACTATTTTGCCCTTAGAATCAATCTTTCAATATTGCAAGTTGAGGCTTGAATTTTTTCTTCAGTTCCCTCAGTTTGAGAAATGCTGAATGTGTTCTTCCCTTTTGGTTTACTAACTCCAGGTCATTCACATTTTGTTATAATATTTGGCTTTGTCTTCTCAAGCATCATTCAAAATATTGAATGATGCAAAAAGCATCAAAAGAAGGTGGAAAGAGCCATTGCCATGCTGCAATGAGTTTCGATGACAGGTAAGACTGAGGAATTCGCACTGACTGCCTAAGACAGGCAGTGTCCCTTAAACAAATA
>NW_006408544.1:7533162-7535046 GCF_000296735.1 Chrysochloris asiatica
CTCTGACCCTCCACCTTATCAAACATGCTCTCCTTCTCCAGTGACTTCTTCCTCCTGACAATATGTCCAAAGTATGAGAGAGGAAGTTTGGTTATCTTGGCCTCTAAGGAGCACTGTGGCTGCACTTCTTCCAAAACGGATGTATTGGTTCTTCTGGCAGCCCATGGAACTTTCAATATTCTCCTGTATAGATTTACAAACTCGGAAACCCTGTACAGGGTCTCTATGAGTCAGAACTGACTCCACGGCACATAACAACAACAACATATCAAAAGAAACCGAGTCACAACAAAATTAATGCATTGGGTGAAGTTTAGTCTATCCAAAGATTTGCTAATCATGCAGAACCAAACAGAAAGTGGAAAGGTACTTTACCCAGTATTAGCAGTGACTAGCTTTTTTTAAGAAAATGAGGAAGTAAAGGAAGCATATCTCTGATAGGCTTATACAGTTTACTATTGAAATTCTGTCAGAATATCATTTGCCAATAAGGTGATTTATATGAAAAGCTAGGCAGTTATAAGATGTTTTATTAAGGTTAATTTGTAATAAAAACAGCTCTTAGAGCAATCCTCCACTCTGGTGCTGATTCCATTTTGTCAACCACACTACTCCATTTGGATTTTATTTAATAGCTACAATGGAGTATGGTAGTTCCATACGATAAGCAATAAGCGCTGGACTGTGAATAACAAAGTCTATGGCTTTAGCCTGGCAGCTGTTCTGCAGGACAAAGATGAGGTTTTCTGCTTCTAAGAAGACTTAAAGCCTCTAAAACTCTATACAGGGTTGATATGAATCAGCACTTAACAATGACAACAACAACCAACAGCTAGAAGAATCTAACATTTTGTACCACCGCTTGGCTGTCAGTTTATCATATTGTGGTGGTTTGTGTGTTGCTGTGATGCCAGAAGTTATGTCACCAGTACTTTAAATACAAGCAGGGTACTTGTAGGTGTCCTGGTGTGATGATGTGGATTAATGCCCTGGACTGAAATGTCAGTTTGAACCACAAGGTCAGCGGTTCAAGCTTACCAGTCACTCCTTGGAAACCCTATATAGGGTTGCTATGAGTTGGAACCATTTTGATGGCACTTAACAATAACAACAACAACAGGATACACCCCTGGTGGACAGGTTTCAGCTGTGTTTACAAACTAAGACAGACGAGGAAAAAGAAGAGGCAAATGTTTAGCCAAAGAAAACTTTATGAATAGCAGTGCCACACCATCAGATAGCACCAGGATATTGAATATTGAAACATGATGAATAGCACTAGAATATTGTCAGATAGAGTGCCAGAAGATGAGTCCTTCAGGTTGGAAGGCATTCAAAATACAACTGGGGAAGAACTGCCTCCTAGAAGCATAGTTGACCATGATGATGCTAATGGAATAAAGCCTTTGAGACCTTCATTTGCTTATGGGGCACAACTCAAAATGAGGAGAAAACTCTGTAAACATTCATTGATAATCAAAACATGAAATGTGCAAAGTAAGACTCTAGATTTGAATTCGGAATTTGTCAAAAATTGGAAATTGTCAAAAATGAAATGGAATTCATAAACATTGATATCATAGGCATTTGTGAGCTGAAATGGATTGATATTGGCCATTCTGAATCTGATAATCATATGGTTTATTATGCCGGGAATGATAAATTCAAGAGGAATGGCATCGCATACATCATGAAAAAGAACATTTCAAGATCTATCTTGAAGTATCAAGACTTCAAGATAGATCTTGAAATGTTCTTTTTCATGATGTATGCGATGCCATTCCTCTTGAAGTATATGGAGCTCTGGTAGCGTAGTGGTTACGAATCGGGCTGCGAACCTTAAGGTCAGCGGTTCGAAACTACCAGCCGCTCCGCGGGAGAAAG
>NW_006408544.1:7535306-7536785 GCF_000296735.1 Chrysochloris asiatica
GGGGTCTTCCTCTTTTTTTCTGACCCTCCACCTTACCTAACATGATATCCTTCTCCAGCGACTGGTCCCTCCTGACAGTATGTCCGAAGTATGAGAGACAAAGTTTGGTCATCCTGGGCTCCAAAGAGTACTCTGGCTGCACTTTTTGCAACACAGATCTTTTGGTTCTTTTGGCAGCCCATGACACTTTCAACATTCTCCTCCAACACCAGAACTCAAAAGCATCAATTCTTCTGTAGTCTTCCTTATTCACTGTTCAGCTTTCACATTCATATGAGGTTATTGAAAATACTATGGCTTGGGTCAGGCGCACCTTAGTCCTCAAGTTGACATCTTTGATCTTTAACACTTCTAAAAGGTCTTGTACAGCAGATTTTCCTAATGCAATATGTCATTTGATTTCTTGACTGCTGCTTCTATGAGTGTTGATAGTTGATCCCAGAAGAATGAAGTCTTTGACAACTTCAATCTTTTCTCTGTTGATAAATAGATAAGAATGTTGTTTATTGGTCCAATAGTGAGGATTTTTGTTTTCTTGACATTGAGATGCAATCCATACTGAAGGCTGTGCTCTTTGATCTTCATCAGTAAATATTTTAAGTCTAGTTTACTTTCAGCAAGCCAGGTTTTATCATCTGCATATTGTAGGTTGTTAATGAGTCTTCCTTCAATACTGATACTACATTTTTCTTCATATAACTCAGCTTCTTGGATTATTTGCTCAGCATATAGGTTGAATAAGTACAGTGAAAGAATACAACCTTGTCACACACCTTTCTTAATTTTAAACCATTCAGTGTTCCCATGTCCTGTTTGAACAACTGTCCCTTGGTCCAGGTACAGATTCCTCATGAGCACAATTAAGTGTTCTGGAATACTCATACTTCATAATGTTGTCCATAGCTTGTCATGATCCACACAATTGAAAGCATTTGCATAGTCAATAAAGCACAGGTAAACATCTTTCTAATATTCTCTGCTGTCAGCCAAGATCCATTGGACATCAGCAATGATATCTCTTGTTCCATGGCCTCTTCTGAATCTGGCTTGAACCTCTTGAAGTTCTCTGCCAATGTATGCTTGCAGCTGTTTCTATATTACCTTTAGTAAAACTTTACTCACATGGGATATCAAAGAGATTGTCCAATGATTTCCACATTCCATTGGGTCATCTTGCTTTGGAATGGGCACAAACACGGATCTCTTCCATTCCAATCGGCCAGATAGTTGTCTTTCAAATTTCTTCGCATAGATGAGTGAGTGCCTCCTGTGCCCCCTCACTTTCTTGAAAGATTTCACTTTTGATTCCATCAATTCCTGGTGCATTGTTCTTTAACAATTCCTTCAAAGCACCTTGGACTTCCTCCTTAAGTATCATTGGCTCTTGATAATATGCTACCTCTTGAAATGGTTGAACATCAATCATTTCCTTTTGGTACAGTGACTCTGTGTATTCCTTCCATCTATTTTTTTTTTTTT
>NW_006408544.1:7537815-7540133 GCF_000296735.1 Chrysochloris asiatica
TGATATATGATAGGATAAATGTAAAGCTAATGTTCTCCCATGTAAACTATCACATAATTCACAATAAAACATTAAAAAAAAAAAAAAAGTCAGACCACTTAGAGTTATGGCTAGACAAGTTGACATATGATTTTTAAAAAATGTTTAATTTGAACTTGGTGAAGCTTTACAGAGCAGATTAACATTCAACAAATCATACATTTCATTTTATCTCATTAATTAATTTATTTCATTATTCATTGATTTCACTTCTTCACAGTGTTTCTTGTGTCCATTCCTCCTTCTTTCTCAATACTTATGCACTTTCTCCTTGAGTAAATGCTGTTCTTTTTATTTCCAATTGATGATTTTATGGTGTATGTACCTGAATAGGTTGTTATTTCTCCTATTGGGATATCTATTGCTTGGCTACAAATTGCGCCATGGGAATAAGTTCAGTTCCAGACCTGAAAGGTCACCAAGAGCAATATCAGGATTCCACCAGTTTCTATCAAACTAGTAGGCCTGGGTTGTTGTTTTTTTAAATGATTTTGAGTTTTGTTTAAATTTTTCTCCCACTCTGCACAGAACCTTCTAATGTGATTCCTGTCAGAGAAATTGGTAGTGGGAGCTGGGCACCATCTAGCTCTTCCGACCTCAGGGTCATGAAGGCTGAGGTTTATGTTGTTCATTAGTCCATTGGACTACTTGTTTTTATGTCTTCAATTTTTATCATTTTTTTCTCCTCTGGACACAGAGAGACCAATATTTGCACCTTAGATGGCTACTCATGAGCTTTTAAGACCCTAGTCGCTATTTACTAAAGTAGGATATAGAACATTGTCTTTGGGGACTAGGTTTTGCCAATTAACCATGGTATCTGTCTCCCAAGACTATGGTCTTCAGTCCCCAGACCCAGTGATTCATCCTCTTAAAGTGTTTAGTAATGTATAAGAAGTTTTCATAACCTTGCCCACTGTGTGCTCCACCACATTTATGAATATGTTTGCAGCAAAGGTAAATACCATGTACAAATACTCTTTATCAGACCTTTATGTATTTGTTATATAGTCCCAATCTCCCTCTCACACCCATTCAGCCTTCAGTTGACACATAAGTTTAGTCATCATAGCCAGTATTGTTCTTTTTTCTTTCTTTAAGTTTTTATTGTGGATTAAGTGTAAGTTTAAGGGCGGATCATCAATTTTGCATTCAACAAATCATACAACTTGTGTCATCACAATGATTACATTCCTCTCCATGCACCATCAGATAATAGTATTTCTCTCTATTCACTTTGTTGTTGTTATGTGCCATGGAGTCGGTTCTGACTCAGTGACTCTGTACAGGGTTTCCAAGGCTGTTAATCTTTACGGGAGCAGAAAGCCTCATCTTTCTCCCGTGGAACAGCTGGTAGTTTCGAACTGCTGACCCTGAGGTTCACAGCCCGATTTGTAACCACTACGCTACCAGAGAACAACACTCAGGCTTATATAATAATTTACACCACCAAGGGGCACATTCTGCATCCTCCTGCCTGCCAGTTCTTAGTCCCTCTCTTCCCATGAATCTAGAGTCCTCAGCTGCTCCCTCTCTCCATATCTTCATCTCTGCCTCCATCTCTGGTGTCACTGCTTCTCTGGATAAGGTCCAGCTTGTGCTCTTCTCCTTTGATGGTCCTAGGGTCCTTTGTTTCTGGACTGTAAGATTAACTGCTCCCCCATTTTGGTACCTCCCCCCAAACACCCCGCCCCAATCCCACCATTGTGGTTACCTTATATTCCATTAACTTTTCCCTCTATTTAAGACAGTCTACTTTATCCTATAATCTACCACCTGGCTCTCTGTTCCTCTGTGTTTACCTTCTTTCACACTGTAATTGTTTTGATCATAGACTGACCTCCGAGATCCTCTGAATTTGTTCTTATAGTTTTATTCTGTTCTTGACTCTTCCATTTGTTGATTGACTTCCGGGTGATGCTGCCATGTACGTCGTTCTCTGGTTGTTGTCTATTCTTGTTGGTTCTCAGTCCACAGAACTCCCTTTAGGATGTTTTTCATCACAGGGTTGGCTTTGGCAAAATCCCTTAGCTTCTATTTATCCTGGAATGTTTTGATTACACCATCATATTTGATTGACAGTTTTGCTAGGTAGAGGATTCTTTTTTTTTATTTATTTATTTCATGATTTTAATAAATATAAACAAAATTATCTAAAAGCATACCATTTTCTTGCAGGATCCTACTACTAAGGTTCTCAGAATCTGTTATGTTTTAAGTATGAAGTATTTAGAAGAAACATCTAAAACAACTGTCACTTTCTGGAGTAAAATTCCTGA
>NW_006408544.1:7541323-7543001 GCF_000296735.1 Chrysochloris asiatica
TTTTGGACATATTCAGTGGTTAGCTATGGCCTTAATACTTAGATGGGTGTGTGTTTTGGTATTTTTTATGCTTTCTGATTGCCTCCATGTAGATGTGATCAGGAGACGGGCTTCCTTTTTCATTCTTCTTCCTGAGAAATTTCAAGATGCCACTGTTGGTCATTTTGACGTAACTCAGAATTTTATTTTTGGCCTGTTTCCTTTTTAGTCTGCCTGTCCTGCTCCACAACCCCCATTAGGTCTATGTCCTCGTGATAAACAGTTCAGGCCCAGCTGTGGCTGTTTTGTGCTGCTATTTGGTTTCAAGTGGAACCTGTCACTTTAAATTTTGAGGAGATCTGTGCGCATGTATGGTAGAACTCTCTGGGGTGGGTGGGGTGTCCACTGGCTCAGGCACTCCCTCTAGTCACCAGAATGGAGGTGCACAGACAGTGAGAGGCCAATAAACAGATACAAAAAAAAAAAAAAAGAATGTCCACGCTTTTATCTCTGCAATTTCTGTCAGGTGTCAGTGGCTGCTCTGATCCCTCCCTGGTTCAGTCTCACCCAAGATGACCACTCAGGGAGTAGCTGAGTGACTTGGATTAGGAAGCACAGCATTTCTTCCTTCTGCTATAAATTCCATTGGCTTAAGCCTTCCAATTTTGTAAATATTCCCTTATATGTGGTCCAGAGTACAGGGACAATCTCCTCTGCCTGCTTGGTCTGGTATTCTGTGTTGTTGCTGATGGATCTCCTCACTACACTGCCACCAGATCAGCAATCATGTTTGTTTTCCTCCTTCCATCCTCTTTTGATGCTTTCTGCATCATTCAATAATTTACCCAGAGAATCCTTCAATAATGAAAGTCAAGGCTTGAATTTTTTTCTTCAGTTCCTCCAGCTTGAGAAATGCTGAGCGTGTTCTTCCTTTTTGGTTTTCTGATTCCAAATCTTTGCACATTTTGTTTTAATATTTGACTTTATTTTCTTGAGCTGACCTTTGAAATTTTCTGTTCAGTTTTTGTACCTCCTCATTTTTTCCATTTGCTTTAGCATCTCTACACTGGAGAGCAAGTTTCAGTGTCTCTTCTGACATCCATTTTGAACTTTTCCTTCTTTCTTGTCTTCTCAATGACTTTTTGCTTTCTTCATGTATGATGTTCTTGATGTCATCCCACAGCTCTTCTGGTCTTCTGTCTTCAGTGTTTAATGTATCAAATCTGTTCTTCAGATGACCTCTAAATTCAGGTGGGATATATTCAAGGTCATATTTTGGCTCTCTTGGACTTGTTTTCATTTTCTTCAGCTTCAGTTTGAATTCACATATGAGCAGTTGATGGTCTGTTACACAATCTGCCCCTGGCTTTGTTTTGACTGATGATATGGAGGTTGTCCATCATCTGTTTCCACAGATGTAGTGAATTTGATTTCTATGTATTCCATCTGGTGAGGTCCATGTGTATATTTGTCTCTTATGCTGTCTAAAGAAGGTATTTGAAATGAGCAAACCATTGATTTTGAAGAATGCTATCACATGGTCTCCAGCATCATTTCTACCAGCAAGGCCATATTTTCCAACTACTGATCCTTCCTCTTTGCTTCCAACCTTTGCATTCCAATCACCAGTAATGATCAATACATCTTGATTGCATGTTTGATCAATTTCAGATTGAAGAATTTGGTAGAATTCTATTTT
>NW_006408544.1:7543346-7545921 GCF_000296735.1 Chrysochloris asiatica
CACATTCCAATTATTAATGAATGTTTACAGCTGTTTCTCCTTCATTTTGAGTTGTGCCCCATTGGCAAATGAAGATCCTGCTGGCATTACTCCCACGGGCTTTACTCTATTCCTGTCATCACAGTCAACTGTACTTTGAGGAGGCAGCTCTTCCCAGTCGCATTTTGAGTGCCTTCCAAACTGAGGGGCACTTTTTCTGGCACTATATCTGACAGTGTTTCTCTGCTATTCATAAAATTTTCAGTGACTAAATGTTTGGAAGTAGCTTGTCACTCCTTCTTCCTATTCGTCTGGAAGTTCATCTGAAATCTGTCTACCATGTGTGACCCTGCTGGTATTTAAAATACTGGTGGCATAGCTTCCAGAATCACAGCAATTCACAAGTCACCACAGTACGACAAACTGACAGATGAGTGGTGGTGCCTACAAGTAAGACCAGTCAATACCACTATTATTCATATTTATGCAACAACCACTAAAGCCAGTGATGATGAACTTGAAAAAATATATCAATGTCTTCAATCTGAAATTGATCAAACATGCAATCAAGATGTACTGATAATTACTATAGATTGGAAACAAAGAGGAAGGATCAGTAGTTGGAAAATATGGTCTTGGTAATAGAAATTATGCTGGCAATCACATGACAGAATTTTACAAGACCAATGACTTTTACATTGCAAACACATTTTTTAAACAACATAAAAGACAACTATATACATAGACCTCACTAGTTGGAAGATGTAGAACTCAAATTGATTATATCTGTGGAAAGATGGTGGAAAAACTCCATATCATCAGCCAAAACAAGGTCAGGGCAGACTGTGGAACAGAAGAACATCAATTGCTCATATGCAAGTTTAGGCTGAAGCTGAGAAAACTTAAAACAGGTCCATGATAGCCAAGATTTTACCTTGAACATATCCCACCTGAATTCATTTAAGAATAGATTTGATGCACTAGACATTAATGACCAAAGGCTATAGAGTTGTAAGATGACATCAAAAACATCCATCATACAGGAAGAAAACAAAAGGTCATTAAGAAGGCAAGAAAAAGGAAAAGATCAAAATGGATGTCAGAAGAGACTTCTGACATGATAAAGCAAATGCAAGAAATGAGGAAGTTAAATAGATGAACAGAAAATTTCAAAGAGCAGCTCTAGAAGAAAAATTAAGTATTATAATGAAATATGCAAAGATCTGTAGTTGAAAAACCAAAAGGGAAGAACACATTCAGCATTTTTCAAGCTGAAAGAACTGAAGAAAAAAAATTCAAGTCTTGACTTGAAATATTGAAGGATCCTATGGGCAAAATAATGAATGATGCAGAAATCATCAAAAACAGATGGAAGGAAACACAGAATCACTGTACCAAAACCAAATGGTGGTTGCTCAACCCTTTCAAGAGATAGCATATGATCAAGAGCTACTGAAGAAAGAAGTCCAAGGTGCGCTAAAGGCATTGGCAATGAACAAGGCTCTGGTAATTGATGGAATACAAATAGAAATCTTTCAACAAACTGATGCAGCACTGGAAGCACTCAATTATCTATGCTAAGAAACTTGGAAGAGAGTTCATCTGGACAATTGATTGGAAGAGATCCATATTTTTGCCCATTCCCAAGAAAAGTAACCCAATAGACAATATCATTAATACATCATGCAAATAAAATGTTGCTAAATTCAATTGTAAAATGACTGCAACAGTACATTGGCAGGTATCTGCCAGAGGTTCACACCAGATTCAGATGAGGATCAGATGGATCCTGACTGGTATCAGAGAACACCAGAAAGATATTTACCTGCGCTTTGTTTATAAACTATTCAAAGGCTTTTGGCTGTGTGGATCATGACAAGTTATGGACAATAATGAGTATTCCAGAACACTTAATTGGCTCATGAAGAACCTATAAATAGATCAAGAAGCAGTAGTTCAAACAGAACAAGGGAACACTGAATGGTTTATAATCAAGAAACGTGTGCACCAGGTTGTGTTCTTTCACCATATGTATTCAAACTGTACACTGAGCAAATAATCCAATAAACTGGTTTATATTGAGAACATGGCATTAGGATAGGAAGAAGAATCATTAACAACCTGTGACTTGCAGATGATACAACCTTGCTTGCTGAAATATAAGAGGACTTAAAAGACTTACTGATGAAGATAAAAGACTATAGCTTTCAGTATGGATTGCACCTCAATGTAAAGAAAACAAAAATACTGACAATTGTATCAATAAATAACATCATGATAAATGGAGAAAATACTGGAGTTGTCAATGACTTCTTTTTTTTTTTTTTAGGTATGGTTAATTTTTTTTTTAATGTTTTATTGTGAATTATGTGATAGTTTACATGGGAGAACGTTAGTTTTACATTCATTCTACCGTATATTGTCTCTCATTGCCATGGTTACAATCCCCTCCATGCAATCCTTCCCCCTGTACCCCCCAGGTCTTCAGCACACAGTTGCTCTCCCTCTCTGAATCTAAAGTCTCCAGCTGCTCCATTGCTCCACGTCATCATCTCTGGCTCCATTTCAGGCATCACTGCTTCTCTGGGTAGGGTCC
>NW_006408544.1:7546433-7571956 GCF_000296735.1 Chrysochloris asiatica
GTTGAGCTCTGATCATCCAGTCACTGAAGCCAGGATAAGTGGGTATTATCTACAAGTGTGGGTGTTCTTATGCATATGCCCTCTCTTCTTATCCGCTGGACACTTCACTCTCCACTCTAGTCCTCTGTGGCTATGCTACTGACTCTGGGCCCAAGAGTCCCCAGGTCTTGCCACACTGCTGGCTAACCATAACCAGGTCTTCACCCGGGTTCACAGAAGTCTATTGAACGTTGTATTGCTTAGCTCACTGCTTCATTGCTGTTTTTCCCTCACTTCCCCTTATCGGTGTCGAGCGTGGTCACCAATCACAGGGTGTATTCCCACTGAGTCTTAGGTCAATGACTTCTTTTTGCTTGGATCCACTATCAGTATTCATGGAAGCAACAGTCAAGAAATCAAACAACATATTGCATTGGGCAAATCTGTTGCACAAGACTTCTTTAAAGTATTAAAGAGCAAAGAGGTCAGTTTGAGGACTAAGGTGCACCTGACCCAAGCCATAGTATTTCAATAGCTACATATGCATGTGATTGTTGAATAGTGAATAAGGAAGACTGTAGAAGAGTTGATGCCTTTGAGTTATGGTTTTGGAGAAGAATATAAAAGATCCCATGAACTGCCAAAAAAACAAACTAATCTATGCTGAAAGAGGTACAGCCAGAATGTTGATCAGAAGCCAGGATGGCAAGGCTTCTCTCTCATATTTGGGGCATATTAGCAAGAGGACCCAGTCCCTGGAGAAGGATATCATGTTTGGTAAAGTGGAGCTTCAGCAAAAAAGAGGAAGAACCTCAGCAAGATGGATTGGCACAGTGACAGCATCAATGGGCTCAAGCTTTTAATAAAGATTGTGAGGACCGGGCAGTATTTCATTCTGTTGTGCATAAGGTCGCTAAGATTCGGAATCTACTCAATGGCACTTAACAACAACATTTTGAGAGATTACGTGATTAAATCTTGTGTGATCAAGGCCTAAATCCAAAAACCATAGTTTCAACAACACGGTTTAACTTTGGAAAGGAAGGCAGTTTCTTTCAAGACAACTCAGGCTGAGAAGTCAGGACCCACGTGAGTCTCATTGCCCTGCAGGCTGTGGGGAGGTGTGGGTATGAAGTCCAGCTCCAATCTGGCACCCCACTCCTGCGATCAGCTCCAAATCTCACTCTAATCTGGGCCCCCCCGCTCAAAGTGTGATCAGTTCCAAAACTCGATCTGAAATGGTAATAACATGACGCTTTCATAATGCCTAATTTTCTGCAGCGAGGTGGCAACTCTGCCATGTACATGGTCACTTCGTTTGTAGTTAAGTGCCGTCGAGTGACGGACTCATAGTGACCCTGTATTTGCGGTGCAAACGGACCTTGCGGTCCAGTGCTTATACTGTACATCTACGCCGTAGGGCCTCACAAATGCCAAGGGACTAGATTGGGAGTCAGCCAACTAGCACCAAGTCCTGCTCCGCCTCGCAGGCCCTGTCCTGTAGTTCCCGCCACCGTTCGCCCTGCCTTTTCATCTACGTCCCACCTCCTGGAAAGAAGGTCGTTTAGTTAGTCCCTCCAGCTCCAGAGTCTAGACCATAGGTAGCCGCAACCCTAGCCCCGCCTTCTTTTCTGTGTTGCGAGCGCCGAACGTATCGAACGCAGCCAATGGGTGTTGCGGCTGCAGCACCGCGGGAGGTTCGATTGACTGGGCCTGTCGGGCTGGACAGGCGGCTGTTAACGCGCGCTTTGGGAAGAGGAAGGTTAAAGGGAGCTGTTTCTGCTTGATGACTTCACTGCTGCTGACTTCTGACTGCGATCCCCTCCTAAACTCAGGCCTTTTACCTGACCCACCTGGACCCCTGCTCGACCTCCCTCAGTCCGGGTTTGGGATCCGTACACCAGACCAAGGACTTCCGCTTCTTCGGACTCTGGCGCTTTGCCCTCCCCAGGCCTCAGACTTTTAGCCCAATCTGTCTCCTGGTTTGGGATTATCCTTCCCTTCCTACTATCATCTTGCTTCAGTCTGACTTGGGATCATTATCCCCACTCTCCTCTCCTTATTTTAGGATTCCACCTGCCTCCCTACCCTCCTTTCCCCTTCGCTTTCCTTCCCCTCCCCCCACCCACTTAGATCTTTTCTCTCAACCTCGGTTAACTGGCCACTGAGGCTAGCACAGTTTGGGTCCAAACGCCAACCCTTGGCTGCATTTGCTCTTCCTTTCCATCCATGCCCCACGGTTTAATGAGCTCATCCTCACAATAATATAGCAGCGTCCTGCTTTACCAAGGCCCTGGTCCTGCTTTCTCAGTTGCTGTGTGCCTTTGACCTTGGCTGATGGATACTTGATATTTCATACTCTTGGGTCCAGGATGGTAAGTGTGAATCAGTGGGACTGGGGATAGCCTTGGTTCTGGGTCTAATAAGCCCAGGTTGCGCGATCTTTGCCGGTGCTCAGTTTCTGTTCTTTCATTACAGAGGAGGAGCTTAGCTCCCAGCCAGCTGGCTAAGAGAACACCTGGAGGCAGATCCTCTGATGATGAAGACTGGCAGCCTGGGGCTGTGGTGAGCTATTCTACTCTTATGGAAAGTAATGCTGCTGGGCTTTTTGGGCCGGAAGTTGGACTTGGTTTCTGGGGTAACTTAGGATGAACTCGGTCATGTCCTGAAGCCTTTTTCATATAGCCAGTAAATTTTTAATGATTTATTACTGTGTGCCAGGCATTGAACAAGACAATAAAATCCTGGTTCTCAAGGTACTCACCAGAAACTGTATAGTCTCAGTTCTGATGCGGTAAGGTTCCAAAGCAAAAGAGCACATTGAATTGGGCCCTTTAACTACCTTGGGGAAAAAAAGGATCCCAATAGCAGATATCAGCGTGCTCTTTGTCCTTTGCCCAGTATCACAGAAGAGTAATATATTCTGGGCTTGCCTTAGGGTCCCGAGCTCATACTCTTAAGTACAATAAGCCCTTCTTTGGACTGGGCCCTTTGCCTTGGAAGCTTGCTGGCGCTGACTATGGATAGGACCTATGTAAACCAAAATAAATAGGACAATGCAGTGTGTCTATCAGAACAGTTCAATGAGCAAAGCCTTGGCTCCTGTAGCTTTAGAGGAAAAGGATCAACTAAGAAAGGACTAGAAAGGATTTTGGGCAGAAACTGTGTGAGTAAAGGCATGTAGAGAAGGGGAAAGGGTCTGGTGTTTTTGTTTTCAGGTGTGCCTTACAGGATTGTTAGCAATTCATAAACCTTGGTAAGCTGGCACAAGTGGCTTCTTGCCTCATGGTTTGGTGGGGCTTGCTTTGTAGTTGGACTGCTGATGTGTAGGTGACGTTTCTACCTGTGAGGGAGGCACATTGTCTACTTCTTGCTACTTAATGCATCTCAGACTTGCATTTTACACAGAAGTCCCTTCTAGTCCTTCCTTAGTTGATCTTTTCCTCTAAAGCTACAGTGGCCAAGCCCTTACTCATTGAACTGTTCTGTGAACCTGAATGGTGCTGGTTGCTCCTGAAAAATGCTTTTGGTGCTAGTGTATTCACTACCATGGTGTAGATTGGGAAGTGGTTTCACTGGTATGGGAGTTGGGGGCAGCTATCCTCTTGTCCTTCCTCTGGGAAACAGGGAAGAAAACAAATGGTTACTCAATCATTGCTTGGGGCTTTTGGAGTGAAATTTCGGGGGCAGCATGATTATGCTGTTGGTAGACTTGCTCTTCACAGGCCCATTTCATTCACCTCCAGTGTCCATTCCTCAGTATAGACAAGCTATTTAACCTTGGTAAGCTTCAGTCTTTTCACCTGTTAAATTGTTGTTGCTTTTAAGTGCTGTTGAGTCAGTTCCAGCTCATAGCAACCCTGAATAGGGTTTCTGAGCAGTGACTGGTGATTTTGAACCACCAACCTTATGGTTCAAACTGACCTTGCAGTCCTGTGCTTATCCTATAGCACCACACCAGAAGTCCACCTGTTAAATGGGAATGATGAAAAATAAACCTAGATCCTAGAGTTATGCAGATGATACAGAATGTATGCGAAAAGCTTAGCACAGTGCCTTCATTTAATAAGCACTTTGTCAGTGGCCATAATGGTGATCTCTGGATTAAATTTAGATTTAAACTTTCCCTATTCTCTCTCTTAGACTCCTAAGAAACGGAAATCCAACAGTGAGACCCACAGCCAGGAGTGTTTCCTGTCACCTTTTCGGAAACCTTTGAAGCAGCTAACCAATGGAGCACCCTGTATGGACAGCAGTCGACATGTAAGTCAGAACAGCAACCTGTCTGGATGTGTGTGTGCCCAGTTTAGCTCTAGTAGATTTCCTTACTGTTCTACAGAGTGACAACAGACAGACCTTGGTGGAGGTTTGGGGTCTGCCCCCAGCTGTTGGGACCTGGTCTTTTTCTTGGAAATACAAGGGGGCTTCAAAGAGTTTGTGGGGAAATACTGTTATCTTTTAATTTCATACTTCCTCAAACTTTCTGAAGCTCCTTTGTAGGTACCTGACTTGGAGTCTTCCTGTGTTTATAGCTACACAGGCTGCAGATCCCAGGTAGCTTAGGATTCGGCTGAGGATCATTTAGCAAGGTAGAGGATTGGTGGAACTCAGATCCTCATGCCAGCTCAGCCTCCAACTCTTGGTATGACTTTAAGGAGAACCTGAGTCCTATAGCTTCATGTGTTTCCTGCAGTAAAGTCAGTCAGTCATCACCATGGCAGGTTCTGTGCATGATCTCATTTCATTCTGATTTTTGATGTTATGGAAACGCCATCTCAGCGGGGTTAAATCATTTGCCCAAAGTTATAGAGTAGTCAGTGAGTGGAACCTGTAGGTTAGTGATCTGCCTAACTCCAAACTTTTCCCACCAAGCTTTCTGAGGGACATTTTTTTTTTTTTTTTATTGTGAATTATATGATAGTTTACATGAGAAAACTTTAGTTTTACATTCATTCCATCATATATCATTTCATTGCCATGGTTCCAATCCCCTCTGAGGGACATTTTGAAGAAAAAGTGTGACTGTTGATGGGATTATGTAATGAAGATTAGTTATTTGTGCCTTCAGCAATCATTTAAAAACATTTTAGACAATATATAATAAATACAAAAGAGTATATATAATAAATAAAATAAAACAAATGCCTGTGAATCCACCATTCAGGACTAAGCCATTATCAAATCCATATGTGTTCTTCCCATTTCCTGTCCTCAGATAACCATAACCCAGAATTGTGTTCATCATTTCCTTGCTTTTTGTGACGTATATAGTTCATATGGCTTGTATTTGTGCTTTAAAAAACAGTGTCAAAATGTTATGTAGTCCTCTGTAACTCTTATCACTCAGTGTTTGTAAGAGCTGTTCTATGTAACTGTGACATACGTGTGTGCATTTGTTGGGTATAGGATATGTTCCTCCTTTTAGTCTAGAGATAAGAGAATGCCTGAATCAGAAAGACATGGGTGGGGCATGGGATGTTGGGGGTGAGGCTTCAGTCTGGAGATTAGAGAAGATCTGAATCAGAAAAACTGATGAAGTCAGGATTTTGACCCCTGCTGAGAATTTGCATTTCCACCCTAGATACACTGAGTTAAAATCTACATTTTAACCCCTGCCACTTGCCACCTGGGGATCTATAAGAATCACTGGAGGGTCATTAACTAACAGTGTAAAAAAGCTTTGTCCCCAGGCCAAGTATGTTTGAAAATGGATTACTATGAATTCTTTAGCCAGGTCTGGGAGGCTGCAGTCACTCGGGATATGCAAGTGTGAGACATGAAGTCTCAGCATGCTGGTTTCTAAGGAGTATTTTGACTGTACTTCTTAGCAACACAAATTTGTTTTTCTGGCAATCTCTTAATATTCTTCTCCAACACCTTAATTCAAATGCATCAATTCTCTGGTCTTCCTTATTGTCCAACTTTCATATGCACATGAAAGTTGGGCAGGGTAGATGGATGATGGTACCAGTCACAGATGAGGAACAGGATTTGGTGGGAGAGAGATGAGCAGGCACCATGCATAGCAATGAAAATACCATGGCTGGGGTCAGACATGCCTTAGTCCTCAAACTGCTATCTTTGCTCTTGAACACTTTATAAAGAGGTCTTGTGCAGCAAGGTCAGTGATTTTTTTAAGATGAGGAAGTGGAGTTTCAGGGAGGGTGAGTAATTTACCCAAAGTTAGAAAGTAATCAGTGGGTGGAGCAGATCTGCCTAACTCCAAAATGTTTCTCATCAAACTCTCCAAGGGACGTTTTGAAGGAAAAATGGGACAATTTTGATGGGAATATGTGATGGAGATTTGTTATTTATGCCTTCACCAATCATTTAGAAACATTTTAGGCGATATTTGATAAATACAAAAAATATATATGTAACATGTAAGTTATGAGCAAATACAAAAAAAATTATTTTCTTAGCAGGAGGTAGAAGCCCTTAATTAATTAAGTTAAAATCCTAAAGGATAATGAGGAGCTAGCCAGGGTGAAGACTGGAAAATGCTAGATGGAAAAAATAGCCTACTGGAAAGCCTGGGAGCAAGAGAGCGAGGTGGGTTCTGAAAAAGGTTAGTATGACCAGACTAATTGAGGATGCAGGGAGTTGGGAGATGGTGATGAAAGATGAAGGTTAGGAAGCTACACAGAGGGTAGGAGTGGAGAGTCTTCGTAAGTCATGCTAAAGAGCTTGAATTTTTATTTAAGATCACTGAAGAGCTTTTAAAGTATTATAAGTATGGATGGGGTGTAGTAGTGTAGAAAATCCATTGGAAGGGTAGAAACTGGAGGAAAGGAGACCAGTAAAAATTCTATTACAGTTGGCTAGGCAATAGCAGTTGGCCAGGATTTGGATGTTTAGAGAGTGGGACTGGAGAGGAGTGGATAGATTTGAGAGCTACATAGGTTTACAAATGGAAAGACTGGATTGATTGCATATGGGGAGGAAAAATTTGAAGATGAAGTTGAGATTTCAGTCTTGGGCAGGGTAGATGGATGATGGTACCAGTCACAGATGAGGAACAGGATTTGGTGGGAGAGAGATGAGCGGGCACCATGCATAGGGCTCATAATATTTTTAGGAGCTCATGAAAATGGTTTAATTTCTTTTAAAGTCAGAAGACAACAGTACATAATAATTCAGCCTGGATTATATTTGTCCTTGATAATATGTACTTTATTTTTGTTGAAAGCATACATGGCAGAACATACACTAGTTCAACAGTTTCTACATGTATGGTTCAATGACATTGATAACATTCAAGTTGTGAAGTCATTCTCATCCTCCTTCCTGAGTTAGTCCTCCTTGATTAACACAAACTCACCATCTCCTACTTTCCTGTCTAATCTTTGAAGTTGTTATTTTCAATTTGATCCCATATGCATACATTTTAAAAGAGCACAACGCTCCGGGCAGATATTCTTTACTAGTTAAGCTAAGGCATCTTGGTGTGGCACTGTAGGATAACTGCTATGTTGGAAGTTCAAAATCCACTAGCCACTCTTTGGGTCACTAAGAGTAGGAACTGACTTGAGGACACTTAACAACAGACCATTGATGATCTTGGTTAGAGTCATTTCAGAGGAGTAGAAGGAGCAGAACACAGATAACAATGGGTTTTAAGAAGACATCAGGGGATATTTTGGTTTAAAGTTTAAAGATTATTTAAGAGCAGTAGTTTAAGGGATATATTCATCTTTATACCAATACAGTTGTTGTTGTTGTTAAGTGCCATCCAATCGGTTCCGACCCATAGCGATTCTGAATAGGGTTTCCGAGCCTGTAAATCTTTACGGGAGCAGAAAGCCTCATCTTTCTCCTGCGGAGCAGCTGGCAGTTTCGAACTGTTGACCTTGCAGTTCGCAGCCCAATTTGTAACCATACACCTACCAGAGCTCCTTAATAGAATATATCTTTTAATAATTCTTTATAGAAGAGGAAGTCCAAAATACAAAAAGTGCTTAAGTTAAGTGCTGTCATGTTGGTTCTAACTTGTAGTGATCCTGTATAGGGTTTCTAAGGAGCAGCTGGTGGATTTGAACTGCGTTAGCAGTCGCATACTTATAGTGGAGCCCTTTAGTGTGGACTAGCTTTAGACATGTTGAGTTTGGGGTAGGATATTCAGGATTATAGACAATTGTAAATGTCTATTTACATTTGCAATGTGGATATGGAGTTTAGGAGTGAGGAATGGACTAGAAATATACTTGTGGGTCATTAACATAGAGATGGAGTCCCTGGGAAATGCAAATGGTTATTAATGTACTCGGCTGCTGATTGGAGTCCACCCTGAGGTATCTTGTAAGAAAGACTTGGTAATATACTTCCGGAAAAAATCAGCCATTGAAAACCCTATGAAGCACAGTTCTACTCGTGGGTCACCATGAGTCAGAATTGACTAGGTGGCAACTTGTAGTTTAGTGTAGAGATGGTATTTGACACCTTAAAAGTGTATTGGAATGTCAGGGTGAGTGTGCAGAGTTGAAAGAGCTGAGAGCCAAACTTTGAGAAGCACTGATTTTTAAGAAGGTCAGGTAGATTGAACATAAGATCCCAGATAAGAGATCAAAGGAAACCGGTTTCTGTGTGTTTAAGGGGAATGAAGCAATTTTAAATTGTATTCTAGTTAAAATTTTGAGCATTTAGTTTGCTGAAGGCCCTGGTTTATAGTGAGGGCTTTAACTCCATTTCAGTCTTGATGTACAATCAGCTTCCTTTTGAATTCTTTATAACCTTTAACTGGCAATGTAAAAGGCTTTGGTCCTCAGGCAGAGTGTATATGAAATTAGATAGAAACTCTCTTGACAGGGCTGCATGGTCATGAGTCGTACCAAAATCCAGGTGCTAAGAGGGCCCCAGAACCAATCCTATAAACTTTTGTAATTTGCATTCTTGAACATATTACTAATCATGGTTCCTTCTCAACTTCTGCAGCTCAGCCTATGGTGACGATGAATTGTTTTGCCGCCAATGATGGTTTTGTAATGATTTTCCTTGTTTTCCATGGTGTGCCACTGTAGGATAAGCAAGGTTGGCTTGAACTGCAAGGCCGGCAATTCAAACCCACCAACCGCTCCTTGGAAAGCCTATACAGGGTTGCAATGAGTTGGAACTGACACCACAGCACTAAACAACAATATAAAAGTAGACCTGGTGGCACTATGAGTTAGGCATTGGGCTGTTCCTTGGGGGCTGGAAACGAGACTGCTCCTATAAAGATTTACAGTTATAGATTTTATTGGAAACCCTATATAGTATTGCTATGAGTTGGAATCAATGGCAGTGGGTAAATGAGGGAGTGCAGGGTTTCTTCCTTGCCTCTGCCACAGAGCCTGATTCTGTTGAGAAGTACTCAAGGCTAGTTGAACCCTCCCTCTGCTAAGAATTTGCCTTTCCAATCTACTGAATCAGAGTCTGCATTTTAATAAGATTCTTATTGTTCAACAGGAGGTAGGCTATTCCATGTCTCAGCTGTGCTCAGATGTTTTGACTGGAGGTTTCCACATTCCCCCATGCCAGTTATTCAAGCCTGCAATTCTCCCTATGGAATCTGTGGCTTTTGGTTTCTGTTGAAAGCTTTGCTTCCAAATTTTTAATTGCTTTTAATTTGAAAGACAAATCTAGCCTCTTATGCTAGTAAATCTTGGAAAATTATAATACTTCAATTTTAGAATTAAAAGTAGAATTGAGGCCAAATTAGTAAGGAAATTACCATATCCTTTCTCTACTCCCTTGATTTATGAGTAGCATCTTGCTAGTATCTTCTGTATATGAAATCTTGATTAGCATTGCTACTCATAATTATAATGATCATGCTAATTAAAAACTTAATAAAAGATTTGTTTCAGTTGCAAAGAAATGTACACATAAACAAAGGAGAGTTTGGGCTTTTCCCTGACTGTGCCCTTTTCATGTTTTGTATAATAATGAAGTTCAGTCCTCCACATTCCTTTTCTATCTTCCAACAAATCACAATATGTATTCATTACATTTTTTTCCTATTTAAAATACATTGAGTTTCTAGAAATTTATGTGTGAAGTGATGAGTCATTAGGGCAAGACAGGCTTGCTTTATTTTTTTTACCTATTAAACTACCTTTTAGCTAGAAGGGAGGTTTTTTTCATTATCTTTTTCTTCCATTAATGTAGTCTCATTAAAAGTTAAAACTCCTTTAGGGTTTCTGCTCTTGAATTTCTCCTTGTTCTCTTGGGTTCTGTTGCGTTAAGTGCCATTGTCGGTTCCAGCTCCTATAGGGTTTCCGAGGCTGTAGATCTTTTCAAGTGCAGAAAGTCTCATCATTCTCCCACAGAGTGGCTGGTGGGTTCAAAGCATTGACCTTGTGGTTTGTCGTTCAGTACTTATCCTAGCTTTGTTTTGTTTTTGTTTTTTTTTTAGACTCACAGACAACTGTAATTCTCCAAAGGCTCAAATGTGTGTGGAGCAGAAAGTTCCTGGGAATTGTTAGAATTAGCTCAGAAATTGGTGCTGTGGACTGCTCTGCCCTGATAACCCAGTGCTGATTCTAGGACTCAAGTGCTGGAGGTCCTGAGGTAGAGGCCAAACACCCCAGGCCACCACTACCCTTTTCCAGGACCTGCATGTGTCTCTTCCTGTCACCCTTGTTCTGATTTTTCTTGGTGAAGGGCATGCTTTTTTTTTTCTTAACTGTTTTATTGTGAATTATGTGATAGTTTACATGGGAGAACATTAGCTTTACATTCATCCTATCATATATTATTACACTGCCATGGTTATAATCTGCTCCATGCATCATCAGCCAACCAAAGGGTACACCCTGCAAGCCTGCCCCCTGGTCATCAGCACACACAGCCCCCTCCCTCTCTGGGTCTAGAGTTCGCAGTCACTCCATCTCTCCACGTCATCGTCTCTGAAGGGCATGCTTTTTATGACTTGTCCTCTCATGTTGTATCCTGTCTTGTGCTTTCCTACAGCAGGAAGGACAAATCTACTTGTCCTACTTGGCTACACTCAAGCAGGTCAAGTTAGGTGACTATATTGTGCGGTGGTCACAGTGAACCATGGAATCAGGAAAGACCTGCACTGTTTATCCATGTGACTTGGGAAAGTGACTTAACCACTTGGAGCATCAGTTTGCTTATTTTAAAATGGGGGTGCCAATAATATATGGACCTCATAGGCTGTTTATTATTCTTAAGTGCTGTTGAGTAGGTTCTGACTCCTAGTGATTTTGTATAGGGTTGTTGTTGTTAAGTGCAGTGGAGTCAGTTAATAAGTATTAAATGGTAACACTAATGCAATTTAGGAGCTCTGGGAGCATAGTGGTTACGAATCGGGCTGTGAGCCACAAGGTCAGCAGTTCAAAACTACCAGCGATTCCGCGGGAGAAAGATGAGGTGGTCTGCGCCCGTAAAGATTTACAGCCTTGGAAACCCTGTACAGGGTCGCTATGAGTCGGAAATGACTCCACAGCAAACAACAACAACAACAACAATGCAGTTTAGCACTGTGTCTGGTAACATTGTTAGCTATCATTGTTACTGTTATTTTACTATTACTGCTGCTCCTGTTATTGTTACTGCTACTACCTTTTGAAAGGCTGTTTAGTTTTTAATTTTAGATATAGTAAAGGAGCTCTGGTAGCGTAGTGGGTACGAATCAGGCTGCTAATCTCACGGTCAGCAGTTCGAAACTACCAGCTGTTCGTGGGAGAAAGATGAGGCTTTCTGCTCCCGTAAAGATTTATAGCCTCGGAAACCCTGTACAGAGTTGCTATGAGTTGGAACAGACTCCATGGCACATAACAACAATACAGGCAGAATGGATTGACTAAAAAGGATTGAGGGGTATGCTTGGGAAGTTGTAGTCCCATAGAACAGTGGTTGAACCCAGATGTTAAGAGTGCCCTGTTAATATTGGATTGGTGAAGTTTTGTGGTGCTTCTCAGGGGTGTGTTGCACCCTAGAAAAAAGTCAGGTGTTCTCATTGGTATGATATTTCATGAGCAAATGGGTTCTGAGCCTCATGATTGACTGAGGTTGTTACTAGTTACACTTACTAGTTAACTCTCTACTGTCCCTACATGTTTACAGAATCTTACGTTAAAACTCAAAGATGAAAGCTGTTGAACAAAACCAAATGTGAAGGACCATCTCTTTATGTTCTAGATGTGTCTGGATGGCAGTGTACGAAAATACATTGCTCTGAATGTGTTTTGATCTTTACAATTAGGCATTTAGACTGCATTTGTACAAATATAACATTTCCAATCAGTTTCTACTTTCTTTTTAGGAAGCGTTTATTAGAAGCATTTTGTCGAAGCCTTTCAAAATCCCCATTCCAAATTATCAAGGTAAAATTGAGAAGTTTCTAGTTTTTGGAACAGTTATGTGTGAATGTGTCTAGTTTCAAATTAAAGATACTAGTCTAGCAGTAGCTGTGAGTGGGTGACTCTCCTGAGGCCAGCTTGAAAGTTGTATTTGATAGCCTCCCCAGAGTCTGCCAACATTTATTCCCCTCATCTTCTTGAGGGGGAACTTCCTGAAGGCAGGTGGCCATTGGGCATGGGCTTCATTCAATCCAAGTAAGTTCAGTAGCATTTTCTTTATGAGGTGGCCTGGGCCAGAGGCCTGGAATCTAGAAAGCTTTTTTCTGTGGTGCTGTGAGATAAAGTGCTGGGCCACAAGGTCGGTTTGAGCCACAGTGTCGGTGGTTCAAACTCACCAGCTGCTCCTTGAAAACCCTATACAGGGTCGCTATGAGTCAAAAGCACCTCAAAGACACTTAACAATAACAATGCAGGAAATGGAGTCCTGGTGTGGCGCTGTAGGATAATCAAGTTTGGTTTGAATCGCAAGGTTGGTGGTTGAAACCCACTTGCTACTCCTCATAAACCCTATACAGGGTCACTATGAGTTGGAATCGACCCCACAGCACGTAACAGCATAGTGTTGTTGTTGTTAAGTGCCGTCAAGTCGGTTCCGACCCATAGCGACCCTGAACAGGGTTTCCGAGGCTGTAAATCTTTAGGGGATCAGAAAGCCTCATCTTTCTCCTGTGGAGCAGCTGGTAGTTTCGAACTGCTGACTTTCCTGGTTTGTAGCCCGATTCGTAACCACTACGCTACCAGAGCTCCTTAACAGCATTGTAGGAAATAACATTTTGCTGAAACTGGGACTGAGGATAAAGAGGTCAGCTCTCAAGATCTCTCAAGACTTGAAAGGTCCCTTTAGGGTTTCAGACTTTCCCAGGATTGACATAAGTAGAGATGAAAAAACCCTCAACACTCCAGAAGTTTGCAATTGAATGGGAAGAATAAAGAATGGGAAAGCTCTAATCTGAGGCAGATTAGGATAATGGTCAGTCAGTTTTGGAGAGGTTCTTGGAGAGTGGGTATCCTATGGAGCCCAGGAAATGTGTGAAGGAGGGGTTTTGAGTTGAGCCTGCTTGAGCTCTTCACAGAACCTCAGGTAATAGATTTTTGGTTTCTAGGTCCTCTGGGCTCTCGGGCATTGGGCCTCAAAAGGACTGGAGTCCGCAGGGCCCTTCATGACCCGCTGGAAGAAGGTGCCTTGGTTCTGTACGAGCCTCCCCTGCTGAGCGCCCATGACCAGCTGAAGCTCGACAAGTATGTGCATTGATCTTTCTTAAGCAGGTCTGGTCTTTATAGGTGCACATATGTGGGAGGGAGGAGGGCATTTGGGTGTGATTGCTCCTTGAGATTGGCATGTTTTCAGACATGGCAGTATCATTGCCCCATTCAGAAAGTGGGTCAGTGGGGGAAAGAGAATGCCAGTCCAGTTGTGTGGTTATGTCCAGTTGTGGGGGTTCATCACCACTGCTGTTGCTGCCTTCCTGCCATGGTCCCTCAAAGGAGTAGAAAGGACTGCAGTGATCACATAGGAAATCCATCCCCCTGACTTTCTTCTGGAGCAGGAATCTTCTGTGGTTTGTTTCTCACGCCAAGAAGGTCCTCTCTGTTGAGCAGCTGCCTCTGTTGCCTCTGGATCAGCAGACAGAAGTTCTGAGGATGTGCCCTTGCCCATGTCTGAGCTCTATGTTTTCTTTGCTGTAATTTTTCAGGGAAAAACTCCCTGTCCATGTGGTCGTTGATCCTATTCTCAGTAAGGTCTTAAGGCCTCATCAGAGAGAGGTAAATGGGGATGGTGGACTGAAAAGTATGAGCTGGAGTCTTGAGTCTGGGAGGGAGGCTTCTACCCCTGGAAAAGCTATGTGGATGACAAGTGCTGCTACTCCCTAGGGAGTGAAGTTCCTGTGGGAATGTGTCACCAGTCGGCGTATTCCTGGCAGCCATGGCTGCATCATGGCTGACGAGATGGGCCTGGGCAAGACGCTGCAGTGCATCACGTTGATGTGGACGCTTTTGCGCCAGAGTCCAGAGTGCAAGCCAGAAATTGACAAGGCTGTGGTGGTGTCTCCCTCAAGTCTGGTGAAGAATTGGTACAATGAGGTTGGGAAGTGGCTTGGAGAGAGGATCCAACCTCTGGCCATTGATGGCGGCTCTAAGGATGAGATAGACCAAAAGCTGGGTATGGATCCTTAACAAAGACGGTTGAGCTTTTCTAGCCAGCCTGCTGCTCTTTTATGTGCATGCTCATTTATGACAGAGTTGAGGACAGTGCAGGGGAGGAATATACGAGAATTCCATTGAAAATAGTTGGTTATTTCCAGAATAAATTAAAGAACTGTTTTCTTCTTTAAGATACCCTAACAGATGGGTGCTGAACTTTTGATGAATACCTTGGAAATAAGCATTTTATGTTCCTTTAACACCTTTTCTCTTGTAGAAAGATTCATGAATCAGCGTGGAGCCAGGGTGCCTTCTCCCATCCTTATCATTTCGTATGAGACATTCCGCCTGCATGTTGGTGTTCTTCAGAAAGGGAGTGTTGGACTAGTCATCTGTGATGAGGTATTTAACTCTCAGCAGTATGGGTGGCAGAAGAAAAGTGGTCAAAATCACCTCACTGAATATTGCCATGTAATGGCTGTGCTAGGATGGAATGCTTAGAATGAGATAATTCATTGGAGGAAGCGGCTGAGAGGGACAAAGAGCCCATGGTACCAGTCTCCTATGAATGAGAGCAGTGCTCAGAACTCTGAGGAAGATAAAGTGCTATGGGTTGGTTTTGCTGCCTCTAGACAATATTCCTAGACCAAAGAAGGACCTTGAATAATGGGATGGATTTCTATGTGTGGAAGGACATGGCACAGTGTTTAGAAGAGTAGGTTCAAGAGTCAGAGCTGTAGTCAAATCCTGTTTTTTGCCACTTAGCGAGGATTTAACCATCTGAGCTTTCGTTTTTGCACCTGTAAAATCTCTCTCATAGAGGATTGTTGTGAAGATTAAATGAGGTTATTAAAGGAAAGCTCTTATCACAATTCCGAGTGCTGTTGAGTCAGTTCTGACTGACAGCAGCTCTCTGCACAACAGAACAAAATTCTGTCCCTGTCCTGTACCTTCCTACCAGCTGTTAAGTTATGTTTGAGCCCATTGCTGCTAACATTGTGTCACTTCATTTTGTTGGATCTTCCTCTTTTTTTGATGACCTTTCACTTTTTCAAACATGATGTCTTTCTCCAGGTACAGGTTTCTCTTGCTAACATGTCTAAGTACGAGACTCAAGTCTCACCATCCTCAGTTCTAAGGAGCATTCTGGCCGTACTTCTTCCAACACAGACTTGTTTGTTCTTCTGATGGTCTGTGGTACTTTGAATATTCTACTCCAACACCATAATTTAAATGCATTGATTCTTTTATGGTCTTCCTTATTCATTGTCCAACTTTTATGAGCATATGAGGCAATTGAAAATACCATGGTTTAAGTCAGGCACACCTTAGTACTCAAAATGACATCTTTGTTCTTTAACACTTTAAAGAGGTCTTTTGCAGGAGATTTGCATCTTTCTCCTGCAGAACATCGCGACCTTGAGGTTAGCAGCACAATTCGTAACTACTACGCTACCAGACTTCCTTATTGTTTAATTTCTTGACTGCTGCTTCCGTTAGCATTGATTCTGGATTCAAGCAAAATGAAATCTTTGACAACTTCAGTCTTTTCTCCATTCATCATGATGATATTTATTTTGGTCTAGTTGTGAGGATTTTAGTTTTCTTGACATACTGAAGGCTGTAGTCTTTGATCTTCATTAGCTCTGGTAGTGTAGTGGTTATGAATTGGGCTGTGAACTACAAGGTCAGCAGTTCGAAACTACCAGCTGTTCCGCGGGAGAAAGATGAGGCTTTCTGCTCCAGTAAAGATTTACAGTCTTGGAAATCCTGTACAGGGTCGCTATGAGTCGGAACCAACTCCACGGCACATAACCACCGTGAGTATCTGCTTCCTGCAGGCAAAGTTGTGTCATCTGCATATCACAGGCTACAATGAATCTTCCTCCAATCCTGATGCTACGTTCTTCTTCATATAATCCAGCTCCTTGGATTATCTGCTCATTTTACAGATTGAATGAGTATGGTAAATGGATACAACCTTGCCACACACCTTTCCTAATTTTAAACCATTCAATATCCCTTTATTCTGTCAAGTGACTGCCCTTTGGTCTATGTATAGGTTCCTTGTGAGCACTACTAAGTGTTCATTCTTCCCAGTGTATCCAGAGTTTGTTATGATCCACATAGTGGAATACATTTACATAATCAATACAGCACAAGTAAACATCTTTCTATTATTTTCAGCTTTTAACCTGCAAGATCCATCTAAAGTCAGAATTTCACATCTTCTTCTGAGCCCAGCTTGAATTTATGGCAGCTCTCTGTCGATGTACTGCTGCAACTGTTTTTGAATCATCTTCAACAAAATTTTATTTGCGCATGATATTGTTTGATGATATTTGCATTCTGTTGGGTCACTCTTAATACTCCAGTGAACCATTTCTCTAGGAAGGAGTAAGGGATTTAGCAGACTCAGGTGGGATATATGTGCAGCCTGGGGACCTGGTAACTGCTGCATCTCTATGGAGGGGGACTGGGCCAGGAGTTTGGTTCAGAGGCCAGGGCATTGTAGAAGGAAAGGAAGGCTACAGCTATTGAGTCTGAGGACAGCAGAGCATCTAGATTTTCTTCTCAACATTGAAGTTTCTTTTCTTCCTTTGCCCTATTTTATAAGGTGAATCTGTGCAGGGCTGCCTCTTGCCACGTGCAAACACTCCCTCCCCTCCTTTCTATTCATTTACCTCTTATTTTATCTGTCAGCAATTTGTCAATTGTCACGAACCTAGGGAAACCAAAGTCTTAAAGATGGTCAGCATTTTCCAGGAGAAAAATTGGTTCTGTTTAGACCCTGGAAAAGGAATGTGCCACCCAGGCTCCCGTATCATTACCATTGAATCATAAGAATCTTATCCGTATCTCTTTTCACCAGACTCATCTAGACAAGATGAAAACTATTCAGGGGGAATTCTACTTTCCCCCACACACTCTGAAACTAAACTCCTTCTTGAAACCTTGTAAGCCAGTCACTTCATGCCTTTATAGCCTCTCCCATTTTATGTAACCAATGTCTAAGTTGCCTGTCCCTATCAACCCTGCATATAGAGGGGATAGGATTGAAAGGATCCTGTTTTCTTATCCATTCTACTCTTTATGTCTCTTGACTGGTACATTTAATCCATTTACGTTCAGTGTAATTATCAACAGGTATGAATAGTGGCAGCTACTTTTATATACAGACTGCCATAGAAGTACAGAGATGAGAGAGACCAACAACCTGAGGTCATTCGGGAATACTTTGCATACAAAGGAATTGACATTTGAGGAATTTGTCTGTGAAGGACATTCTGGGCAGAGGAGTAGAGTAGCACAGGCAGAGTCATGAGGAAATCCTGCATTAGGAGTGGTGAAAGAGTTAAAGTTTTCCTGGAGTATCAGAGTATGATAAAGTGTGAGAGTGTTGAAGAAGTTTAGTAGGGCTTTGAATGCCAGGCTAAGGAACTTGGAATTGTTCCTATAGACAGAAGAATTAGTAGAGGGTCAGTGTTTAATTGCATTATAAAAGGCTGACCAGAGACAGTAAGGCTGATTCCTTTATTCATTCTATCACTGGTACTGAGTCTTGGGTGTCTACTAGAATAGCTAAAGCAAATGAAAGAAATGATGAAAAGAGATGGAAAAAAGTTCAAAGGACAGCTTGAAAAAACAAAGTATTACAATGAAATACGCAAAGACCTTTTAGGAAACCAAAAGGGAAGAATACACTTGGCATTTCTCAGGCTAAAAGAATTGAATCCAAAAGTCAGGCCTTGAGTTGTAATACTGAAGGATTCTATATATTGGGTTGCTATGAGTCAGAATTAATTTGAAGGAGTGGGTTTGGGTTTGGTATGGGCAAAATCTTGAATGATGTAGGAATCATCAAAAGAAGATAGAAAGATAGTCTACCAAAAAGAACTGGTCAAAGTTCAACTACAAGGCCAGCAGTTCAGATCTACCATCTGCTCCTTTGAAACCCTATACAGGGTCGCTGTGAGTTGGAACTGACAACAAGCATATGATCAATATGGTATTGAAGGAAATTCAAGCTGCAGTGAAGACATTGGCAAAAAGCAAGGTTCCAGGAAATGATGAATTGCCAATTGAGATTTTTTTCCAATGAGCTGATACAATGCTGGAAGAACTCATTCATCTGTGCCAACTGACTAGAACAGATCCATATTTCTGTCCATTCCCAAAAAAGGTGATGCAAAAGAATAGGGAAGTAATTAAACAGTGTCATTAATATCACATGCCAGTAAGATGTTGCTGAAGATTATTCAAAAACAGTTGCAGTAGTACATCAACAGGGAGCCACCAGAAATTCAATCCAGATTCAAATGGACGTGGAATTAGGGATATCATTGCTGATGTTAGAAGAGCCTTGGTTGAAAGCAGACAATACCATAAAGAAGTTAGTTGTTGTTTAGTAAAGTTGAGTCGGTTCTGACCCATAGCGACCCTGTGTAGGATTTCTAAGGAATGGCTGTTGAGCTTGTACCACTGACGTTGCGGTTCAAATGACCTTTCAGTCCAGTGCTTTAACCAGGATTCCAATGATCCTTCTTCAAATATCCTCTTTCAAACTTTTATATATTTGTGGGATGAGGCTTTCTACTCCCATAAAGATTTACACCCTCAGAAACCCTGTACAGGGTCGCTATGGGTCGAAACCGACTTGACAGCACTTAACAACAACAACAACATGTATATATGTATGTGCTCTGGTTGCGTAGTGATTACAAGTCTGGCTGATAATCTCACAGCAGTTTGAAACTACCAACAGTTCCACGGGAGAAAGATGAGGCTTTCTGTTCCCATAAAGATTCACAGCCACAGAAACCCTATACAGGGTTGCTATGAGTCACAACTGACTCCATGGCATAGAACCACCACCATATATATATATGTGTGTGTGTGTGTTTGTGTGTGTCTGTGTGTATGTATGCTGTTGGTCTGTTAAAGTGCCGTCGAGTTGGTTCCAACCCATAGCAACCCTGTATAGGGTTTCCGAGGAGAAGCTGGTGAGCTGGAACCACCGACCTTATAGTTCAAACAGCTTTGTAGTCTGGCACATTAACCCACAGTGCCACACCAGAACTCCATGTATATGTATAGTTACATATATATATATCTCACTCTCCTTACCCACTCAGCCTATGGTATTAATCCATGTATCTACACACAGAACACTGTTGTTCCAAGGTTGTATAGATAACGGTATTTACCTCTATCCCCTTTATATCATGCATATGTCCCTCTGTCTTCACCTATCATTATTCTTTTGTCACCCTCTCTCTTCTTGTATATTGTCCTCCCTGTCACCTGAGTAACATGTGAAATACGGTAAAATTAAAAAAAAATTTCTTGGGAAATGGCTGAAGAGAGAGAATTAGCAAAATTGTGTATGGGGCTTGAGCAGGGAGAATTGAGATTGGGGAAGGAATGCAAAGGCGGCCGAAGAAGACTCTTTAGTGTACATGCTGTGTGAATTCTGATAGAAAGAAAGAAAGGAATTTTGGCCAAGGCCCTTTTATAACGGCAGCCCGGACAAGGACTGGAGGTTAATACATAAGGCATTTGGTGCAGAAGGTTTTGGGTTGGTTGGGCCAACTGGGAGGGAGGACTCACTGAAGACAAGGTCTGTAACATGGCCTCATAATCTCTGCAGTGGATAGGGAGGCTGCCACAGCTCTGGAGGTTGGTTAAAGGAAAGAAATGAGAAGGAAGAAATAGAATCCTTGCTTTATGGACATACATTAGCCTGGAAACTTAAGATCTATCTCTTGAGCATGACATTTTCTAAGCAATACTCTCTTGCCACTCCCTGCTCACTTTCCAAGTCCCCAATACCTGTAATGTTTGTGACTGTCATTGTGCTTAGGCCTAAATGGGAATTTAATCCTTTTCAGGGACACAGGCTCAAGAATTCTGAGAATCAGACTTACCAAGCCCTGGACAGCTTGAACACCAGCCGGCGAGTGCTTATTTCTGGGACCCCCATCCAGAATGATCTACTTGAGTATTTCAGCTTGGTACATTTTGTTAATTCGGGCATCTTGGGTAAGAATTCAGCCTTGTCTGTCATATTGGAGAGGAGCCCTACCTTGGTTTTAGGTCGTATAACTAGCTGAGAAGAGAAAGGCGAGAATGCTATGTGTAGATCACTAGGCAGTCTCATAGGAAGGTTTTTCTTACCGTGTAGTTAGCAATGCCATTGGGAGCAACTCAGTAAGGTCCACTCTAGACATTTTCCACTGCGTAGGTGTCAAATGATATGCATGACCTGGTATTATTATGAACAGGGGTTGGAAATACGACCTTGGTATTTTGGATCCATAATAGCCTAGCTGTCTCACAGAGTTCTGGACTCAGAAAAGACTATCTTGGGTTTTTCTTGCACATACTTGTTTGTAGAAGAATTTGCTAGTGATAATCCTAACTTGCTGAGTGATAGAATTACCACAAAATAAAATCCTATTTATGTAACAACCACCAGATCCATTACTGCCACTCCTTCAAAAGCCCTCCTAATCACTTTTTTCTCCAGAAGGAAGCCCTTTCTTGACAATATAGATTAGTTTTGCCTATTTTTGAACTTTATGTAAAACAGAATTATAAATATACAGTTGACTATTGAACAATATTAGAGGCATTGACTTACCACACAGTTGAAAATCCAAGCATACTAACTTACAGTTGGCCCTTGAACAACATGGGTTTGAACTGCACTAATCCACTAAATTTTTTTTTTTCATACCCTGTTGCTATTGCAGTTAGGTCATGTTTCAAGTATCCCTAATTTTATGTGATGATTAGCATAGCAAGGCTTTTAAGGAGTTACTTGCAATATGAACTCACCACAATAGCAATGGTGTGTGTGTGTGTGTGTGTGTGTGTGTGTAATTCGGTGTAAGTGAACCCTGCAGTTCAAGCTCATGTTGTTTAAGAGTCAACTGTATTTCTTTGCATCTGGCTTCCATTGTTTACTATTATGTTTACAAAATTAATCTATGTTAATTGTGTTTCACTCATTTGCCCACTATCATCCAGTCAATTCTATCTAACCCTATATAGGGTTTCTGAAATTGTAAATCTTTATAGCGGCAAATAGCCTAGTTTTTTCCTATGGAGTACTTGGTGGTTTTGAGTCACCCACTGTGCAGTTAGCAGCCCAATGCTTGCCCTCCAGTGCCACCAGGACTGTGTTACTGTGTGTGTTGTTGTTGCTGTTAAGTGCCATGGAGTCTATTCCAATTCAGTGCCACCCTGTGTAGTGTTCCTAAGGAGCAGCTGGTGAATTTGAACCACTGACCTTACAGTCTAATGCTTTATCCTACAGCGCCACACCAGGAATCCATTATTGTGTGTGGCAGTAGTTCATTTTCCTTGCTGTATGTGATTTTATTTTATGACTGTGTTGTTCAGTGCCATCAGGGTGGTTCTGTATAGTGTTTCTGAGGAGAAGCTGGAAGGGTTGAACTGCCAACCTTGTAATTACCAGTTCAGTGCTTATCCTACAGTGCCACATACCAGAATTATCTATTCAAGTGATAGACAGTTGAGTTGTTTGTAGATTTTTATTCTTTCAAACATTTGCTTACATGTGTTTACATGAACCAAGTATTCTGCAGTTCTGTTGAGTATGTGTCTAAGAGTGCAATTGCTGGGTCATATGTTATGCATGTTTAGCTTTAGTACATACATATTGTTGAACAGTTTTCTACAGTGAAGTGGTTGTACTAGCAGCATATGAAAATTCTAGTGTGTTGGCATCGGGACTTAGTAAACTTTTTCTTAAAGGTCTTGGTAATGAATATTGTAGACTTGCAGGTCATGCTGTCTCCTTTATAACTAGTAAATTACCACTATATGGCACAAAGGAGCATTAAGTAATATGTAGATGAATGAGTGACTGGTATTTACAGAAACAGTCAGGTGACCTTAGCCAATTTGCTGATTATATCCTCTATGATATCACCAATATTTGTCTTTTTTTTTAATGTAATCATTTTGATGAGTATTTGGTGATATCTAATTTCATTGATCATTTGAGTATCATCTTTCACGAAGTGCCTGATCTTGTCTTTAGCCCATTATTAAAAATTGGGATATTTAGCGTTTTATTCACCGATTTGTAGGAATTCATTTATTCTAGAGATGAAATTGTTAATTTCATTTAAAATTACTGTTTTGAAGAACAGAAGTTTATTTTCTAGTTTATATCATTTCCTTTGTGGTTTAGTCTTTTTGTGTTCTCTTTGCTTATTATGTCACAAAGACATGCTCATATAATATCTTCTAGAAACTTAAAAAAAAATTTTTTTATTGTAAATTAAGTGAAGATTTCCAGAGATCATCAGTTTTACATTCAACAAATCATGCTTTGTTTCATTCAGCAAGTGCAATCCCCTCCATGCAACAACCATTGTACCACTTCTTCCACGTGGTGTTTACATCCATTTCTTCTAGAAGTTTTGTTTAGTTTTACATTAAAAATCTCTAATTCATTTAAAGTTAATTTTCATATGGATGTGTGATAGGAATCAAGATTTCTCTTTTTCCATATAGATATCCAGTTATGCATTACCATTCATTTAAAGACTACTTTTTCTCTACTACTTCATGTTGTTGTTAGGTGCCATCTAGTCTGTACTGAATCATAGCGACTCCGCACAACAAAACAAAACACTGCCTTGGTCCTACAACAACCTGACAAACCTTTGCTACACACCTGAGCCCATTGTTGCTGCCCCTCTGCCAATCCATCTCATTGGAGGTCTTTGTTTTGCTCTGATCCTCGACTTTACTAAAAATGATATCCTTCTACAGGGACTCGTCCCCCCACCTGATAATATGTCCAAAATATGACAGACTAAGTTTGGCCATCCTGGCTTCCAAGGAGCAATCTGGCTGTACTTCTTCCAACACAGTATCTGTTTGTTCTTTTGGCAGTCCATGGTACTTTTAATATTCTCCTCCAAATTCTTCCATGGTCTTCCTTATTCAAAGGTCTTCCTTATTTCTACACTGCAAAGTAAATTTCAAAGTCTCTTCTCACATCCAATTTAGGTCTTTTCTTCTTCCTTGTCTTCTTAATGATCTTTCACTTTCTTCCCATATGATGTTCTTGATGACATCCCAGAACTCTTCAGTTTTCAGTGTCAAATGCATACAATCTGTTTTTCAGATGACCTCTAAATTCATGTGGGATGTGTTCAAGGTCATATTTTGGCTCTCGTCATTGTTGTTAGGTGCCATCGAGTCAGTACCGACTCTAGCGACCTTATGCACAGAAGAACAAAACACTGCCTGATCCTGGGCCAACCTCACTACTGTTGCCATGCTTGAGTCCATCGATGCTGCCACTTGTCCAATCCGTCTCATTGGGGGTATTCCTCTTTTTCTCTGACCCCCCACCTTACCAAACATGAGATCCTTCTCTAATGACTGGTCCAAAGTATGAGACATGAAGTTTGGCCATCCTGGCCTCCAAAGAGCAATCTGGCTGCACTTCTACCAAAACAGATCTGTTTGTTCTTTGGATAGCCCATGGCACTTTCAGTATTCTCCTCCAACACCATAACTCAAAAGCATCAATTCTTCTAAGGTCTTCCTTATTCACTGTCCAGCTTTCACATGCATATGAGGTTTGAAAATACCATGGCTTGGGCCAGGCGCACCTTAGTCCTCAAGCTGACATCTTTGCTCTTCAACATTTTAAAAAGGTCTTGTGCAGCATATTTACCTAATGCAATACGTTGTGACTGCTGCTTCCATGAGTGTTAATGGTTAATCCGAAAAAAAATGAAGCCTTTGACAGCTTTAGTGTTTTCTCCATTCATATGGATGCTATTTATTAGTCCAGTGGTGAGGATTTTTTTTTCTTTAAGGTGCAACACTTACCGAAGGCTGTGGTCTTTGATCTTCATTAGTAAATATTTTAAGTCCTCTTCACTTTCAGCAAGCAAGGTTGTATCATCTGCATATTGCATGTTATTGAGTCTTTGTTTTAAATTTTTCAGCTTCAGCCTGAATTTGCATATGAGCAATTGATGGTCTTTCTACAGTCTACCCCTGGCCATGTTTAACTGATGATATAGAGCTTTTCCACTGTCTTTTTCCACAGATGTACTGTTTGATTTCTGTGTATTTCATTTGGTGAGGTTCATGTGTAGAGTTGTCTTTTATGTTGTTTAAAAAGGTATTTGCAATGAAGAAGTCATTAATATTACAAAATTCTTATGGGATCTGCAGCATTCTTTGTATCACCAAGGCCACATTTTTCAACTACTGATCCTTTCTCTTTGTTTCCAACCTTTGTATTCTAATCATCAGTAATTATCAGTACCTCTTGATTGCATGTTTGATCAATTTCAGATTGAAAACTTTGGTAGAATACTTGAATTTCATCATGACTGGCTTTAGTAGTTGCTGTGTAAATTTGAATTATAATGGTATTAATTGGTCCTCCCTGTGTATGGAATTATCATATCACAGACAACATTGTACTTCAAGACAGATCTTGATATATTCTTTTTGATAATGTGATGCCATTCCTCTTCAATTTGTTATTCCTGGAATAGTAAACCATGTGATTGTCAGATTCAAAATGGCCAGTATTAGTCCATTTCAGCTTATTAATGCCTAAGATATTGATGTTTATGCATTCCATTTCTTTTTTTTTTTAAGGTTTTTTATTGTGGATTGAGTGAAAGTTTACAGGGCAAATCATCAGTTTTACATTCAACAAATCATACACCTTGTTTCATTACATTGATTTTAAGCCCCTCCATGTACCATCAGTTAACAGTATTTCTCTCTATTCACTTTAGCTTTTTAAAAATCACTCAGGCATATATAACAATTTACATCTCCAAAGGGCACATTTTGCAATTTGGCTCCTGGTCACCAGCTCTTAGTCCTTCTCTTCTTAGTCCATGAATCTAGAGTCCTCAGCCACTCCCCCTCTCCATGCCCCCATCTCTGCCTCCATCTCTGGTGCTGCTGCTTCTCTGGATAAGGTCCCACATTCTGCTTGTGCATTCCTCTCTTGAT
>NW_006408544.1:7573831-7619206 GCF_000296735.1 Chrysochloris asiatica
CTTATTTGATTGTTCCTGTAGCACTTTCCTGACTTCTTCCTTATTTTTCTCAACTGTATTGTATAGTGTTTTGATACATTTTATAATACATTTTTCTGAATTCCTTGTCAGACATTTCCAAAGCATGCCCATCTTCCAGTATGGATTGTAGGTCTGCTTCCAGCTCATTTGCCTTAGTCACTTTATCTCGTTTCTAGACATGTGTGGATATGGTCATCTGCTTCTGTTTTTTGGGCATCTTCAGGGGTTATCTGTGGCCTTAATACTTAGATGGGTATGTATTTTGGTATTTTTTATGCTTTCTGATTGCTTCCAGGTAGATGTGATCAGTAAATGGGCTTTCCTTTTCACTCTTCTTGAGAAATTTCAAGATGCCACTGTTGGTCGTTTTGACGATAAAACGATAAATTAAGATTTAATTTTTGGCCTATTTCCTTTTTTATCTGCTTGTCTCACTCCACAATCCCCATTCAGGGCTTTTTTCAAGTTGGAAACAGTTCAGGGCCGGCTGTGGCCATTTGGTTTTAATTGGAAACTGTCTCTTTAAATTTCGAGGAGCTCTGTGCGCATGCGTAGTAGAACCCTCCGAGGATGGGGCAGGGGTGCCTACTAGCTCAGGCACCCCTATAGTCACCAGAATGGAGGTGCGCAGACAGCAAGGGACCCATGAACAGCTATCAAAAGAAAAGAATGTCCACACCTTTATCTCCATGCTTCTGCCAGGCGTCTGTGGCTGCTCTGATCCTTCCCCTGCTTGTTCTCACCCAAGATGGTGGCTCTTGGAGCAGCTGAGCGTCCTGGACTAGAAAGCAATGGATTTCTTACTTCTGCCACAAATTCCCCAGCTGTAAGCCTTCCAACCTTCTAAATATTCCTCTATACGTGGTTCAGTGTTCTGGGACTATCCCCTGAGCCTCCTTGGTCGGGTATTCTTTGTTGTTGTTGTTGGAGTTCTTTATTGCACTTCCACCAGATCCGCCATCTTGTTTGTTCTCCATTTCATTTTTTACAATTTCCAGTTCTTTTTAGATTCATACTTTGTACATGTTCCGATTACTAATGGATGTTTACAGCTATTTCTCTTCCATTTTGAGTTGTGCCCCATTAGCAAATGAAGGTGGGCTTTACTCCATCATGGTCAACTCTACTTAGAGGAGGCAGGCAGCTCTTCCCCAGTTGCATTTTGAGTGTCTTCCAATCTGAAGGGCTTATCATTTGGCACTATATCTGACAATATTCTGGTATTTTCTTCACCATGTTTCAGTATTCAGTATTCTGGTACTGACAGTGTTCCACTGCTACTCATAAGTCAGTGACTAAATATTTGGAAGTAGTCCATCTCTTCTTTTTCCTTGTCTGTCTTCATCTGGAAGCTCAACTGAAACCTGTCCACTGTGGGTGACCCTGGTAGTATTTATAATACACGTGGCATAGTTTCCAGCATCACAGCAACACACAAGCTACCACAGTACAACAAATTGACAGACAAGTGGTGGTACTACTTTGTAATGTCAGTTTTTTTTAATAAATAAAATACGCTATTTTATTTCTGGGCTCTATTCTGTCCAGACCTATTTGTCTGCCAGTGCTATTCTGTCTTGGTTACTGTAGCTTAGTTATAACTCCTGCTATTTAGTGTGAGTCTTCCAACTATATTCTTATTCTTATGTATTGTCCTGGGTGTTCTTGATCATTTGTATTTTAATTTCATTTGTTAATCATTTATGGTTTTATACAAACTAAATTTGTGCATGTTTGATTAGATTTCTCTTTTTTAATTATGTAATCTTTCTGAATTTTTATTGTTTATAGTTGTTTGATGTTGCTAGGTACAAATTCAATTGATTTTTATATATTGACTAGACCTGGCTAATACTCTTTTTATCTTGCAAACTTGTTCCAATAATTTCTGTAGATTTTTCTACATGCCATCTGCAAATAATGACAGTTTTGGATCTTCCATTTGTTTTTTTTTATTTTACACTGAATAGAAATTACATTCCAGTGCAAAGTGAAGTGGTTACAATGAATATCTCATTCCCAATCTTCGGTGAAATAGTTTCAGTATTTAACTATGAAATAAAATGTTTGCTTTTTTTCTTTTTGGTAGGTATTTGACACATTAAAGATCTTTCCATCAATGCCTTCACTTGCTTCCTAGGAGCTAAAATTTTTTTTTTTTTTTTTTTTTAATCATGAATGGGTGCTTAATTTTTGTTTGTTTGAAGCACAAAAAACATGATTTTTCTGTTATTTTTCATTATTGCAGGGATTACATTAACTGGTTTTTAAACATTTAATTAATCTTGTACTCCTCAAATGAATCCAGTTTGAAATAACACTGTTGTTTTTAGATACTATTGAATTTGGCTTGCTAATGTTTAGGAATTTTGCATCTATGTTTGTGACAGAGATTGGCCTAAAATATTCGTTCCTTGTAATGTTATTGTCAGGTTTTGGTATCAAGGTTATGCTAACCTCAAATAAAGGTTGGGAAGTGTTCCCGCTTTTTTTTATTACAAGAGTTCATGTAATATGTTTGTCATTTCTTAAATGTTTGAATGAATTCACCAGAGAAGAATCTGAGCCTGGAATTTTCTTTGTAGGGAGTTTTTAAAGTTGTGTGTTTATTTTCTTAATTTTGTGTAGGATTATTCAAATTTGTAATTTCTTTTTTCTGTTTTGGCAAAATTTTGAAAGAATTTGGCCAGTTCATCTTCATTAAAAAAATTGTCAGAGTTATATTTTCAGTGTCTTAGAATCTGTAATGTGACTCATTTTTTTCATTCCTGATGTTGGTTATTTGTGCCTCTCCTCCTTCTCCCAATCTTGAAAGGATTTATCTATTTTATTAGTGTTTACAAAGTACTAAATTTTGGCTATGTTGATTCTATTTAATATTTTGAGATGGATACTTTGATTGTTGATTTTTCAGCTTTCTTTTTTTTAAACATACGACTTCTAAGTGTGGCTTTAACTACATTCCATAATGTTTGAAATGTGTGCTGAAATCTCTCACTGTGATTGTGGATGTGTTTTTTACTTCCGATGGGTTTTGCTTTTATGTATTAATGCAGTTTTTAAGTGTATGGCTGCTAACGGAAAGGTCGGCAGTTTGAACCCACCAGTTTGTCCATGGAAAGATGTGGCAGTGTGCTTTCCTGGAAACTCTATAGGGCAGCTCCATTGTCGTATAGAGTCCCTATGAGTCAGGATTGCAGTTTTGGGTTTTTTGTTGTTCTTATTTTGAGACTATGTTGTTAGAACAAATTTAGAATCATATCCTTTTATTTTAGAGTCACATGATCTCATTTGATTTGAAAGGATGGATCTTACCACAGTGTTACAAAAAGATTGTAGGAAGCAAAAAGAAAAGCAGGGACAAATAATTAGGAAGCAGTGTTCTAGGTAGAAATGATAGTGGTTCTAAGGTAGTAGCAGTGGTCAGATTTAAATTTTTTTTTTTTTTAATGTTTTATTGTGAATTATGTGATAGTTTACATGGGAGAACATTAGCTTTACATTCATCCTATCATATTTCATTTCATTGCCATGGTTACAATCCCCTCCATGCATCATCAACCAACCATAGGGTATACCCTGCAAGCCTGCCCCCTGGTCATCAGCACACAGCCCCTCTCCCTCTCTGGGTCCCCAGTGAGTGGCTCCATCTTTCCATGTCATCGTCTCTGCCTCCATCTCTGGCATCACTGTTTCTCTGGGTAGTGTCCCACACTCCACTCTTCTCCCTTGACAGTCCCAGGGACCTCTGCTCCTGGACTACAAAGTCAACCACTCCCCTCTTTTTGCTACAAAATGTCTACATTCCCAACCCTCACAGTCAGTCCTGATATTGTTCACTGTTGTGCCACATGAGTGCCATCCCCATCTCCTTTCATTAGCCCTGCCCAGACAGATTGGATACTACTCAGTGGAGATTATACTTTCCCCCACCTCTCTGGAACTAGACTCCATCTTGAAAGCTTGTAAGCCAGTCACTTCTTGCCTGTGTAGCCCCCCCCCCACACACACACACACATTGGGTAGCCAATGTCCAAGTTGCCCATCCCTGTCTACCCTGTGCACCAAGGGGGTGGGAATGATCCTCACTGTAAAGATTTGTTCCCTCTTTTGAGCTTCTGCATCCATAGGTGTAGGTCTATGAATTGACCCTTTTGTTTTTATGAAATGTCTCTCTTTATCTGTAGAAATGTTTCTTGCCTTAATATCTACTTTGATATCAGATAGTTTTACCATCTTTTTAGTTATTATTTCAATGGTGTATCTTTTTACATTTTAACTTTAACCTTTCTGTTTTATGCTTATGTTTGACCTATCTCTTATAAGCAGCATCTGGGCTTTTAAAAGAATTCAATCTAACAATCTGTTTCTTAAATGGAGTATTTAATCCACTTACATTTAATATAATTAAGGATTTGTTGTTGTTGCTACACGTCGTCACGTCGGTTCCAACTCATAGTAACCCTGTATATGGTTTTCCGAGGAGCAGCTGGTGAGTTTGAACTGCTAACCTTGTGGTTCAGATCAACCAGTGGTCCTGTGCTTATCCTACAGTGCCACACCAGGTCTCCAGTTAATTATTTAGTTGGTTTTAATCTGCCCTCTTCCCTTTGGCCTTTCAGGTCTCCAATATTTTTGGTAGTTTTCTGATCCCTTCAAGTACAAATTGCTGTATTTTGTTTAGCTTTGTTCTTCTTAGCAAGAATGTTTGTCTGTAACAAGCTAGTCCACTATTATTGACAGTGAGAAACTATCCTCCCACATTCTTTAGTACTTTCATTTTCCCCTCTTCTGTCTGTTTCTCAGGGACTGCCCATGAATTCAAGAAGCATTTTGAGTTGCCAATTTTGAAGGGTCGAGACGCAGCTGCCAGTGAGGCAGACAGGCATCTAGGAGAAGAGCGCCTTCGGGAACTTATTGGCATTGTAAATAGGTAATGGTGGTGTGGGTGCTGGGCTAGACAATACCCCTCCTCGGATGCTGGCAAGCGAGGTCATCAGAATTGCCTCCCACAGCATCTGAGGCTAGTCCTTTGGAGCCTCAGCCTCTGTAGAGCCCTCAAGGGCCAGGGTTCTAGGACGGGAATGGGATCTGTACCCCTCACTGTGGTCAGCTCCTTACTCTTCTCCTGGCCTGGGTCCTGTGCTCTGATTTTGGGCTGCCTTTAAGGATCCCTAGTGACTCTGGAGTCCTGGTGTGATTCTGTAGGATAAGCACTGCACTGCAAGGTAGTTTGAATTGCGAAGTCAGCAGTTCAAACTCCCCAGCCACTCCTTGGAAACCCTATACAGGGTTGCTAAGAGTCGAACTGACTCGATGGCACTTAACAACAACAACAGTGACTCTCTAGGCTAGGTGTTACATTGCTCCACAGGCGAAACATGAGGCTATCTTTTTCAGAAATCCTATATAGGGTCCTTATGAGTCAGAGTCGATTCGATGGCAGTGGATTAGAGTCTTGGAATGACATGGTAGGATAAGAACTGGACCGCAAGGTCAGCGGTTCAACCCAACAGCTGTTCCTTGGAAACACTTTACAGGGTCTCTATGAGTCAGAATTAACTTGACAGGCACTTAATAATAACAATGGTGAGAAAGCTGATGTTGATCCCTTGGAGCTTCAGAAGCTTTCTGCCATCTTCCTTCAAGGCCCAAAGCCCTTCTGTGACAGGTAGAAGTAGATCTGAAAGATAAGTATGGCTCCCAGGAGGGCTTTCCATGGACACATTACCCATGGGGAGAAACATCCTGGTCTCCTGTTGCAGGTTTGCAGATTTCAAGGTTACATACTGAAGAGTTCCTCTGCTCCTCCTAACTATCTGGCCACCCTCCCTTCTAATTTTAGATGGTAGAAGAGAGTCAGGGTGCCTGATCCCTGCTTTTCCAGTAGATATGGCCTTAATTTTGTTGAGCCTGAGGCCATGTGGCAGGCATTTGGACTAATGCAAACAGAAAATTCCCTAAGGACGTTTAGTGGTTTGCGTCTTGCTTGTCTTTCTGAGCACTGGATTCAGTTGGAGACTTGTCTCTTCTCTTAAAGACCAGCCAACCTGTTGGAGAAAAAAAGTGTTGTCAGTCTAACCTAGACTGTTTAGAAGGGTCCTATTCTCATAACTGAGGCAGCTGACATAGATAACTTTTGCCAGCGGCTGACATTTGATAACTACAAAAAAGAGCCAGTCTTGGTCCTTTGGATGTAGCATTTAGCATGGTGGTTTTATAAGCCCCTTGACTTTTAATCCTTCTTTTCTCCAGGTGCCTGATCCGGAGGACATCTGATATCCTTTCTAAATATTTGCCTGTGAAGATTGAACAGGTGGTTTGTTGTAGGTACTGGACTTGATTGAGGGGGTATAGAGTGAGTGAGTAAAGGTTTAGTTTCTGAGGCATGGCTGGGCTGTTGGGGTATCCTCAGAGGGTAGAAGTGTGGTCTAGCCTGTCCTACTCATCTAACTGCCTTTTTTCAGGCTAACACCCCTTCAGACAGAGCTATACAGGAGGTTTTTGAGACAAGCAAAACCAGCAGAAGAGTTGTGTGAGGGCAAGATGAGTGTTTCTTCCCTTTCTTCCATCACCTCACTGAAGAAGCTATGTAATCGTGAGTTGGGCCTGTGCCATATCTGTCATCTATGAGATTGAGCAGAGGGAAGGCTTCCACAGATGGAAGATTGTTCAGAATGTTCATAAAACCAGACCCTTTGCTTTGTAAAATTTAACTTATTCTCTGCCCTGCCCATCTTGATGCATGGTGTGTATGTATGAGAGAGTGCGCGTGTAACAGTGCACATGTATGCGTATAAAATGTATGTTGGGCAGGAGGAAAAAGAGAGAAAACTTGCTCTCTCTGGTATAGCTCCCCTTCTTGTTTGGTAACTATACTAGTGAGCAAGATTGTCCATCATGGTCTATATATAGCACTGACTGCATACTTGGCATTTGAGATGGTAGAAACCAAGAACATCTGGTGAAGAAGGCTTTCTGGGCCAAGCTTCTAGAGAAGGTCTGAGTGAACACTAAAGTAGAAACTTTTTTTTTCTTTTTAGATCCAGCTCTGATATATGATAAGTGTGTGGAAGAGGAGGATGGCTTTAAGGGTGCCTTGGACATATTTCCTCCTGGGTATAGCTCCAAGGCCATAGAGCCTCAGCTGTCAGGTGATCCCTTGGGAGTCCTCTGGGAGAAGGGTGGACATGGGGTGGAGGAGTACTGTCACTTTGTGCTATAGCTATTCTGTCTCATGGCAGGATATCAAGAGTAGGAGTCCTCAGCCACTTGTGGAGGACCCATTGGGGGCTTATAATTACTCCTCTCCCCAGGTAAGATGCTGGTCCTTGATTACATTCTGGCGGTGACCCGGAGCCAAAGCAATGACAAAGTAGTACTGGTGTCCAATTACACGCAGACACTGGACCTCTTCGAAAAACTCTGCCGAGCACGAAGGTAGGGAAGAGCCTGATTAGACTGCCAGAGTGGTGTCACCTCTATTGGCCCCCTAGGAATATTAGGTATTCTGATTGGTGGATATGGACCAAGATGTAGGTACTGGAGGGACTTCCAAGAGATACCTGTTCCCTTATTGTTTGATGGCTCTAGCTCCATCTCCAAGCAGAACAGCTCCTGGCCCTTCAGGTATTCCCACAAAACAGAGTCCTATACCCTAATTCCCTGCTCCTTAATTTGGGCGTTTAGGACCTCAAGCTGTATGAATAACCTAAACCATAGTTAGTTCAGCCCCTTCAGTAGTTCTGGCTCCAAGGGGCTGTTTCCTTCTTTGGATTCTTTAGGTACTTGTATGTCCGTTTGGATGGCACAATGTCTATCAAGAAGCGAGCCAAGGTTGTGGAGCGTTTCAATTGTCTATCGGTAAATACACAGCCCCTATCTACCAATAATAGCACAGCTCCTTACCCCATGCCACCAATGCTAGAACAGCAGAATTAAGGGTTGACAGAGAAGCTATAAAAGGGCCCTGCTTCAGTATGCCTTTGGTTTTTCTTCTGGTAGGTGTGGTTAAGTTAAGCTGGTTGGTGATGGCTGGGCTGGGAACTAATTTTATGGGGTGGGAAACTCGAGTAAGCTGACAAATTGGTGGTTCTCAAAACTGTTCTGAGCATAGGAGTACCAGAGGCATGATGGGAAAGAATGGGCTGGGCTGAACAGTATCCCAGTTAGACTGTAAGAGATTCTTTCCCCACTGTATCCCCTCTTCCCAGAGCCCAGACTTTGTCTTCATGCTGAGCAGCAAAGCTGGGGGCTGCGGCCTCAATCTCATTGGGGCTAACCGACTGGTCATGTTTGATCCTGATTGGAACCCAGCCAATGATGAACAAGCTATGGCCCGCGTCTGGCGCGATGGTCAAAAGAAGACCTGCTATATCTACCGCCTGTTATCTGTAAGAACGGTGATAGAGGCTGGAGTAGGGGTGGGGAATGAGACAAGACCTTTGGGACTATCTTGGATGTTTGTTAGTGTCTCTCTTTGGCCTCTGGTGTTGTAGTGGTTACAAATCAGGCTGTGAACTGCAAGGTCAGCAGTTCGAAACTACCAGCTGTTCTGCTTAAGTTGAGGCTTTCTGCTCCCGTAAAGATTTATAGCCTTGGAAACCCTGTACAGGGTTGCTATGAGTCTATGACGTTAGTCTGGAGAGCCCTTGACTCATCTCACACCCCACTCCAAATTGTTATTAAACAAAACTCCCCTGCTGTCCCTCATACCAGCTTCTATACTATTTGCCTTATAGACTTCTCCACTGCACGTCCTAAGGACCTAAGAAGTGATAATTGGCATTCTACAAGCTCCGAGTTACACTTTCACCCCATCTATCCCAAAGTTCCTCCTTTGAAGTTCATGTTGTCCCACTCGATGACCCTCATTTCTACCTTGTTAGAACCATCTTGTTCTGCTATTTTCCTGATTAATTAATGAGTTTGTATACTTGCTTAGCTTTTTTCCCTTCCCCAAATCTTGCTATTACCTGACTGACTTCAAGGACCATGCAATTATCCAAGTCTTCATGTTTACTTGACCTCGTCTCTAGTGGTTAGATAACTCCCCGTTATCTAACTACTCTTATGGCCGTAGTCTGGAACGTAGGACTTTTAATAACTATCATGTAATTCTCATCTCTTGTTCTTCCAACTTTCTCATGTCTTTATACCCACTACATCTTCAATCAAATATCCCTAGAAACTGTGCCCACCCCACGTCTCAATCTTATCACCTCCCATCTTTTTGTTTTTCAACCATCCTGATCCTGTGTATTCTTTCAGCTACTCTTTACCTAATACCCACTCTATTTGCATCATTTCTGTGGTTCTCAGCATTTACAGATTGGTACCACTATAAATACATGATTTTTACTTTGGACTGGGCCCTATTTTATTTTCAACAACCACTTCAGATCTGCATTGTTGTTGTCACTGAATTGATTCTGACTCAACAAGCTGGTGGGTTTGAACTATCAACTTTGTGGTTAGCAGTCCAGTGCTTATCCTACAGCCACACCAGAACCCCATTACCTCAAGTTTCATACCTAATTTTGCCCTTCATTCTTTCTGCTAATTATCTTATTTTACACTTCACAGAGCAAATGCAGACTATAAGTCATGAATTTGCTCACCTCTCTTCCCTTCCCACCTCAGAGGAAGAGGATTCCTTTTGTCTATATTCAGGTTTTGTCCTTTCAGCTCTGCTCTAGCCCTAGACCCTACTCCCATTATTCGTATCTTAGTTTACTAAGTTTTCCTTTTTAATTCCCCTGAGTCTATAAATGAGTAAATGAACTTAAGTAACTCTTTGTGATGCTGTTCAGTAAGCACTGGACCTCAAGATTGGTTTGAACCACAAGGTCAGTGGTTCAAACTCACCAGCTGCTCCTTGGAAACTCTATACAGAATTGCTTTGAGTCAGAACGGACTTCACAGCACTTAACTTTAAAAATAATTTGAAAAAAAAACCTGCCCTATTCTAGCTACTACCTTGGGTTACCTTCCATTCACTGTTTCACTGTTAAGTTTTTTCCAAAGCCTGCAGATTAACTTGCCTCCCCATCTTCTGTTCACTTATCAGACTTCACCAGTGCTATGCCATTGAAACATTTTTCAAGTATACAGTTGGCTTCTTAATTGCCAGACTATTGGTTTCCTCTTAAGTGTATCTGAAAGTTGTCTCTATTACTCTTTAAAGTTCGGATTTCTTTGGAAACTCCATTTTGATTCTCCTACCTCTGTGTTTAAGAAGCCCAGGTAGCATAGTGGATTACGAGTTGGACTGCTAACCACAAGATCCGTAGTTTGAATCTACCAGTAGCTCCACAGGAGAAAGATGAGGCTTTCTGCTCCCATAAAAATTCACAGCCTTAGAAACCCTGTACACACAACCACTATTACCACCTCTGTGATTTGGTGTTGTTGAGTGCCATTAAGTCGGATTCAACTCATAGCAACCCTGTATAGTGTTTCCAAGGAGCAGCTGGTTAGTTTGAACTGCTGACCCTGTGGTTCAAACAGACCTTGTGATCCAGTGCTTTATCCTATAGCACCACACCATGTACACTCACTATATTGACAAGTCTCAAACTAAATTTTTAACCCTTATCTCTTAGCTGAGCTCTAGACCCATATTTTAATCACCTACTATACATTTCCATTTGAAAGTCTTATGAGTACTTTTGATGCATCCTGGCTAAACTCAATCTGAATTCCATCATTTAATGACTCCATTATCCATCCATCCCATACATGGGAATCATCTTACTGGGCTATTCTCTGTCTCCTAATAGTCAAACTTTTACCTTAATCTAACCTTCTTCTTTCTCTCCATCCCTTGCTAAAACCAAAGTCACTTTTACTTGAATGTTGTAGCGTCTACCTAATTCTTTACATTGTATGTATCCCTCCTAACTTACTCACATTATTACTTCTAGAATTGAGCATTCTAAAAATTTTGGTTTTAGTTTTTATCACTTCCACGCCAAGCTCTTCAGCCGACCATCCAAAGTTCTTCATAGCTGTTTATTATATTTCTGCCATCCTTTACTCCAGCCGAACTCATAGTCTTCCAAGAGGCCAGACTTGTTCCTATCCTGTGCCGGGAGTGTCTTCTCTTACAAACCACCTACTTATTTTCCTAATTTAGCTCAAAGATAATCTTTACTTTCAAATTTTTTAGTATTCAGCCATCCCTCCTGTGAGTCCCTAGGCATCCTATAAAGGTTTCCATCACTGTACCAATTTATTTGTATGTCTGTCTCCCACTGGTCTTTATCAATTCAAGGTTAGGTATCTTCATTCTGGCGTTAGCACAGGACCTGGTATAGAGTAAGTGCTCAAATGAAGTTTGCTGGATGAATGACAGAGGCTTGGACTTATTATGGTGACCTGGTAATGGTACTATGGAAAAACCTCAGCTTACTTTGAAGGGGGAATTTAGCTAGGCCCTTACACCTTCCATTGAGATAATAACCCAGGTGGGTAGACAAACATACAAGGGCATGCTCCCAGGAGAGCCTAGAAAATAGGGCTCAGCTGAGCAAAGGATTTACTTATAGAACTCTTTTTAGTTTCAACCCCTGGGTTTCCCTGCACCCTTTTAATGGGAATAACTTAACTCCTCCCTCTCTCCTAAACCTCCCAGGCAGGAACCATTGAGGAGAAGATTTTCCAGCGTCAGAGCCATAAGAAAGCACTAAGTAGCTGTGTGGTAGATGAGGAGCAGGATGTGGAGCGGCACTTTTCTCTGGGAGAGTTGAAGGAGTTGTTCACCCTGGATGAGGCTAGCCTCAGTGACACACATGACAGGTGGGTAGAGAGTGCCTTTGCTGTTTTTTTTTCTCTGAGCTCTCTGCAGAGCCTGGTGACGGAGTCTGTCCTCTGCCTCCAGGTTGCGCTGTCGCCGCTGTGTCAACAACCGCCAGGTGTGGCCACCCTCTGATGGCTCTGACTGTACCTCTGACCTTGCTCAGTGGAACCATAGTACTGATAAGCGGGGGCTACAAGATGAGGTACTCCAGGCTGCTTGGGATGCTGCTTCCACTTCCATCAGCTTCGTCTTCCACCAGCGCTCCCATGAGGAGCAACGGGGGCTGCAATGATAGCCAAGTGGTCTTGAGAGTGTAGCTATAGAGGGAGGACACAGGGAAAGGGGCTTCCTGCCCCACAGGGTCCTGCTGCATTTTGTTCTCTGGGAGAAAATTATCAAGAAGGGCTGCATCATGTTTGCCCAAAATTTATTATTTTTTTTTTTTTATAAGAAAAACTGTTTTGGTTAAAAAAAAGAAAAGAAGAATAAAAGTATGAAAGGGACTGAGGCCTGGGAGCAGCATGATGAGTCCAGTGGGGAAGAGGTCTGATAGTGGGCACTCCTACACTTCTTGAAAGCCTGGGTATCTGTTAGAGGAAGGAAGGCAAGAACCCTGGGGAAGGGAGAGGAGGGGACTGTTCTCAGCAACTATGATGACCATTGCAACTCCAGACCCAGGTTCCCAAGGTACTGAGAGAGTCCCAAAGGCTCTAAACTCAACTCTGGAATGCCTTTGCTGGGCTGCATCAAGGCCTCCAGGACCTCAGTGCAGGGAAAGAAGGAAATAAGAGGGAAAGGTGACAGAAAGAGTTGGTGGTTGGGGTTCTGGGCAGCCCAAGCCTCAGCCCCTGCAAGCTGATGGTACTGAGCACGGGCCTGCAAGGTATGGGCCCTATCACATGGTGCTAACGTAATCTGCGAAGGCCTGGGATGAGTCCCATGAGTCGCTAACCACATGACAGGTGGCCCGAAGCCGACGGATGGCTTCCCTGGCGGTGACTGCATCCTGGTCCAGCCAATTCTGGAAGAGGCGCAGGTGACCAAAGGCTCCACGACCCCAGCGCTCTAGCCGCTTGGCAAACTCCAGAAGCCCATCTGGCTTGATGCAGTTGGAGCTGGTAGGGGTGAGATGGATTAGATATCCAGAAAACAACTAATCCCTGGTCTATGTCCCTGTAGCCCCATCCCTTGGTCCCTCCTGTATACCTGATATCCAGCTGACAAAGAGAGGAAGATGAATCCTCTGAGAAAACATCTGCCAGGGCCAACAGGCCAGCATTCCCTGGATAGGAGAGAATTACTTGTCACTTCCCAAGAACAGGGAACCAGGTATCCCAGCCCAACTCTGTGGAGAAGCTCAGCTCTACCAGCATACAAATATCTGTGTTCCTACCCCAATGCTCCCAAGGAGAGAGGTCACAGGCCTGGTTCCCTACCACCCCTTCCCTAGGACCTAGTCCCCACCCAGGCGGTTTCCTGGCAACCGAAGGCCCTTCAATGTGGAGTTGCCCTTCATAGCAGCAACCATCTCAGGCAGAAATTGGGCTGGACGTTTCTCAAACAGACGGCAGAAGGAGAAGGTAATCTCTGTCAAGAAAAATTAGAGGCTGCATTAAGACCGGTGCTGTCCCCCTCCTGTCCCAGTTGGCTCTAACACTGGCATGTGAACAATTCTGTGGCTCTGTAGGATAATGCACTGGACTACAATGATTTGAACTGCAAGGTGGCAGGTCAAACCCCCAGCCGCTCCTCAGAAACCCTACACAGTATTGTCATGAGTTGGAACTGACTCAATGGCACTTAACAAGGTCAAGGAATTTGTCTAAGACCCCAAACAAGGCCAGAACTAGATCAAGATTCAAACTAGAAATTGAGCCTAGATGTTCAACTGTAGGGAAGTTCTCTGCAAGAGAGAATTTCTCTATCCACTGACCACCCTCTGAACAAGTCTGTAAGTAGAGTCTGGCACAGCACCTTTATCCCTCCTCACGACAGCCATTTTTGTCAGCCCATGAAAGGTAAGAAATTTCTGGGTCAAATACTAATGGTAATTTCCTGTGTTGAGCAGAGAACTTGACTGAACTTGGGGCTTTTTGCAGAAGGAAGGTCAATTCAGGTTCTATACCCATTTTATAGTTGAGGACACAGTAAGAAAGCAATGATGTGCTCACTCACAGTAGGGCACAGACTGAGCCACAATGAGAACCCAGGAATGTTCCTGGTCCTGAGAGGGTACTCACCTTGAAGAGTCAGATTCTGTAGCAAAAAGAGCACCTCACTCTGACAGTCGGCCAGATTCATGTCATGGAAGCTCAGCCTCTTCAGGGCTTGGTTGTACTCTGAATGGGAGACAGGCCACGGCCCTTAGGTTTCCCAGAGAACAATGTGCATTCACCTGCATTCACCATTTTAGCTGAGTCCTACCTTTGAGTGTCTGGAGCACAAGCCCAAAATCCTGGGGAGATGCAAACGTGGCACTATCCAGGGACAGCTGCTGCAGAGAACCTGAGGCCTTCAGTACAGAGCAGAGCAGTGGGGCTGGCTGTGCACCTCGTGGAAACCCCATCTCCAACTGCTCCAGGCAGTTTTCTAGGTATGGGAAAAAGAGAAGATTCCAGCTGGCTATCTCTACCTCACCCCTTTAAGAGATTCACTACAAAATTATTTAAGTACTTGTCATTCAGTGTCTTATATTAGGCACTGTGCTGGGCTTTGGAAATAAGAGCACAAAATACAACATCTGATCCTTGCCCTCAGAGCTTTTAGTCCCAAAGACACAAGAAAATGTAAGAGAATATCCCAAGTGATAAGAGACATAGAAGAACTTAGGGTGCATAGAATAGGGGGGAACTAATCCAGTCTGTTCAGACCCCTTTCATGGAGTGCCACGGTCATTCTTTAGTAGGTTTATGGCGATCTGGGCTCTGGCAGCATGTTATCTAAAGGGGAAGCATATTCTAGATATTCTATTCAGTCCTTTGCCACACACAAGTGCACATTTGTGTACAGTGAAACAGACACACACATACATGCATGCTTGCACTGTTCACCTGGTATCTCTTCATCCCCGATTATGTGGCTAGGGGCCCCTGCATTTCCTGGCACAGCTGGGTTGTCCCGCTGGCTGGGGTGGTCGACACGAATAGAGAGGACCCGCAGCAAGGGCAGAGCTCGCACAATGGCACGCGTCAACTCCAGAATGGGCAATGGTGAGAACAGGTCACTGAGATGCAGAGCACGGAGACGGCATCCAGCCTGGCCTGACAGGGCCCGCAGGCTGTCCAGTAGGCGGAAAATGTTAGAGCCCAAACCTATGGCAGGAGAGAAAGATTAGGTCAGAATTGTAGGAGCATGCGCAGGAACGGTCCTGCAGAGGTATCATTTAGAGATGATTCCAAGTATTTATGGATTATTGCTTTATCTCTTCAGCTGTGGAGTAGTTTATTTTAAGCTATTTGTTTCAGTTACTCATCCACTGTCTTTTTTCCTCAGGTAACCAGCAAATTCTGGTGCCTACTGTATTAGGGTATGCCATCAAGGAACAGCAGCAGGGCAATCACAAAATAAAAGGCTGTACTTGTAGTAAGGCAGCAAGGAGTCCTGGTGTGGCGCTGTGGGTTAATGTGCTAGACTGCAAAGTCAGTTTGATGTGCAAGGTTGGTGGTGCAAGCTCACCAGCTGCTCCTCAGAAACCCTATACAGGGTCACTATGGGTCAGAACCAACTCAATGGCACTTAACAAGTAGTAGACTATAAGGCATGGGTTGGGGTGGGGGGTGGGCATTTAGCTAGGTGAGAGCTCAGGAAACAACTCTGGAGGGCAAGAGAGTGGAGCTTATGTTTGTAGAAGCTAATAATAGTCATGGGATTGGTTGCTTATGTGCCTTGGAATCAATTCCAATTAATAGCGACTCTATAGGTTTTCCAAGGGAGCAGAAAACCTAACCTCCCACGGAATGGCTGGTAGTTTTTGAACTGCTGACCTTGAGGTTAGCAGCCTGACTTGTAAGCACTATGCTACCAGAGCCTGAAAGGGCCCAAACCAAGCTGAAAAGTGTCTAAACAAAGCCGAAAAGTACCTAAATATGGAGAGCACCTGTAAACTGAGCAGAAAAGTGCTAATGACTTAATAAGGAGTTGTTTCATTTGGTGTAAATGAGGTAGAAAGTGATAATCACAGAAGGACTCAACATTAGTTACTTAAATTCCTTAAGACAAAATTTCCTTGGAACCCACTTCCTACTTCATGTCCCCCTTGGGCTGAGCAGGCTCTTGTTGATCATTTATTCAACTCTGGCTTTTTGCTAGACATAGTGAACTGCCGATAGTGTTCCTGTCTATACAGCTTGATAAGAAAAAGTGTGACGGAGACTGGGTTAACAACTAATTTGCTTTGTCAGTGCAAGTTTTCCAGCTGAGTCTTGATGAACATAAAGGAGTCATACTGAAAGGAGGTAGAGTGTGTGTTGCAAAGGAAATTCAGCCTACATAAAGGCCTGGTGTGGAACAGTGGGTTAATGAACTGGACTGCAAAGTCAGTCTGAATTCCAAGGTTGGTGGTTCAAGCTCACCAGCCACTCCTCGGAAACCCTATACTAGGTCAAACCAATTCGATGGCACTTCTCAGCAACAACAAAGGCCTGAAGGAGAAAGACTAGCAGGTTCTAAGAAGTGAAAAATATTCAGTATGGGAGGGAAAGTGTGAAATAACACTATGGTAGTGGTGATGTGCTATGGAGTTGGTTCTGACTCATAGCAACCCTGCATAGGGTTTCTGAGGCTATAAATCTTTATGGGAGCAGAAAGCCTCATCTTTCTCCCTCAGCATGGCTAGTAGTTTCGAACTGCTGGCCTTAAGGTTAAAGTGAAGGAATGAAAGAATCAGATCTGTATTGAAACAATGTGTGGACTAGTGTGGACAGTGAATTATATGGCAAGAACATGGATTTAGGAGGAACTGCTAAAAGGCGAAGTCCATATAAGAAATATGGTTGTTGTTAAATGCCGTTGAGTCGGTTACGACCCATAGCGACCCTATAAAGGGTTTCCGAGGCTGTAAATCTTTACAGGATCAGAAAGCCTCATCTTTCTCCTGCAGATCAGTTGGTAGTTTCGAACTGCTGACCTTAAGGTTCACAGCCTGATTCATAACCACTACACTACCAGAGCTCCTAAAGAAATATGGTAAGCTGAAGTAAAGAAGTGGGGACAGGTTTAACAAATGGGTTTGAAAGAGTAAAAGTATATATTCCAAGTATACATGAGATAAGGAATCCAGAATGATTCTCAGGTTTGGGCATCTGAGCCATTCAACTGAGGAATGGCAGAAGATGCACTCAGTTTGGACATAATGAATCTGAGGGTCTTGTGGTTATTAAGTAGTAATATAGAATAGGCAGCTAGATAAGTGATCTAGAGTTGAGAACGGTTTGGCCTATTGTCATAGAATGAGATCTTTAACAGAGCTGGAAATAGGACCACTGCTATTTGTCCAGGAAATGTGTGTAAAGTGGGAAAGTTCTGATGCCTGAGCAACTTTGAATATTAAAACAGTGTGCAGAGAGAAAGGTTAAAAATATTGAAAAACAATATTTCACATAGAAGACAATACTTAAGAACAGCAAATACTGCCAAGAGTTAGTATAAGATGAAGACTAAAAAGTATATATCAGCAACTAACGGTGAGAGTGGAGGTGAGGCTGAAATGGACTGAGTGAAGTACAGATGACTTTAGTGAAGGAAGGGCAGAACAGAGTGAGAATAGTTATGGAATATGGAATTCCTTACATGGTAATTGTTTTTGCTGGAGACTTGAATGTATAAATGTCGATCAGCAACAGACACTGGAGACAAGGGAGGGCAGCATAGCTAATAGTTTAAAAGCTTAGATTCTGGAGCCAAGCTGCCTGGGTTTGATTCTTTAGTCTAATTTGATAGCTAGGTTATTCTGGGGAAATTACTTCATAGGGTTGTTCTGAGGATTGAATTTGTTAATATAGAGAATTTTAAATATGCCTGACACACAACAGCATATAAAAGCTATTAAGAAATAAACTTCTCTAAGGGGGTGGGAGGGAAAGAGATCCAGAGCACAAGTAGTAGATAGATGGAGAACTCTTCCATTATAAAAGAAGAAAGTGTTCATATGATCATCATGAATATTAATCTGCATTTTCTCTCATTACCCAGTAACATAGGCAGATTGCTGGATTAGAAGTTTTGCTAGCTGGGTACAATCAGGTGTGAGAGGACTGCTGGTCTGATAAAGTCCGGTCCTGCTCCTTGTCTATGTAGCAATTTTGATATGACTCACAGGGTCCTATCCAGCCCTGGCTGGACCTGCATACACTATACTCTCACTTTCCCTTGTTCATATTCCAGCTGATTGATTGCCTCTCTGGAACCTCTGCTTTCAAACATAAATTAAACTTTGAGACAGGCAGAGCCACATCTCCAGCTTCCTGGTCATACTCCCCATTCCTTCACACAGGATTAGGGACATAGCCTAACCTGTATGGCACTCACCATTATAGGAGAGTGTGAGGCTCTCCAGAGACACCCAAGAGCTCAGCAGGTGACACAGTGTCAGAGCCGCCTCGGTGGAGAGCGGAACTGTGAATAGCTCCAAGGTAGAGATGCTGCGGAATCGTTGGGAAGCCTCCAGCGCTGGAAGCCCCAGGCAGGTGGGATCTGACCCATCCAAAGCTCCACAAGCCACTTCCCCAATTTCCATCTCTTCACCATCTTCCTTCTCACCAGCCACGATGAAAACAAAGTCATACAGGTCTTCAGACTCTGCACCTGACCCCTGACGGGTGCGAGCACCCTTCTTCCCTACAGCTCTCTTAAAACGCTTTAGGGGCTTAGGCTGTGGGGCTGAGCTAGCTGGAGCCCGTTTGGATGAGGATGTGGAAGAGGAGGCGACAGAGGCAGAGGAAGTGGCAGCTGGAGCAGAGGGTGGCCGCCTGGTGCCAGGAGCCTCTTGGGAGGTGACTGGAGGGTGCAGCTCCCTCTTAGGGTCTATCCCACCTGCTGGCAGGCTCTCCTGTGCGCTCCGGCGTGTCACCCGAGTGGCAGGTGCAGCTCTGGGCATCTGCTTGGCTTCACTCTTCCGGCGAGTGGCCATCAGAGCTGCAGCACATCGCTCAGCAGCATCCCGGCGAGGTCTGCGTGAGCCTAGCAAGAGGGACCCTTCATCTCGGGATGGGGCCCGGCCTCGGGAGACCTCTCCACAAAGGCGACAGGGTGCGCCACCAGGACCTGGCTGCCAGAAGCCAGCACTCATGGTGAGGATAAGAATGAAAAGAGCGGACTCAGGCACAGGCCAGGAGTACAGTGACACCTGGCTAACAGCTCCATGATGAATGAGCTGGTGCAACAGCTGTCGAAGTGATTGCTGAGCAGCCACATCAGAAAAGAGCAGGTGGCGGAACTTGAGGGTGTGCAGGGAGCTGGCCAGGGTCTCCAGAACCCTGCGGTTAGGCTCAGCCACCAGCTCAGTTGCACCTTGCAACATGTTGCAGATGGTGAGCTGTCGAACATGGCGAGAGCTGTGCAGAAGAGGTGAGAAGCGCTGGTCACAAAGACGCCTGTCAGAAGACACATCAATGGTCCCACGTAGAACATGGGAAAAGAAGGCCTCCATAAACTTGGCTCGCCAACAGGTCACACTCTGAAAGCAGAGAACATGCCAGACAACTGTGATACTAGAAGTACTGTCCAGAGCTTCAACCCAGTTCATTCCGCTTTGACCCTTTGCTGGGAGTTTGCATTTCCACCCCAAATATAATGAATCATAATCTACATTTTTAGTAGGATCTTCAGGTGGTGATTCTTTTGTACACATGTCACCTTATGTGTATACACAAGAATCACCTGGTTGCGTAGTGGTTACGAATCGGGCTGAGAACTGCAAGGTCAGCAGTTCGAAACTACCAGCTGTTCCACGGGAGAAAGATGAGGCTTTCTACTCCTGTAAAGATTTACAGCCTCAGAAACCCTGTACAGGGTCGCTATGAGTCAGAACCAACTCCACGGCACATAACCACCACCACCAGTTCAGTATTCAGTAATCAGTTGGAAAAGTAAACTCAGCAGGGGGCTGAACCAGAATGAACTGGTTTAAAGCTTTGATTTGAACACAGGAAACCTGGTTCTAGGGCTCATTCTTTTTCTATGAAGTGTATTGTCCAGTTAATTTCAACTCAGTATTCCTATAGGATGGTAGAATGCCCTACAGGTTTGCCAGGCTGTCATATTTTATGAAAGCAGGCTGCCAACATCTTTCTCCCATGGAGCAACTTAGACTGCCGACCTTTCATCTGACAGCCAAGTGCTTAACCACTGTGCCACCAGGGATCCTTTCTTTTGCTATAGTACCTCTCAGGTGAATTTACTCAGTCCTGTAGATTTTTCCTTTTTTGCTTCTAGAACCTGATCCCAGTTTTCTATTACCTCTGTTCAACCCTTTACCTCCCACCAGACCATTTCATTAGCCTTCCTGGCTGCTCTATTCCCTTTTTCACTACACTAGCCCACTAGATCAATCTTTGTAAAAACACTTTGATCACATTCTGCCTAAAATCTCCCAATGTCTCACCACACCAAACCCAACCCACTGCCATCAAGTTGACAATGATTCATAGGGTTACTGCAAGGACAGAGTAGAATTAACAGCCCTTTGAGGTTCCTAAGGTTATAAATCCTGCAGAAGCAAACTGTTGTTGTGAAGTGCCATCGAGTCGGTTCCGACGCATAGCGACCCTGTATAGGGTTTCCGAGGAGCAGCTGGTGAGCTTGAACTGCTGATTTTGCAGTTCAAATGGCTTTGCAGTCTGACACGTTAACCCACAGCACCACTGAAGCAGATTAGTGGCTTCAAACTGATCTTTCAGTTAGCAGTCAGACACTTTAAACACTGTTACCTGGGCTTCCTGTTTCTCCACTAAGTTACTTAGCCTGGCAGGCAAAACCCAAACCCACTGCCATCAAGTTGATCAAATACAGTGATCCTACTGTTGTCAAGTGCTGTCGGCTCATAGCGACCCTTTATAGGGTTTCCAAGAAGCAGCTGGTGAGCTTGAACCGTTGACCTTGCAGTGCAAACGGCTTTGCAGTCTGGCACACTAACCCATAGCGCCACACCAGAACTCCTATAGGAAAGTAGAATTTCTCCTAAACCCACACTAAATCTGGTGGGTTTAATCCACTGCCTTTGTGATTGGCGTCCAAGACTTACTCTACAGTGCCACCAGGGCTCTACAATACGTATTCTGCTTATGTAAGAAGCTTTATCATCTCCCTATCTTGCTCATGTGAATGGTTTGCTCTGGAAATAGTTCATCTCACTGACCCAAATCTGTCTTCCATGTCCTTTCCTACATCTGCTAGAAATGTTCTCCACTGGCAGGCCATTAATGAGTCCACATTTTATTCCGACACTGTTTTACATTTTGCTCCTCAATCCCACTTTGACTGATTACTCAGGTCTAAGTTGTCAAGACACTGTCTCAATGGTGGTAGCCTCTGCCTGTGTATGTATTATCCCAACCAGATTAAAAATTCCTGGGAGCAGGAGCCAAATCTGTTTTCTCTTCAAGGTAATGGTTATTTGCTTTGATGGATATAGAACATAAGACTATTCTGTTGTTTAGAAAAAGTCAATGAGTGATTCTCAGATTTTCTTTTACAAAATTTATATAGCAAGTTCCCAGACTTGGTGATTCTGTGTTATAGCTAAGGTGAGGTCCAGGCATCTTTTTAAAAAACAAAAAATAACCAAAAACCTTTTCAGATTCTGGTATATATGATAAAGGTGGATAACTATTATTGTCCTGGTGTGGCACTGTGGGATAATGCACTGCAAGGTCAGTGGTTCAAACATATAAGCTGCTCCTTGGAAACCTTATGCAGGGTTGCTATGAGTTGGAACCGATTCAACAGCACTTAATAACCTCAAAAGAAACTAGATCCCAGTTCAGAGTTTCTAATTCTGTTCCATCCTGAAGTCCACATCCTTTCCTAAGGTATACAATATCTGTTGACTTCTATAAGTCCAAGATCTGTTGCTATACCGTAACTTTGAACAACTTCATTCTGGTTTGACCCCCAGCTGAGAATCTGCATTTCACTGCAAGCCTGCCCTAAAGTCTTCTCATCTGTAAAATGGGAATAACACTACCTGTTTCACAGGATAGTTAAAAAAGTAGAACAGTGCAAGTAAAAGCACTTAGTAAAAATTAAAATACAAAGTAAATGTTACTGCTGGAGCTAATGATAACCCAGACGGACAATGAAATTGCTTGACAGAGGCAGAGCTTGTTAGCCAGGATACTTAACACAGACGGAAACAAAAAGTAGTGGGGGCTGCAGTTCCCAGACACTAAAAATAAGACATTTCAGCCCTTATCCTGCCTCCATGCATTTCCTCATACTAGCATGTTAAGATCCAACTCAGTTTCCTCGTAAATCTTCATGGGAGCAGAAAGTCTCCCATTTATGTCTCACATTCTTGGCAAGATGGGTTGGCAGAAAGTCCTTACTACCTTGTACCCTAGTTACTCCCCAAGCTTTGCCTGCTGTGGTTGAGAATGATTCTTTTCATGTTTAAGCTAACTGCATAACAGCATCAGAGAGAAGGGTCTCATTACCAGCAGTACAGAGGCATTAGGAGAGTAGGAAAAAATACCTGGCAATTAATTTCAAAGGATAAGCAGAAAGTTCCTGAGTCTGTCAGCCCTTCTTTTATACTAGACTTACACACTTGCTGGCTCACACCCAACAGCCTTGAAAATATTTGCACATGACCTTAGTATGGTTTCAAACTCACAAGTGAGATGATCACATGGTTATAAGATCTGGGCCTATAATCTAGACAAAGTGATCCAAGATTCTATGGCTGGTGACCAGTAGAGGCATGTGAGAAATGTAGTTGAAATAACTAATGGAATTTTTTCAGGCACTTTAATGGTTGAAGATAATGGAGGAGAATATTTAAAATTGGAACATCCCAGACATGTGATAACTGTAATGAGAAGCAGCAGCATGGTATCGTAATTAAGAGCATGTATTCCAGAGCCAGATAGCTTCAGTTTGGATCCTGAGTCTGCCTGCCCTTAACTGTACTTTAGGCAAGTCACTTTACCACATTCAGTATCCATTTCATTGTGGGGATATATAGACTTGTAAGGATTAACTGAGTATATAATGTTTTATCTCCATAGCTTCTTTCTCAATGCATGAGGAGACAGCAATTCTAGTCAGTTACTCATTTTGTAGAGTTGCACACTAGAACCCAGACAGTACAAAGTGATTTCAATACATGAAGATAGGAAAATGTACCACCAATGAGATAAAGTGACATTTACCTACCAACAAAATTACTAGCCTACCTTCAATGGACTGACAACTCAAGCATTGGTCATGGAGGCAGAGTACAAATATTTATTTTGTGCTGGCAAGGTGGTTCCAATTCAGCAACCCTGTACAGGGTTTCTGAGATTGGCTGTGGGTTTGAATGGCTGACCTTGCCAGTGTTATACACACAAATATTTAGGGAAGGCTAAATTTTTTTTTTGTACTACTAGAACCAGCAAATGTTTATGAACTATCATTGTGTTTCTGACAGTATTGGTTGTGGAAGGATAAACGAAAAATCATGTGTAAACCCACCACCAACTCTTTGGAGCATTTATGTGTATGTGAATGCTATGTATATTTGTTTATAAACACTGATATAATTCTGAACAGTTTCAAATGATGAGTTAAAAAAAAAAAAAAAAAGATACCACCATGTTATTAAACACATCTTTAAATATAAAATATAATTTTATTTATACATTTTCAAAATAGCATAAGTTAGTAACTCATATTGGTGAGTATTTAAATTGTTTCTAATTTTTTTATGTTAAACTTTGTTGTAGCAAATAATTGGAAATCTTTATGAATATCTCAATTTTTATATACTATAAATTCTAAGTGAAATTTGAACATTTTAAAAAATCTCTTGACAAATACCATCAAATTGTCCACCAAAAAAACTGTAACAAATTTTCCTATAAACAGCATATTAGAATGCAAGTTTTACCCACCTCTGGACATTTTCTTTTAAAACCAAAACAATTTTTTTTTTTTTTTAATTCAAGCAGTAAAACCTTATCTTTTTTTCCATTTTTTTAATAAATGAAACTGAAGATCTTTACTTTACTGGATTCTTATGTCCTTTGTCACTTATGAAAATCTTAATTTAACTGAGATGCTCATCTTTGTCTTTTTCTCTGAATCCCTTTGTTTTGCAAATATTTTTACAAAAATTTTTATGGTCAAATATGTTCATATTTTGTTTTGATTATGCACATTTAAGAATTAGCATTCTCCATCTTGAGATTAGAAAAACCTGGTATGGTGCTGTGGGTTAATGCGCCAGACTGCAAAGCCATTTGAACTGGTAAGTCAGCAGTTCAAGCTTACCAGCTGCTCCTCGGAAACCCTATACAGGGTTGCTATGGGTCGGAATTGACTCGACAGCACTTAACAACAACACCTTGAGATTAGATAATCAGCCACCTTAGTTCTTTGTGTTTTTACTTTCTACAATTTAATCTTTAATCAATATAAAAATTAGTTAAGAGTATATTATAAAGTCAGACTTTATTTTAATCAAACGATTAACCAATTGCCCAGGACCAGGCAGTGTTTTGTTCTGTCGTGCACAGGGTCACGATGAGTCAGTACTGACTTGATGGCACCTAACAACAACCAATTGCTAGAGAATCCATTTATTGAGTAATTATTTCCACATAGGTTGGTCTCCAGAGTGTCATTTCTATTCTACAGATCCTTTACATATGCAGAGATGTCAAGAAGCTGGAAAAAATTTTTTTGTTCTATGAAATTTTTGAAGCCCCCTTGTACACACACTAGCACTACCTACTTTGGAATACTAGCAATTTGTAAGCTGTCAGGCTACATCTATCTTGTTCACCACTGTATCCCTGGAACCTAGCATAGTGTCAAACAGAACAGACACATAATACATATTTTAATTATGAAGACGGTAAGAACTGTTAAGTGCCATCAAGTCGGTTCTAACTCATAGTGATGCTGTATAGGATTTTCCCGAAGCAGCTGGTGGGGTTGAACTACTGACCTTGAGGTTTGTAGTTCAGTGCTAATCATACAGGGCCCAGGAGCCCAAGGTAAGAGTTACTTTGGTGCAAAAGTCACCATGTGAACGAATATGCTCTTAAGAACCTCTGTATAGGTAGCTACTGGGCAAAAGCCTGAAACCTCTCAGATGTTCTGAAGTGCCAAGAAACTTGAGGTAATGCTGGAAAAAAAGTTTTCTACAGGGAGAAAGACGCTTTGGGAAACACTGGGTAGAGTGATAAATCTGATGTTTGTCTAAAGGAGGCAGAAAGTTTTTACCGTTTTCTAATATTCCGGAGTCTACTTCTCCTCATAGGCCTAACTCTTGTATACAGTAATACTTCCTTGGAAAGTCTTTCTTGCTTGTTTCTCTCTGAGCCTCCTTGCTACTTTCTTTCACAACACTTATCCTGCCACACTGTGATGAGTTTATAGTAGTACTTCAAGATTAGTACTACTGTGGATTAGGAATTGTGGATTTCAAATATCTAGCATAAAATCTGGTACATTTTAAGTTTTAATGTTTATTCAACTAAACTTGTCCCATCACCCAAATGAGGAGTAGCAAAATAAACTTGTTTAAATGAGAGTCCCAGTGAATGATATCTGAATCAATGAATAACAGAATCTCAGGGCTGAAAGGAGCCACACAGTGCATCCTATCTAACCTCTCTTCTAATGCTTGAATTCGTTTGACAGTAACCTTGTGTCAAGTAGTTATCTAATCTCTATTTGAAAACAACAACAAAAAAAAGTGATAAGCTTATTCTCTCTGGAACTAGCTTGTTTTATCAGTGGTAAACTCAGTAATTTAAAAAAAAGTTCTACCTTCAGTTTATAAAAAATTTTATCCTCTAACTTCTACCCAGAAGTCTTGCATGTGACAATCACTCAAATATTTCAAGACAGTTCGTGCTCCTTATGCCTTCTCTTCAGTCTTCTAAATATATTTGTTTCACATGCTGTGGCTTTGACTTCTTTCTCCATACTCCAGTGTAGCCTGACCATTGCAGAACTAGTCCGGATTACTGTATCCCGTCCTTTGGCCTGTATTATATTTATATCAGTTCACATAGCTCAGAGTAGAGTCATTATGAGTCACTTTAGAACATTCTTGATTGTTGTTAGGTGCCATTGAGTTGGTCCAACCCATAGCAACCCTACGCACAACAGAATGAAATGCTGCCAGGTTCTGTACCAATCTTATAATCATTATGCTTGAGCTCATTGCTGCTGTCACCGTGCCAATTCATCTCATTAGAGGTCTCCCTCTTTTTTGCTGACCTCTACTTTACCAAGCATGATGTCCTTCTCCAGGGACTGGTCCCTCCTGAAAGTATGTCTGGAGTATGAGAGATGGAAGTCTGATCATCTTGGCTTCTAAGGAACATTCTGGTTGTACTTCTTCCAGCAGATTTGTTTGTTCTTCTGGCAGTCCGGGGTACTTTTAAAATCTTCTGCAACACCATAACTCAAAGTACATCAATTCTTTTGTGGTCTTCCTTATCCAACTTTCACATGCATATGAGACTCTGATTAAACCCCATCAGTTTTTATAAACTCATTCCCCTTACTCCCTATCCTAAGGCCATAAAATTAGAAGTTTTTACACCCATGTAAAGACTTAACCAAATCCTATTAAATTTCATCTTGGTTTATTTTGTTATGGCTTCAGCCATGTCAAGACCTCTATGAATCCTGGTTCTGGCATCCATTTTGATCACTACACTTCCCTGTTTTCTGTTACCTGCAAACATGGCAAGCAAGCAAGTCAGTGACAAATGCCAAAAGGGTCAGATCCATGTGACAAACCATCAGGTCCCTCCTCCTATATCCATTCCATCCCCGCTCATATACTTTAGCAGTGGGGAGCTCATGTCTGTGTGCTGTTCCTGTATTTTCTGACCAAAGTCAGGCCAGAGTTCTACCTGGTAACTGAACTTACCTCCAAACTGGAAGGCCTCGTCTTCATCAGCTCATCCCAGAGTCGGCGCCATATTGCCTGAGTAGAAAGACCTGTATGGAGAAATATCACACTTACTCGGTTGCTCTCTGGCCACCATTAGTTTTTCATGTTTTCCTTTTCTGGGGTAATATGGCAGAATGGTTAAGAGCATTGACACTAAACTCAAGATTACCTGGGTGTGAATATCAGCAATACTACTTTCTAACCATATGAATTTGGACAAGTTATTTAATTTCTTTGTACCTCAGTTTAATAATCTGTAGAATGTAATTAACAGTAGCTATTTCTACCTGGTAACTGAAAGGGTTGTTGAAAGGATTAAATGAATCCTCCTAGGTAGAGTGTTTGGCAGATGAGGATTAAATAAATGGTAACAGGTCTGTCTAATGGAAAGCTTAAGAAGTAACTTGGTGTTGGTCATGTGTCATAAAGTTGGTTCCAGTTCACAGTGACTCTGTATAGGGTTTCCGAGGCTGTACATCTTTACTGGAGCAGAAAGCCTCATATTTATCCCAAGGAGCAACTAGTGGATTCAAACTGCCAACCGTTACAGCCTGACATGTAAGCCACTAATACACCAGGGTTCCTGGAGAGGTAAAATTTAAAAAAAAAATTAAGAATCAGAAGACCTGGTTTCAGTACTAATTGTAACGTGCCTAGTTCTTATTTTTAATAAAGAGGTTCAGATACTTGCCCTGTGTTTCACAGGACACTGAGGAATAAGATAAGAAAGGTATAAGGGTACTTTTTCTATATGTATAATATAATGACACGGACTAATTCTTAAAGAGCACTGATGGCACAGTGGTTAAGCTAACCAAAAGGTTGGCAGTTTGATCCCACCAGTCTTTCTGAGGGAGAAAGATAAGGCACTCTGCTTTTGTAAAGATTACAGATGGGGAGTTTCTACTCTGTCCTATGTGGTAACTAAGACTTGGAATGGACTTGACGGCAGTGGGTTTTGAATTACATTCTTTAAGTTGTGCTCCCATTTCTGCTCTCCTTTTCCTAATTATTCCACATCCATTATCTTAAACTCATTACCCCCCTAAGCATTCTATCTAGCCTTTTGAATTATCCTGTGAATCTGATCTCAGACAGCTAGACCTTTAAAATTGCAATATGCCATAGCCAGACATACAGATAAACTTACTTTGGATTTCAAAGACGATTTTAGGGAATAGTTCTGGTTTAAAGTTTAAAGTTTAAAGACTATCTCCAGGCAATCGTTAGTCTCAATAGCTCTAAAAAGTCTGGATTCCATTGAGAATTTGAAATTACTCTGTATTTTCCCCACTTTTATTAGGATTCCTTGACCAAATAATTTAGTAATGGTAGCAAGGTACCATATTTAGTTTTGGTTTCAAAAAAGGTTCATGAAAGTAACCAGACACAAATTTGACTTTCTCCTCAAATTTCTGTCTTTCCTCCGCTGCTCCAGGTGAATAGATACCACTTGTACCTTGGATGGCCGCTTGCTCTTTTTTTGGGTTGCAGGCACTACATAAACACAATGAAGTTAGAAGTACTAAGAAACAATATTAAGCCAATTGATTGGGATGTCCCTCAAAATCATGAGCTTGCACGTCCAAATCAAGAAAACAAATTGTAAGGGTACTTTTTGAAAAGAATGAAGTTCTACGCAAGTATCAGGGATCATATTTACCTAAGAACATCATGGTGTCTTGTTTACAATCACTGACTGAGAAAGAAACAGAAAGGACACTTACCTTTTTTGAGGGCAGTTTCCTCAATCCTCTCCAAGTAATATATATTGAGCAGAGGTAAGATGCTTTGAAGTATTGGGCCTGGGAGGGCTACAAAAATCAAAACACAGGTTTTATTTTCATCCCCAGTGTTCTGAGCATTATTTACCCTATTGGAAAGGAAAACAGAAAAGCAGACTTCACATTTGACAAATGGAGTTTGTAGAAGATAATCTAAGTCTGTTTCAAACTCTGGTACACTTATCTTTAGCCACTTAATTGACAGCTGGGATTTCAGGGGCATACATTTCTTCAAATCAGATAATTACGCAAAATAAACTGGTAGGCTCATTTAGGAGCTGATCAGTTCACTTCTGCCGGAATAGAAAATTTTATTAAGACCTTCTTGACTTCCCTTCCACTCTTCCATATTGCCCACTTCCATCCTTTGGGCCCCCACTCTACCCCTATACTACCTTCCTATAAAGAAGAGGATCATTAGATGCTAAACCCTCTAAATTCAACACACCTACAAACAAAACCTGCTCCTGTCAACTTTCCTAGTTCTGAAAGGCACAATAGTATAGCGGCTTGGTTTCTACAGTTGACTGTATGAGTTAACTATAAGAGTCAACAGCAAATCCTTGGGTAAAAGGCTTAACACTTCTTTAAGCCTCAGTTTCCTCAATTTCAAAATGGGAATAAGAGTTAACTACCTCATAGGACTGGTTTGAAATTTAAAAGACATTATACTTGTAATCTGCCTAAGATATTGTTAAGTGCCATCAAGTCATTTCTGACTCATAGTGGCCCTGTATAGGGTTTCCCAGGAGTGAATCTGAACCACAGACCTTTCAATTCAAACCAACTTCACCGTTCAGTGCTTATCCTACAGTGCAACACCAGGACCTCTTAAGACATTGCCTAGCCAAAATAAACTCACTAGATTTGTCAATTATTCTTGTCAATAGCATCTCTGTCTTGCCAATAATATTTCTAAGATCACGGAATATACTATATTCAAGGAAAATCTTTCAAAACTTCCATTTTCCTTCTAGCTTAACAACTGATTCTTGATACCTAAGAATCTAGTACAATTCTTTGTTCATAGTAGGTACTCAATTTACCTACTGAATGAAAGCTTTACTATAGGCCACATCAACTTTCACCTGAATTATTCCAGCAGCCTAACTGCTTTCCTTGTTCTCAGTCTCTCCCCAGCCTGTACTTGGTGATGCCATCTCCTCTTCAAAACCCTTCAGAGGCTTTCTACTGCCTTCAAAATAAAGTCTATTCAAGGCCCTTTATAATATACCTCATCCTACTTCCTGTTCTCATCTCTTTCTACTCTCTCCTTTTTCATATAGCTAAATTTCCTTATTGTACTTTTTCTTGCTGCCTCTCCCTAGTCTTTTGCCCCTCTCACGCTACACAAAATGCCCATCCACTAGTTCCAAGGAAGACTTACCTGGATGTCAAACCTTCCTCCAAAATAGCAGTTCTTAGCAAGCCTTTTAGTTGGTCACTCTAAGAGGCCTTACTTGATTCAACTTTTTTGTGTGAATATTTACTTGATTTAGATCGATTTCTTCCTATTTCATCTCAACCTGGCCGAGGGCTCAATCAGTTAACAATGATGAAGTTGGAATCTTTACAACAGGTTTGTTTTTTGTTTTTTTTATACAATAGCAGAGGGAGTATTGGTGTGACACTGTAGGATAAGCACTAGCCCACAAGGTCAGTTTAAATTGCAGGTTAGTGGTTCAGACCCACCAGCAACTCCCTGGAAACCCTATACAGGGTCTCTATGAGTCAGAACCAACTTGACACACTTCATAATAACAAACAGGAGGGGAAAAGGGACATTCAGTAAACTTTCCATTGTTTGGGGTGGGGGTAGAGGGAAGCAACAAATAACATGCTTTCTCCAGAGCCATGTCCTCTTACCACCTTCCCCTCCAATCTGGTCCCCTTTCTTTCGCCACCCCATCTCATTGCCAAATCCCCTGTTCTCAGCCCGTGTTATCCATAAACTCCTCTCCTTTCTCCTTCCCTATTAAGCCAGGCCCTTCTTGCTTCCTTCCAGCTTCCATCTTTAAAACCTGGGGTTCCAAAACTCAGTCCACTCCCCTGCCCCCATCCAAGTTCAGCATTCGGGAAGTTCTAGGCTAACCCAGCCTTTTCCCACAGTCCCCAGGATTCTTTTGAACCCCCAACCCAGACCCACTGGAAATCTCCCATTCTCCATAGGTCAAACTGATTATTTTCCTCAGCTGCTCAGCTGACATCCTCCATAATCCTTTCTCTTCCCAGGTCTGAGAATTTCTAGCAGTTTCTCCCACTACAGAAGGCACTTAGGCCTCATCAGTGTTGGTGCCCCAACCGGCCTTACTAAGGACCTCCACAGTCCATGGATTTCTTGACGACTCTCCTGAGTCTTGGGGCTTATCCTACAGCCCCCAACCCTAAATTCCTGGGCTTGGGGCTTATCCTACAGCCCCCAACCCTAAATTTTGGTTGAACCAAAACTTCCCATCCAGGGACCTCAAGCTCTCAGGACCTGATCAGGCCCTCCTCTCAGAAAAAGCTAAGGCCCCCGCCCCCCACCTTGAGGCCTCCTCGTGGAATAGTCCCTGCGGCCTCTAACAAGGCCCAGGGTCGGTCTGCTCTCCGCCACCCTCTTCCCTAACTCAGGCGCTCAGGCTGGCCTGCCCTCTCCTCATCCAACTTCAGCCCCGCCGGCTCTGGCGCCCACCCCCTCACACCACTATTCTGTCAGGCCCAAGGCCTCACCTGTCCCCTGCGACCAGGCCTATTTCCCAGAACCTTCACTTTTCCCTCTTGACTATCTGTCCTCAAGTCGCAGACCTCAGTTTCTTTCCCTCATCAGGTGCCAGTCAACCGGCGGCTTGCACCCCACAGCTCGGGCGCCCTGAGCTCCATCTGGCTGGAGGCCTCCTCCTCCGTTACTCGGCCCACCGGCCTCCAACTAGCTCTGCAAGCGATCCGCCCTTCCTGGCCCCTTATACCAGCGCCCGGCCCGCCCGCCTTTGCTGCTCAATCTGGGTGCTGTCGACCGAGGCCGGGCCCTTTGGCCCCGGCCGCGCTCGGCCAGAGGCCTCTTTTCACTCGCATTCGGCCCCAGGCCTCCTAGAGGCGACGCGCCCCCTCCCATCGCGCCGGCCCGTCAGTCCGGGATTCCCAGGACGGCGCTCGGCCTGGGCCTCCTGAGTTCTGCCCGCCAGCTCACTATTCCAGCTTCCTCCGTTCGCTGACCCCGTTTGGGGCTCTTTTCACTAACTCGCGGGCCCTTCCTTGCCGCTGCGGCCAATCCGAGTGGCCTCTGGTGGGTGCTCCGGGCCCGGCCCGGGCCGGCCCAGCTCGGGCCGTTCATCAGTCGTTTTATCAGTCTGGCACTAGAGGCCCGGGTTCGTCAGTTCACTCACTTTTGCCCTGGGCCTGCACCCGGAGCCTTTCGGTCTTTCCCCCAACCCCATTCCCGCGCACTCCAATCCACTGGGTGGTCCCAGTTTATCGGCTTGGCCTCCGGGAGTTTTAGCACCCGAGGTGTCAGACAGGTACCCGCGGCCCCCGCCGTCAGTCCAGTTCGGTGGCTCCCAGTCCGGCCTTTTTGCCTTAGGCCAAGCATCTCGACCTAGGCCCCCGCCCCCAGGCTATCGGGCTATCCCAGCCCGACGGCTCCACAGCCGACTACCCTGCCTGCAACAGCGCGAACGTCAGTTCGGTGTCCACCGCCCTGGCCCGTCATTCCAACCTCTGTCGTCCGGGCCCAAGCTGCTTCGCGCAGCCCGGGCCTCTGGGCTTCCAGGCCTTACCCTCTGCGCCCCCCAGCCAGGCCGCGGTACAAGTTCACCTGTTAGTTTGGGCTCCGTCATTACTCTATCCTGTTCGGCCAGTCAAGGAATTCATCCTCCAGCCCGACAGTCTGGCTTCCACTGCCCCGGGCTGGGCCTTGCCCCGGGCCTCCCGGCCTCGCCCCCCGCGCCCCCCGGCCGCCCCCGCTCATTGCAAGAGGCAGCCCCTCACCCCGCGACTTACCCCACACCCCACTCTCCAGAACCCCCATATGGGCGCTCACAGCCCGCCCGCACAGCTCGAACAGGGCGGGGGGAGCGCTGGGGCCCGAGGCCGAGCTCTTCGCTGGCGCCGCCTCCCGGGACGTGGCCTCCATGGTCGTTGCCGCCGCTACCTCACAGAACCAGCAACTCCGGGCGCGCCAGGCCTCGGGCGCCGCCATCTTGGGGAGGTGCGCGAGCCCAAGATTGACACACGCGGACCGCCATCTTGAGAAGGTCAGCAGTTAGGAACACTTCATCAGTGATGTGGGTTACGGATGGCATTTATGATAAAGGAAGGTCGACGAAATCAGCATACTTCTCAAGCCTGTTAGAAATTACCACTTTACGTAAAATCATAGATCAATATATTTGGGTATTACTTGGCTAAGGGCATATTTCTTGGCAATATCACCTCAGGTGTAAATACCAGTTACCCCTGCTTTCTGTCTTTGGTTGGTAGTACATGCCAATCGGAGCGTCTGTTCGCCACTACGATAAATATGCCGCACTTCCGGCTCAATTGCCGGATATCCGCTGAGTGACCCTTACTAGTCCTTCTTAATCTTGGAGAGGAGTTGTTGCCGCTGTTGTTACTGTTCTTGAATCCAGAACCGGAGCGGGACATGGGGCTGGAGGACGAGCGAAAGATGCTAACCGGGGCCGGAGATCCTAAGGAGGTAAGATTCGATCCTCTTCAGTGGCCTGAGGCCCGGGACCTAGCTCTCCAAAACCAGGCCGGGGGTCGTCTTGGGCCTGGCGTCTCACCAGGGTCGGAAGAGAGAGCTGGTTCCCTAACCCTTCTTAAAAGCCTTTCTTTAAATCTTGGATGAGTCATTAACTGGTCTTTCTCTGGACTTCCCAATTCCATAAACGTGATGAACGTTTTTAACGTGATTGAAAACGTTGTGCAAACTAAATTTGTGAAAAAGAAAAATTTGATACATTTCTACAAATTATACTAATAGTCAGGTGTTCTGACACCGTGGTTTGACAGGTTTGGGTAGCTAACAGACCAACTTTAACCCTCGCTCCCGTTCAAGTTACGAATTCCCGCCACATTTCTACAGAGGTTAAGGAGATCGGGCCTCATGCTAGTTCCTGTAAAGGAACTGTTTAAGGTGCTTGAGTTTTTTGGAGGAGAGGGGTGTTTGGGATCTACGTAGGAAGATGCAGTATAGTTCTGTGATGAAAGTGGGAGGTCTTCCCCAGAGCAAAAATGTAGATGTGATACTAATAACCTGTATTTCTTAACTATCATTTCAAACGTTTTATGTGTATTGTCTTTATTCCACACAGTTTTCTTGTGTGGTAGGTATTAGGTATTATAACTGTCTTTTTGGATTCCTGGTGTGGTGCTGTGGATCAGCACTGGACTGCAAACCACAAGATTGGCAGTTCAAACCCACCAGCTGCTCCTGGGAAACTCTATACATGGTTGCTATGAGTTGGAACCTGTACAGGACCTGAGTCGGCACTTACCAACACCGGCAACATTTCCTTTTTACAGATAAAATGCTGTTGATAGGTGTCAATGAGTCACTTGGTACAACAGAATAAAACACTGCCTGGCCCTGCACCATCCTCACAATTGTTACAGCCACTGTGTCATTCCATCTCCTTGAGGAGCTTCCTCCTTTTCACTGACTCTCCACTTCATGTCCTTCTCATGGGACTGGTCCCTTCTGACAGTGTGTCCAAAGTACAAGAGACAAAGTCTCTCTGTTCTCGCTTCTAAGGAGCAGTCCAGCTGTGTCTTGTCTAAGGACACAGATTTGTTAATGGTGGCAACAGGAATTGAGCCCAGGCAGCCTGGTTCCAGTGCCAGGACTCTTCTCTGCAGTGATTATGAGCATTAATTTTCTATCCATTCTGCTGTGGTGCCTTCAGAGCCTGGATTATGGGTTCATAATAGCTGGAAAACTTGTTTATCCCTTCATTTTTCCTAGTCTTATTTTCTCGTAAAGTGGGTTAACATGTTGACTACAACAGTGGGCTCAAACATAAAAAAAATTACGAGGATGGCGCAGGACAGAAATTTGTTCTGCATGGGGTTGTCATCAGTCAGAGCCAACTGGAAGGCAACTGACAACAACAGTCTTTTCAGAAAGTGATGCCAGCCTTGGGAAGTACACCAGAAAGTTTAGAAGAACCCCACTGTAATCGGATGAGAAAAAGACTAAATAAGTGTCAGTTTTAAAATGCAGGAAACTAGAGGTTTTATGAGCAAGCCATAACCCCTGTTTTTTTGTTTGTTTTTTTCCCCAGTGTGACCTTAGTTTTTGTCAGTGACTTGAAATTTACATGAAGTAGTTTATATTCCTTTGGGAAAAAGACAAGGATTTATGTTCCACAAAGATATACGACCTTGGAAACCCTATAGAGGCTCACTATGAGTCAGAACCAACTGGATGGCACTTAATAATAGTCTATATTCAGACTTTTGTTTGGATTTTTTCCTCCAGAAGAGGTCATGATATTTTTGGAACAAAATTGTCAGTGTTGTGGCATTGTTAATAGAGAAATGGTATCAAAGGGCTTGCTTCCAGAGTTCTAATTTTTGATTTCTGGTTCCTAACTCAGGTAGATACTAATTTCTGGTTTCTAATTAGAGTCCTGGTGTGGCGCTGTAGGATAAGCACCGGACTAACTGCGAGGTTGGCAGGTCAAACCCACAAACCACGCCTCAGAAACCCTATACAGGGTCACTATGAGTCAGAATCAACTTGACAGTGCTTGACAACAACAATTTGAATCCTGGTGTGGCTCAGTAGAATAAAACAGTGGACTACTACTGCAAGGTGGGCAGTTCAAACCCACCAGCTTATCCTTGGAAACCTTGTATAGCATCTCTATGAGTCTGAACTGACTTGATGGCATTTGACAATAATAATTTGTAGAGACTATAATTCTGTTTTCTTGGGGGGGAAATTTTTCATTATGAATATATAAAAAGTGAAAAAATCATGCTTAATGAAAAACTAGGATTTACACCCTTTATAGCATTTTAAAGATACCTTTGCCAACTTTGAGAATTAAATTGCAAGGTTGGCATTTCAAACCCACTAACCACTTCTTGGGAGAAAGATGAGGCTGGCTGCTCCCATGAAGATTTAATTTCAGAAACTTAAGGAACAGTTTTACTTTGTCCTGTAGGGAAGCATGGTGGGCTCTGTTGATAAGCTCTGGCTGCAAACCACAAGGTCAGCAGACTAAGCACACCAGCTTCTCCATGGGAAAAAGATAAGACTTCCTGCTCCCACAAGATTTACAGCTTTGGAAACCCTATACAGGGCCCCTGTGAGTTGGAAAAGACTCAACAGCACTTAACAACAACATAGGGTCACTATGATTTGGAAGCAACTTGATGGCATTGGATTTGTTTTTCTGGTGTGGGTTACCCTGCTTCTCACTCCCAGCTTGACAGAGTTTTGGTACCTTTCCCAAAGGGCATGGCAGAGAATGAAGCCGATTTTGTTGGAATGTTGAAAAAATAATGAGGGGTTACTAGTTCTTTTAAATTTACCTTATTTCTGTTTCTTTCCCTTCCACTAAATGTGAATACCTGCATATACAGGCAGACAAATACTTATTTTTGGGGGGGAGTAGGCGGGTGACTTTTAGAAGTAATACTTTAGTGTGTTTTCAGTGAAAGTTTACACATTAAACTAGGTTCCTACATTCTTTACAGTGTGTTAACAATCTCATTACTTCCATTTTGGTTATTTCATTTCTAATAGTGTAGTTTCCCTGCCCCTTAACCTTCACAACAATTTGTCTTTTGGAGATAACTCTTTAAAAGAGCACCATACTAATGGAGGAATCCTGGTGTGGGGCTGTGGGTTAATGCACCAGACTGCAAAGTCGGTTTGAACTGCAAGGTTGGTGGTTCAGGCTCACCAGCTGCTCCTTGGAAACCCTATACAGGGTCTCTATGGGTCAGAAATGACTCGACTGCACTTAACAATAACAACAACATACTAATGGAAGATATTCTTTATTTTCATGAGCCAAAATAAAGATGATCACAGGATAATATAAGGTTGGGAGTATCTCAGGGTCATAGTCGTGTGGAGTCCTCAAGTCTCAACTGACCAAAAAAGTCTGGACTTTTTAATTTGAGGTCTGTTCCAAATTTTTCTCTTCAGGGCCATCTCTTGTGGCCCTGATGAAAACAATCAGTAGTGGTTGTTGTTAAGTACTGTTGAGTCGATTCTGACCCATAGCCACCCTGTATAGGGTTTCCAAGGAGCAGCTGGTGAGCTTGAACCACCAACCTTGCAGTTCAAATGGCTTTGCAGTCTGGCGCATTAACCCACAGCGCCACACCAGGACTCGGTAGTAGTAGTTGGACACAATCTGATTATTTTGGTCTTTGGGTATTAAACCATGGTTTGTGTAGGCAGTCCTGTAGACTAGTTTCTTATCTTCCTCTTTTGCTCTAGATGAGCAGAGACCAGTATCTTAGATGGCTACATATAAGTTCTTAAGACCCAGACACTACTCACCAACCTGAGATGCAGAGTATAAACTTTATGAATACCCCAGATTCCAGTTTATGCTGATGCTCCCAAGGAGAATTTTTTCATATTCTTCCCCCCAAAGAAAGGAAATTAAATTTGAGGTTGAATGCTTGAATCCAAAGTAAATGTACTCATTTACCTTGATCATTTGGGAGGTTCAGGGAGAGAAGATATGGGACAGACAGACAACAGATTTCCATGGAGTCCAGACTTTATGGAGTCACAGAGGCTGAATGACCCCTGAAACAATTGCCTTGAGGAAATATTTAATTCAAAACTATCTTCTGAAATCATCTTTACCGAAACAATGTCATCAAGTCAGTTCTGACTTCAATATAGGGTTTCACAGGAGCAGCTAGTGGTTATAGCGCCACACCAGGACTCAGTCTGGAATATTGTAAGTGCTTAATAAATAATGTACACCCTGCCCACTGCCACAGTGTCAATTCCAAAGCAATTGTTTTGTTTAATTAAGAATGTCTGCCTTGAATGTTCTTTTAAAGAATTACCTATATCAATTGACAAAAGCAACTCAAAAGGTTAGATTAGACGTGCTTAGGAGTCAGTGAGTTTGTATTAATGATTGTGAAACTGTTCAGAAAGGATATTAAGAAAGGCAGGACAACTTGAAATGTATAACCAGTGTTGTTGAATTGAACATGTAGAAAATTTTTCATTGATAAGTGTTTTGCTGTGTATAAACCAAACCCACTGCCATGGAATCAGTTCTCAGTCAGTGACCATATGCAGAGTTAATAAATCTAGGCAGTCCCTAAATCTTCCTCCCTTGGAGCCTCATCTTCCTCCCTTGGAGCGACTGGTGGGTTTGAACAGCTAACCTTACAGTTAGCAGCCCAATGCACTTCACACTACTCCCCTTCCAGAAAATAAAAGGAGTAAGTGGGTAGGACCCATGGGTAGCATAATGTAGACTTTTTGGTGCACATTTATTGACACTTGGTCTACTTAGGATGTAAGAGTTCAGCAAGTCAAAAAACTCCAACTGAAAAAGAGTTTATTTGGCCATTTGCGTTACCAAATTCCACGTAAGAGTGTTAAAAAATCAATTTTCCTCTTGGGCCTGACTTGGTTTCGGATGTAAAGACTAAATTTAACTATTTATCCAGATAAGTTATATAGTTCTCATATGAACACCTAACAGCTTGAATCTATTCAGACTATGTCCATTTACTACTTGGTATGTTTAAACTGAGATTATTTCCTTAAGTCTTTAAGAGGCTGTTGTGAATAATATAACAGATAGGAAGGTCCTTTTATAAATTGTAGAGTTGTTTCCAATGAAAGTAAGATGGTGTGTCTTTTCTCAGTAATTACACCATCAAAGTGATGGGAAGGTATATATGTCATAAAATTACTACTGACATTGATTTTGTTTTTTCTTTTGTAGGAGGAAGAGGAGGAGGAACTAGTGGTAAGAACTGTTTCAGGTTTGGAACCATCTCAGTAAAGCAGGAAGTTTTGAATTGAAACTTTAAAGGCATTTTGAGGAGTCTTTACTTGACACCTTGGAGATTACGGAAGTGGAATAAGCCTCCAGTACTTCCTTTCTGTGCAGTGGAGTATTTGAGAGTTTCAGCTTGGGAAGCTGAGTCTTCTGGGTTTGAGGCTTCTTCCTTCTCCAGTCATGAGCAGAGCGTCGTCCTGAGGACCTGGCACTCAATCATCTGTTATTTGTAGTTTAATAAAAAAACTTTAGGAGCAATCCTTCTTAGGTGGGTCCTTTCTCGTATTAACATTGCCTTTTTAGTTTCACAAATGAGGAATTAAAATTTCACAGACATAACTCATCACAAAATGCTGTGTTAACAAGTAAGATTTACGTCCAGTTTGGCCAGGTTTCCTTTACCAACCTTGTTTTTCAGATAGGACTGAGGCTTTCAGTGCATACTGGCAACCTTGGAAGGCAGGAATGTGAAACTTTTCCCTACTACTTAGCATCAGATTTGAATAGGAGACCCCATTCTGTTATTTCTGGCAGTATTTTGGTTCTGCCAGCTGTTCTTCTGCATGGTAATTCAAAGGCAGCACCTTTGTTTGGTGGTTGTGTTAATAAAAGCATATGATTTGGTGGGTCTCCTAAAACCTCCCATTTTGTTTTTTGTTTATCCTCAGGATCCCCTAACAACAGTGAGAGAGCAATGTGAGCAGATAGAGAAATGTGTAAAGGCCCGGGAGCGACTCGAGCTCTGTGATGAACGTGTATCATCCCGGTCGCAGACAGAGGAGGATTGCACAGAGGAGCTCTTTGACTTCCTTCATGCAAGGGACCACTGCGTAAGTCAACCTGAGTCAGGAGGAGGAAGGCTTACATTGGCCAGGGAAGACTTGCTACTGACAAATTTTTCATTGTAGTGCCAGGTCCATTAAAAAAACATTTACTATGGAACCAATATATGTCAGGGACAGTGCTGAACGCTTTATCTAAATAAGCTTATTAGTAGCACTTCCAATGGAGATAAAGATCATTATCTTCATTTTAAACAGTTCTTTAAAATACTTTATATCCTTCAGTGTATCTTACATATTGTAGTTAATCCAAAAACTCTTTTTTTTAATGTAAATTTTGTTGAGTCTTATAACAGCAAGATATTTTACATGCAATTAATTATACTTAGGCAAAGTTTGGTATGGTTTTTATGTTAAAACTGGCTGACTAATAACAATATGAAAATATGCCCGGTATCATTAACTAACAGAGAAATATAGATCAAAACAATGAGATACCACTTCACAGCCACTGTTTTTTCTCTTTTACTGTTAATTTATTGGAACTCATGGTGGCCCCTTGTGTTTCAGAGAACTGTCCTCTAGGATTTTTCAAGGGCTGATTTTTTTTTTTTTTTTTTTTTGGTTAGCATTTTGCCACTCAGGGACTAGGATGGTTATAATCAATAGACAATAACAAGTATTGGCAAAGATGTGGAGAAATTGGAACCATACCCTGCTAGTGAGGAATGTCACTGTGGAAAACAATCTGGCAGGTTTTGATGGCCTCAAAAGATTATTTGGCCAGTCCCACAGTTATTAAAACCCAGTAATTCTACTGCTAGGTATATGCCCAAGGAATCCTCAAACAGATGTTAAGCGCCATTGAGTCAGTTCCGACTCATAGCGATCCTGTATAGGGTTTTCAAGGAACTACTGGTAGTTTTGAATTGGAGACCTTGCAGTTAGCAGTCCAGTGCCTACAGCATCTATAAAGATATTTGTACATAAAATTTTATAGCAGCATTATTAATAATAACCAAGAGATAGAAATAATATAAATGTCCATCAACTTGATGAATTGATAAATAAACCAAACTAATTTGAATTGATTCTGACTCATGGTGGCCCCATGCATTTCAGAGTAGAACTTTGGTCCAAAGTGTTTTCAATGCTTGGGATCTTTCAGAAGTAGATCACCAGGTCTTTCTTCTGACACTCCTCTGGAGGCTTTGAACTGCCAAGCTTTTTAGATAGTAGTAAAGCACTTAATCATTTCTGTCACCTGGGGATTCCTAAATGGGTAAAGTTTATTATATCTATTTGTTAACTGCCATCAAATCTGCCTCTTAACTCATGACAATCACATGCACACAGAATTGGATTATTATGACCCATAAGGTTTTCATTGACTGATTTTCCAAAGTAGACCGCCAGGCCCTAGTCTGTCTTAGTCTGGTAAGAGCCACTGAAGCCTGTTCAGCATCACTGCAGCATCTAAGCCTCCACTGAGAGGTGGTGGCTATGCTTTGAGGTACATTGACTGGGAGTTGCACTGGTACAGTGGAATATTATTTTGAGTAAAAAAATATATTGTTAAACAATGGTGAACCTTGAAAACATGCTAAATACAAAAGGCCAGTTCCAAAGTACTACACATTATTAAATTATTCCATTTATTTGAAAAGTCCAAAATGAGCTAATTGTGATCTGTTTTAGGCCTTTTCCCCTTTTTATTCATTCAATAAATATTTAAAGACTTAAGAACTAGACATTGTATTAAGATCTGAGAATGTCGATATTTATAAATTAGACAAGCATGATTCCTTACTTTATTGTTTATGAGCCACATAGGAGATGGGAATAGAATAGACTATTAGTAGACTATGGGTAAGTCTCTTGGATGTGACCATTTTAGGGTGCTTTCACTGACTACCCTATCTAAAGTAGGTAGTCTTCCCCCGACTTCTATTTTATTTTCCTCATAGCATTTATCCTATCAGAAGTTACCTTTTTTATTTAATGAGCCACCAGGTCAGTGGTTCAAGCTAACCACCTGGCTCCTTGGAAACCCTATACAAGGTCACTATGAATCAGAACCAACTCAACGACACTTAACGAGAATAAACAACTACATAATAGGCAGATGTTATTTGTGATATGGAAGGTGAGGGCAGAAGAGTGACAGATTTCTGTAGGATAGAAACTTAAATCTTTATGAGATTTATAAAAAATTACATGCAAACTAAATTCTAAAGGGAAAATAAAAGATGAAAAATGTGGAAAAGATAGTTCAGGTAGAAGGAAGATAATATTCAAGTAGCTGAAGGGCTTAAGTGCAATGTGGGTACATGAGTGAAAAGGCGGATTGGTTTGAAGAGACGTCATGAAGGGCCTTATAAAACTTGACATTTAAAGTTGCCAGTTGGTGACATCTTTTTCTTTCTCCTATCTAGGTGGCCCACAAACTCTTTAATGGCTTGAAATAAATGTACAGACTCATTTACGCCAGTCTACATCACTTGGGTATCCGGATATTTTCTTGTGGTTATAAATATGCCATCTGTGTCTAATTTGTGTAAGTTCGTGTGAACCTCATGGATTTTGGCATAGGGAAGTTCTGTGTAATTAGCAGTAATTCCATCTTAATAAATTTCAGTGCTATACACAGACCTGCCTCTTGTCTTTATTATTATTAGAAATTTTCAAACATATAACTTTCAAATAATTAACTCCATACAAGAATATATCTATATGGACAGACATACAGGCTGAACAGGTGGAGGAAGAAAATTGGGAGTATACCCATGAATATATAAAAGATATTTATACATGGGTAGAAATTTTTTACTACAAACATCCATGAATGTGGTAGAGCATGCAGAAGGCAAAGGGAATGTGTTGCTGAACCTGGGGCTCAGGATATAGTTGGAGGCGGGGTGAGGAATGAGGGTGAGACATGATCAACTGGTCTGATAGTTCACAAAGACAAAGTTGTACATCTTCCTTTGGTGAGAAGCTTAAAAGTATGGTGGATCTTAAAAGTATATATCTAAGGTACAACTGTTGGTTTCTCCTTGCCTGGAAGAAGAAAGAGTGATGAAAATTGAAGTAGTTTGGAACAATTAATCGAATGGACTAATAGACCACATGAAATCAATCTCTGACCCTGAGACAAACTAGATGGTGTCTGCCTACCACTACCAGCTGCTCTGAGAACACATTAGCAGGTCCTAGATAGGGTGGGAGAACATGTGGAACAAAACTCAAAATCATAAAGACCAGGCTTACTGGCCAGAGACTGGTGGAACTCCAAGACCCTTGGTTGTCATTCAGGTCTGGAACTTAATTCACCCAATGGCTGAATTTCCAGCCAAGCAATAGATAACATAGGAAAGACAACTAGTGAGGTATGTTGTTAAGTGCTGTGGAGTCGGTTCCGACTCATAGCAACCCTGCACAGGGTTTCCTAGGCTGTAAATCTTTACAGGAGCAGAACGCCTCATCTTTCTCCCGCGGAACCACTGGTAGTTTAGAACTGCTAACCTTGAAGTTCACAGCCCAATTCGTAACCACTACGCTACCAGAGCTCCAGAAAATGGTCAATCATTCAGGATTAAAACAAAAATCAAGGTTTAAGAAAGAAATGGAAATAAGAAACAGGGACTATGTAGAACAAGTGATGTTACATTGAGGGAATTACAATCATTGAGATGCAGTGTGATTTGTGACTATAATACAATCTGCTCTATAAACTACTTCACAATAAGGAATTTAAAAAATATAAAGGATAAGGACTTAAAAATTTTTTCTTGTATAGCTATCATACAAAATCAACAGTTGTAGCTTAATAAACACCCAGTTCATATGAAAATTAATCTCAAAGTGGTTTTATTAGAGTTTTTTGGTTTCATTCTACAAGACGTCTTTTAAGTATATTTTAATAAAAGAAGTGAGGGTGTAGGGTTGAGAGGAAAGGGCACTTGGGTAGGCAGTGCTGGTAATTTGAGATCATATATTGATGGGAACTAGTATTATCAGAGAAAAGTTACAGAAGAGAAAAACTAGAATGAAACCTATGGTGTTGAAATGGAATGAGGTATTGGCATGAACTAAATAAATAAATTTCAGTGTTAATACAGATGGCCAATGTATTTATATATGTAGGGAATACATATATTCGCTAGCTCTGTCCAGAGAAAACCTATTTTCCAATAAAAGGAGAAATGGCTGCTTCCAGGCCAGGGCAGGAAAGTACAAGATGGAGTGGGAGATTTTCTTATACCTAAGGAAAGAAGAGACATGCCAAAAGTACATAGAATCCACAAGATATGGGGAAATTTGAGCATCAAAGTAATTGTATATGATAGTACTGGATTGTAACTCATTGGGAAAACAGGAATCCATGCTATTACAAATAAATGAGTTGAAAGTTGGGTAAGGAAGGGGATACTTGTTAATTACAAAAGGAGTACAGGGAAGCCAGCAGATAATAAAGACTGATACAGGACAATTCAAAACTATTCTACTTACGGGTTACAATGGGATGAACACATTATTGTGCAAAAGATTAGAAACTAAATCTAATCAGACAAAACAAGGGCATTTTACAAAATAGTCCTCACTTGTTTCAAGGTCATGAAAGTCACAAAGATGGAAGAACTATTTCAGTTTGAAGGAGACTAAAAACTAAATACAATGTCTGATTCTATCCTTTTACTATTAAGGACATTATTGGGCTAACTGCTGACATTTAAGTAGAGTCTTTAAGTATGAAGATTGCAGTGATGTCTTAAGGTTACAGTTTGAAATTGTTTACACAACCCCATTAAGTCTCAATGCATATAATAAAGGCTGATTTCAAATTTAGAGACCAGTTAGAGTCATGAGTCATCCACATTACTTACTATGTCAAGCATTAGAACTTGGCATATTTTCCCATAAAAATGAGTAATGATGAGGTTCCCATTGCTAGTAATAAATGCTGCTCGAGGTGTTCCCTGTTCCAATTGGGAGGACAGCCTAGGCTAATGCTGTCCTATAGACTTGTGCTTCAGAAGGAGCCCTGGTGGCACATGGTTGAGTGCTCAGCTGCTAACCATTGGCAGTTCGGGGTTAAAAGCTATGACAATCTGCTTCTGTAAAGATTTATAGCCTTGAAAACCCTATGGGGAAGTTCTACTCTGTCCTGTTGTTGCTGTTAGGTGCCATCAAGTCAGTGCTGACTCATAGTGACCCAATGCACAGCAGAACGAAACACTGCCCGGCCCTGGGCCAACCTCACAATTGTTGCCACACTTGAGCCCACTGATGCTGCAACTTTGCCAATCCATCTCACTGGGGGTCTTCCTCTTTTTCTCTGACCCTCCACCTTACCAAACATGATACCCTTCTCCAGCAACTGGTCCCTCCTGACAATATGTCCGAAGTATGAGAGACGAAGTTTGGCCATCCTGGCCTCCAAGGAACACTGGCTGCACTTCTTCCAACACAGATCTGTTGGTTCTTTTGGAAACCCGTGGCACTTCCAATATTCTCCTCCAACACCATGACTCAAAAGCATCAATTCTTCCTTATTCACAGTCTTCCTTATTCACTGTCCAGTCTTTGCATGCATATGTTGTTGTTGTTGTTAAGTGCCATCGAGTCGGTTCCGACCCATACATGCATATGAGGTTATTGAAAATACCATGGCTTGGGTCAAGCACACCTTAGTCCTCAAGCTGACATCTTTGCTCTTCAATACTTTAAAAAGGTCTTATGCAGCAGATTTACCTAATGCAATACATCACATCGTTTGATTTCTTGACTGCTGCTTCTAGGAGTGTTGATAGTTGATCTAAGAAGAATGAAGCCCTTGACAATTTGAATCTTTTCTCCATTGATAAGAATGTTGTTTATTGGTCCAGTG
>NW_006408544.1:7619341-7621584 GCF_000296735.1 Chrysochloris asiatica
CAATCCTGATGCCACATTTTTCTTCTCGGATTATTTGCTCAGCATACATACATTGAATAAATATGGTGAAAGAATACAACCCTGTCACACACCTTTCTTCATTTTAAACCATTCAGTGTTCCCATGTTCTGTTCAAACAACTGCCTCTTGGTCCAGGTACAGACTCTGTCCTGTAGGATCACTATAATTCAGAATTCATGGCAATTGTTATGTTTTTGTTTTTAATTTGTTGTATGCTTAAAAAGTAGTCAGCAGAACCCAAGGACAAAGTTCAGAAGGGTTAGGAAAGAGGAGGAATGAAAACAGGAAATACAGGGAGGAAATGGGATAAGTGATGTTACATTGTGGGGATTTTAAATCAATGACATGAACCAACATGAATATGAATTGTTGAATGGAAAATTAATTTGCTCTGAAACCCTTCACCCAATTCACAATAAAATTTTTTTCTTTAAAAAGAGAGTTACATAAAGTTGTCTTTTACCTATTTTAAAACAAAAATATGCCTTGTGTAAAAAATGTTAAATTTAGATTCAGTACAGCCAGTAAGACTGAGGAAAAGTATTGTAGATAAAAATGTGGCAATAGAACTTCTGAGAATTGAAAGATTATGTTGGCAAAAATGGAGCACAAGGTCACTGGACCTAGAAGCTCTTTCAATCTATTGTCCTTGCTACAGGGGATGGCCACTATTTCCCGACCTTTTCTGATTTAGAATCCATTGCATGGTATTGTAGATTGAATTGTGTCTTCCCAAAAATATGTTGTAAACCATAATCTCTATCTACATTAAGTCAGTTAACAACAACAAATAACATGTCTGTAGTATAACTCCATTTGGGAATGAAGTGTCTGTTGCATTAGTGAGACAGGATTAGTGTAGGGTAGTCTTAATCTCTTTTGAGGTCTAAAACAGATTAAACAAGCAAGTGAAAGAAGCAGAGATAGAAAGATGCCAAACCACATGGAAGATTGCCCAGAAGCACTAGTTCAGAGGAGACAAGGACCTTCCTTCAGAGCAAACAGAGAAAGCCTTCCCCTAAAGCAGGCAACCGGACTCTGGACTTCAATTTTCCTAAACTGAGAGAACTTGTTTTCAAAGCCACCCATTTGTGGTATTTCTGTTATAGAAACACTATATTAATATGACAGTGTATAATCTTGCAAATCCCTGTAAATGTTGGTGTTGTTTTTGTCATATGTAACCTGGTTATTTACCAACATTTTATTAAAATTTCACACATACAGCAAAATTGGAATAATTTTACAAGGAACATTTCTAAACAGATGATCCATATTTTACCATTTTACTATACTTGTCTTATATATTTATCCATTTGTTCATCTCTCTGTCCATAAATTAATGCAGCTTAGAGTGTTTCAGAATAAACTACAGACTTTTGATATGATTTAAGTAAAAAACTTTTAATATCTTACAAGTAATTGAAAACAAAGTATTTTTATAAGAAAAATGTCTTACAATCTTTTATTAAAAAAATTGTTCCTAATGACCATGCTCTTTAAGTGAATTAATTGCAATTAAACTTATTACTGTTAGCTTAGTGGGGTACAAGTTGGGCTGCTAACTGCAAGGTTAGCAGTTTGAATCTACCAAGTGAGACTTTCTGCTCCCATAAAGATTTACAGCCTCAGAAACCCTATACAGGTTTATTATGTGTCAGCACCAACTCAACGGCACAGGAAGATCAGTTAATACCACTATTATTCAAACTTACACACTAACCACTAAAACTGGCGATGGTAAAATTCAAGAATTCTACCAACTTCTTTATTCTGAAATTGATCAAACATGCAATCAAGATGTATTGACAATTACTGGCAATTAGAATGCAAAGGTTGGAAACAAAGAGGAAGGATTAGTAGTTGAAAAATATGGCCTTGGTGATAGAAACAATGCTGGAAATCACATGATAGAATTTTACAAGACCAATGACTTTTTCATTGTAAATACCCTTTTGTTGTTGTTGTCAGGTGCCATCGAGTCGGAACCGACTCATAGCGACCCCATGCACAGCAGAACAAAATGTCCGATTCTGGGCCAACCTCACTACCGCTGCCACACTTGAGTCCATCAATGATGCCACCGGGCTGATCCATCTCCTTAGGGGTCTTCCTCTTTTTCTCTGACCCTCCACCTTACCCAGCATGACATCCTTATCCAGTGACTGTTTCATCCGGACAATATGTCCAAAGTATGAGAGACGAAGCTTAGCCATCCTGGC
>NW_006408544.1:7622949-7667599 GCF_000296735.1 Chrysochloris asiatica
CTTTTGGTTTTCTAACTCTAAATCTTTGCATATTTTATTATAGTATTTGGCTTTATCTTCTCGAGCTGATCTTTGAAATTTTCTGTTCAGCTCTTGCACCTCTTCAATTTTTCAATTTAGCAGAGAAATACCCTTTTAAATAAACATAAATATGACTCTATACATAGCCCTCACCAGATTGAATACACAAATCAAATTGACTCCATCTGTGGACAGAGATGGTGGAAAAGCTCCATATCAACAATCAAAATAAGGCCAGGGGATCACTGTGGAAGAGACCATCAACTGCTCATATCCAAGTTTAGGTTGAAGCTGAAGAAAATTAAAACAAGCCCACAGAACCAAAATATGACCCTGAACACAACCCACCTGAATTTAGAGATCATCTGAAAAACAAATTTGATGCATAAGACACTAAAGAACAAAGACCAGAAGAATTGTGGGATGTCTTCAAGAATGTTGTTGTTGTTAAATGCCATCGAGTTGGTTCTGACCCATGGCAATCCTGTGTAGGGTTTCCGAAGAGCAGCTGGTGAGCTTGAACTGCCAACCTTGCAGTTCAAACAGCTTTGCAGTCTGGAGCATTAACCCACAGCGCCACACCAGGACTCCAGAACTTCAAGAATGTTATTGCTGTTGTTATGTGCCATGGAGTCAGTTCTGACTCATAGCGACCCTGAACAGGGTTTCCAAGGCTGTAAATCTTTACGGGAGCAGAAAGCCTCATCTTTCTCCCATGGAACAGCTGGTAGTTTCGAACTGCTGTCCCTGAGGTTCGCAGCCCGATTCGTAACCACTACGCTACTAGAACTCCTTGACCTTCAAGAATATCCTACAGAAAAAGAGCAAAAGGTCATTAAGAAGATAAGAAAGAAGGAAAAGATCAAAATGGATGACAAAAGAGATTCTGAAACTTGCTCTCCAGTATAGAGATGCTAAAGCATATGGAAGAAATGAGGAGGAAAAAGAACTGAACAGAAAGTTTCAAAGGCCAGCTTGAGAAGACAAAGCCAAATACTATAACAAAATGTGCAGACACCTGGAATTAGAAAACCAAAAGGGAAGAATACTTTCAGTATTTCTCAAGGTGAGGGAACTGGAGAAAAAATTCAAGCCTCAACTTGCGGTACTGAAGGATTCTCTAGGCAAAATATTAAATAATGCACGAAGCATCAAAAGAAGATGGAAGGAATACACAGAGTAATTGTACCAAAAAGAAATTGTCACTGTTCAACCATTTCAAGAGGTAGCATATGTTCAAGAGCCAATGATAATGAAGAAAGAAGTCCAGTGCACACTGAAGCCATTGGCAAAGAACAAGGCACTGGGAATTGATGGAATGAATACAAATTGATCTTTCAACAAACTGATGTGGCACTGGAGGCACTGACTCATCTATGCCAAGAAATTTGGAAGACAACTACCTAGCCAACTGACTGGAAGAGATTCATATTTCATTCTAAAGAGAGGCGACCCAATGGGATGCAAAAATCACTGGACAATATCATAAATATTATGTGCAAGTAAAATTTTGCTAAAGATAATACAAAATGACTGCAACCGTACATTGACAGAAAATTTCAGACCAGAAAGATGTTTACCTGTGCTTTATTGACTATGTGAAGACTTTTGATTGTGTGGATCATGACAAGCTATGGCCAACATTGCGAAGAATGAGTACTCTGGAACACTTAAATTGTGCTCATGAGGAACCTATACATAGACCAAAAGGCAGTTGTTTGAAGAGAATAAGGGAACAGTGAATGGTTTAAAATTAGGAAAGGTATGTGCCATTGTTGTATTCTTTTCACTATATTTATTCAATCTGTATACTGAGCAAATAATCCAAGAAACTCGATTATATGAGAATTACTTGGATTACTTGGATTATATGAGGATTACTGGATTACATGGTGTCAGGATTAGAGGAAGACTTATTAGCAATCTGCCATATGCAGATGATACAACCTTGCTTGCTGAACATGAAGAGGACTTAAAATACTTACTGATGAAGTACTGATGAAGATCAAAGACCACAGTCTTCAGTATGGGTTGCATATCAATGTAAAGAAACATTTCTGTAAAGAACACAGAAATCCTTACCATCCATGTAAATTTCATGTTGCTTGTCATCAACACTCATGGAAGCAGCAGTTAAAAAATCAAATGACGTATTGCATTAGGCAAATTTGCTGCACTTTAAACCTCTTTAAAGTGCTGAGGAGCAAAGATGTCAATTTGAGGACTAAGGTGCATCCAATCCAAGCCATGGTATTTTCAATAACCTCATATGCATGTGAAAGTTAGTGAATAAGGAAGACTGTAGAAGAGTTGATGCATTTGAATTATGGTGTTGGAGGAGAATAAACAGTGCAAAAGAACCAACAGATCTATGTTGGAAGAAGTACAGCCAGAGTGCTCCTTGGAAGCCAGAATGACCAGACTTTATCTCTCATACTTTGGACATATTGTCGGGGGGGACTAGTCACTGGAGAAGGATATCATGTTTAGTAAAGTGGAGGGTTAAGAGAAAAAGAGGCAGACCTCAGTGAGATGGATTGGCAAAGTGGCAGCAGCAATGGGCTCAAGTTGCCCAGGACCTGGCAGTGTTTTGTTCTATTGTACATAAGGTTGTAAATCAGTACTGACTTGATGGCACCTAACAACAACAACAACAACAACAACAGCATGTATTCTAGAAGTCTCCTTTATGTCTCTTCCTCCACCAAAGATGATCATTAATGGACATATCTCGCTGCAGTGCAGTGAATTACTTATAAATCCTTCTAGGCATATCTTTGTAACTCCCACACAATGGTTGAGTGGGATTGTACAAATAAGGTGCTAGTAGCCCAACCAAGAAGATTGGACAGCATTGTTAACAGTGTAAACAAGGTCATGGCACACTTGTGGGGCAAAGTCATACAAATAAGATGTATGGGGATTGACCAGTTTTGCCATCCTGTTAGGCTTAGCAAGAAACTCAGTTCCAGAGCAGGGGAAGACTTCATTAACACCAAGAAGAGTCAGGAGCAGAGTTCCTCCTTTGGACTTGGATCCTTGTGCTGAGAACCTTCTAGACCCAGAAACAGGCACATAAAAATGGACACAGTACACAAAAAAAAACACAAGAAATGATAACAGTACAACTAGAAGACCAGCACAAGATAGCACAGTGGGCTTCCTAGCCCATGGAGGAAGGCTGTTACAGTAGGCTCATGTACCCACAGAACAAGAGAACCACTAGGCAGGAGTTTTCTTGATGGAGAAGGGTGACTTTGGCACTTATGTTGAAGCTAAAGAGCTGCTAGTAGCTCTGAATGGTTATGAATCAGGCTGCAAACCTTAAGGTCAGTAGTTCGAAACTACCAGCCACTCTGTGGAAGAAAAAGAAAGATGAGGCTTTCTGCTCCCGTAAAGATTTACAGCCTTGGAAACCCTGTACAGGGTCCCTATGGGTCGGAACCAACTTGAAGGCACTTAACAACAACAACAACAACAACAACAAAGAGCTTTGTAATACTTGCCCTACCAGGGCAGAGGTCAACCCAGCCTGAGGGGCCTAGGCATGACTGAGGATGTGTCCGGAGGGAAGAATTGTATCCTGAGTCATTCCTTATCTTGAATTGTAACCTGTTACTTCCCTAGTAAACCACATAATCATGACTATGACCTGTTAGAAGTGCTGGTGGCACTGTAGGATAAGCACTTGACTGCTAACCACAAGGTCAGCTGCTTAAACCCACCAGCTGATCAGCAGAAAGATGAGGCTTTCTTCTCCTGTAAAGATTATTGACTATACAAAGGCTTTCAATTGTGTGGATCATGACAAGCTATGGACAACATTGCAAAGTATGAGTATTCTGGAACACTTAATTGTGCTCATGAAGAATTTGTACCTGGACCAAGAGGCAGTTGTTCGAACAGGACATGGGAACACTGAATGGTTTAAAATTTAAAAACGTGTTCTTTCACCATACTTATTCAACCTGTATGCTGAACAAATAATCCAAGAAGCTGGGTTATATGAAGAAAAATGTGGCATCAGGATTGAAGGAAGACTCATTAATAACCTGTGATGTGCAGATGATACAACCTTGCTTGCTGAAAGTAAAGAGGACTTAAAATATTTACTGATAAAGATCAAAGAGCACAGCCTTTGGTACGGATTACATCTCAATGTCAAGAAAACAAAAATCCTCACCACTGGACCAATAAACAACATTCTTATCAACGGAGAAAAGATTGAAATTGTCAAGGACTTCATTCTTCTTGGATCAACCATCAACACTCATGGAAGCAATAGCCAAGAAACCAAAGGACGTATTGCATTAGGCAAATCTGCTGCACAAGATCTTTTTAAAGCAATGAAGAGCAAAGATGTCAGCTTGAGGACTAAGGTACCCCTGACTCAAGCCATGGTATTTTCAATAACCTCATATGCATGTGAAGACTGGACAGTGAATAAGGAAGACCATAGAAGATTTGATGCTTTTGAGTTATGATGTTGGAGAATAATATTGAAAGTACCATGAGCTGCCAAAAGAACCTACAGATAGATCTGTGTTGGAAGAAGTACAGCCAGAGTGCTCCTTGGAGGCCAGGATGGCCAAACTTTGTCTCTCATACTTCGGACATATTCCCAGGAGGGAGCAGCCCCTGGAGAAGGATTGTTTCCTAAAGTGGGAGGTCAGAGAAAAAGAAGACGCCCACCCCCCACCCCAGTGAGATGGATTGGCAAAGTGGTAGCATCAATGGGCTCAAGCGTAGCAATGTGAGTTTGGCCCAGGATGGGGTTGTTATTAGTTGGTACTGACTTGATGGTTCCTAACAACAACAACAACAAAGATTTACAGCCTAAGAAACCTTACACATGGTTGTTATGAGAACTAACTTGATGGCACCTAGCAACAACATTAGTGTGCTAGTTCTGTGTGGCCATTACAATGAATTATGAAGCCCAGCAGATAGTAAAATGTGTGAGAGGGACAGCTGGTGTCAGAACTGGTAAAAAGACTAAAGAGTGGAGGTATGTTTGACCTCTATTTCATAGGGATCAGCCTTTGGGCTGATGCTGATGTGATCTTCTCCTACCCTTTGTGAAGTTAGACCAAGGAGTTTGGATGCTGCTGCAGCCACACCATTGTTACACTTCCATAGATTCGTTTAGCCTGTTCTTAAATTTCATATAAATAAAATAATGTATTTCTTGGTGGGTGGCTTCTTTTGCTCACATATTGTGAGATTGTTGTTGCATATAGTTCATTTTCATTGCTGCACCAGCCCATTGTATGACTAGGCCATAAAATATTTATTCCTTCTACTATTGATGGATATTTTCATTTTTTCTAGTTTTTTGACTAATTTCAATATAGCTATTATGAGCTTCCTTTTACATGTGTTCCCGTAAAGATTTACAGCCTCGGAAGCCCTGTACAGGGTTGCTATGAGTTGGAACCGACTCCGCAGCACATAACAACAACAACATATGCACTTGCTTCTATTAGCTTTGAACCTAGCAGTGGAATTACTGGGTCACAGAATAGACATATGTTTGAAGCTGTTAGTAGATGTGGTCAGTTCAATAATGACAACCAAATATAGCCAGGTTCTGATCCTCAAGACTGTAAATGTTACCTTACATTGAAAAAGAGTCTTTGCAGATGTGATTCAATTAAGAATCTTGAGATAAGAAGAGCAGCCTTGATTACTCAGGTTGGCCATACTTAAATGTAACCACTTTCATCCTTATATTAGACTGGTAGGAGATTTGACTACTGACAGATGAGAAGGTGGCTGTGTGAATCAGAGTCATGATACACTAGTTATGAAGCTGGAGAAAGGAGCCTTAAGCCAAAGTGTATGAGAAATGTAGCTATAGAAGCTGCAAATAGCTTCTTCCTCAGAGCCTCCATAGGAGAACAGCCATGATTTTACACTTGTGACGATCAGAATTTAAGAGAAAAAAATGTATAGTTTAATCTATCAAATTATAGCAGCTGTGTTGTTAGTTGCCTTTGAGTTGGCCCTCAACTCATAGTGATCCCCATGTGTATAGGAAACTAATACAGTAGATAATGTTTAGCAGTCTAGATGGATTGTGTTCAGTGTAATGTTTTATATTTAAGTGACAGAATGAAAATGCTTTTAAGTTATTTTTAATGACTTCCCTGTAAACAATGTGTGAATGCAATGGTGTTTACTCTCAATAAAATACAGTGGATTAAAAATAATAATACAGTGAATATAGCATAACATTTTACCTTTTAAAAAGTAGTTTTTATTCAGATGAATGTATTGAATGGATATGGTGATGATCTTGTGGCTAATTTGCAAACTTTCATTTGTCTTTTTTTTTTTATATACTTGTCTTTAATTTATTATGAAAATACATTAAATAATATATTGTTGTTGTAGTTAGGTGACATCGAGTTAGATACAATCATAGTGACCTGTCTTAGGCCAGGTTTTCTAGAGAAGCAAAAATAGCGAAACATATATATATGTAGAGAGAGAGAGAGAGAGAAGTTTATTATCAAGGATATATCTTACAATTGTAGAGTCCCAGGTCCCCAACAGGAGACAGAGAGAGAGTCCCTCCCTCATGTTATTATACTGGGAGCTGGTCACACCCCAAAGGAAGTATTCTTTCAATTGATTGGCGACTCATAGCCACTCATCAGAAGGAGCTCTGGTAGCGTAGTGGTTATGAATCAGGCTGCGAACCGCAAGATCAGCAGTTCGGAACTACCAGCTGTTCCGCGGGAGAAAGATGAGGCATTCTGCTCCCGTAAAGATTTACAGCCTCCGAAACCCTGTACAGGGTCGCTATGAGTCGGAACCGACTCCACGGCACATAACAACAACAAGAAGCCACTCATCATAGAGTTAACTATGCCTGTATTTGTTGGGAGCAGCTGAGCCGAAGGTCCCTGACTTCGGTGTAGTTTAACTGAAGGATTACAACTGAACAGTTGTGATCCAGAAACTCTGGGCTGCATCCAAGTCAAGCTCCACCCTGCTGAGGAACTTGCAAAGCTGCCTCAGGGGACAGGAAACTTGCATGGTCTTTGTATTTAGCCATGTCCTTTTGGCTCAGCCTGTGCAACATTTTAGCTGCCCTAATTAGTGTTCCAGCTAGCTACCACAAGTAACAGTTTTTCTGATAAAGTTCCGCTTACTGCTGGCTCCTTCAGTACAAGATGTTCTTGTACTCCTTACCCTCTCTGAAGCACCTCCCCTTGAGTTGTGTATAAAATAAACTTGGTGCCTTGGGCTGTGCCATAGTATCTCCATCAGAGTGCTGCGTTCCACCTAGGCCCAACTTTTCTTATTTCACTTGTGTCTTGTGTTTTCCTTTTATTTCTCATCTCCCGTCTCCCCTACTCGGGTTTAATCTCTCTGTGCTGGTCATGGAGAATAGCTGATTGTTGCATGCGGCAGTTGGCCACAGCATGTATTAAGTTTTATCACCATAGGAATCAGCACATCCTATCTGCTAAACATCTGGACACCCTGGCCTAGATAAAGTGACACTGAACCCTAACCATTACATGGCCCTATATACAACAGGAGTCCTGGTGTAGAGCTACGGGTTAATGCACTGGAATGCAAATTTGGTTTGAACTGCAAGGTCGGCAGTTTAAGCTCACCAGCCACTCCTTGGAAACCCTATACAGGGCCACTATAGGTTGAACTGACTCGATGGCACTTAACAACATACACAAAACGGTACAACAGAACAAAATATTGCCCAGTACTGCGCCTTTCTCACAATCGTTGCTATGGTTTTGAATCCATTGTTACAGCCACTGTGTCAATCCATCTTATTGAGGGTCTTCCTCTTTTTCACTGAACCTCTACTAAGCATGATGCCCTTCACCAGGGACTGGTACCTGATGATGACATATTCAAAATATGTGGGACAAAGTCTCACTATCCTCACTTCTAAGGAGCATTCTGGCTGTACTTCTTCCAAGACAGATTTGTTTGTTCTTTCAATATTCTTCACCAAAATCATAATTTAAAAACATCAATTATTTCCCAGTCTTCCTTACTTATTGTCCAGCTTTCACATGCATATGAGGTGATTAAAAATACCATGGTTTGGATCAGGGGCACCTTAATCCATAAAGTGACATCTTTGCAATTTAATATTTTAAAGAAGTCTTTTGTAGCATATTTGCCTAATACAACATGTCCTTTTTTAAAACTTTTTATTGTGAATTGAGTCAAGATTAACAGAGCAGATCATCAGTTTTACACTCAACAAATTATATACTTTGCTTTATTACATGGTTGCAATCCCCTCCATGTACCAACAGTTAACAGCATTTACATCTATTCACTTAACTATAGCATTCCTCCCTGTGTCTCCCACTACTTTCATTTTTGCTAACCTCCATCTTGTTGTATAATGCTTACCTTGTCACCTGTGTTAACATGTAGCTACACTTACACTCTAACCCATGAATAATTTTTTACTTCCTTTCCCTAGCCATCATAGATTATTTCTTTAATCAAAAGCAGCTTTTTTTTTTTTTTTTTAACTTTTTACAACATTGGTCTCATATAATGTTTGTCCTTCTGTGGTTGAATAATTTTACTCAGCATGTCCTCCAGGTTCAAGTATGTTGTGACGTGTTTCACAGATTCATGTTCTTCAATGTTTTATAGTATTCCATTGTATGTGCCAAAGTTTGTTGAACCATTTTTCTGTTGATGGGCATTTAGGCTGTCTCCATCTTTTTGATATGTCTCTTGTAGACAGCATATTGAAGGATCCCATTTTCTTATCCATTTGGTTCTTATGTCTCTTGACTGGTACATTTTATTCACTTACATTCAGTGCAACTATCAATAAGTATGAATTTATTTAGTCAATTTTCTGTGCTTTTTTGTGGTGCTGCTGGATTTTTGTTCCACATAATTTTCTATGCTGAGTTCATTTTGTTTGTGGGTTTTCTTTTCATTTTCATTTCTGTTGTGTTAATGTTTATGAAAGCTTTCTGATTTTCCTCATTGTTTATTCTGATGTGCAGGTGAATTTTTTTTTCCTTTGAGGTTACCTTGTAATTTATTAATTTCTTCCCTGCTTAAAACAGTCTGTTTTACCTTGAAATTTACTTGCCTTTCTTACCATTTGGGAGTTCTGTATCAACACTATTCATTCTTCTTGCTTTATAGTTGACATCATTGTACATTGATATCTCTGGTTCCCTATTTTCAGTTTCATAGGATTGTTTTACTTTAAATACTTTTATATTTGCAGATACAGTGCTGGAAGATAAGTTCTTCAAGTTGGAAGGCACTCAATATGCGACTGGGTAAGAGCTGCCTCCTCAAAGTAGAGTTGACCATAATGATGTGGATGGAGTAAAGCCTTCAGGACCATCATTTGCTGATGGGGCACAACTCAAAATAGCTGTAAGAATCCATTAATTATCAGAACATGGAATGTACTAAATATGAATCTAGGAAAATTGGAAATTGTAAAAAATGAAATGGAATGCATAAACATAGATATCCTAGGTATTAGTGAGCTGAAATGGACTGGTATTGGCCATTTTGAATTTGGTAATCACATGGTTTACTATGCCAGAAATGACAAGTTGAAGAGGAGTGGTGTTGCCTTCATCATCAAAAAGAACATATCAAGATCAGTCATGAAGTACAACACTGACTGTGATAGGATAATATCCATATACCTACCAAGAAGACCAGTTCACAGCACTATTACTCAAATTTACACACCAACCACTAAAGCCAGTGAGGATGAAATTGAAGAATTCTGCCAACTTCTTCAGTCTGAAACTTATCAAACATGAAATCAAGATATATTGGCAATTATTGACAACTGGAAGTTGGAAACGAAGAGGAAGAGTCAGTAGTTGGAAAATATGGCCTTGGTGATAGAAATGATAGAGTTACACAAGACCAATGACTTCTTTATTGCAAATACCTTTTTAAAAAAACATAAAAGACAGTTCTACACATGGATCTCACCAGACTGAATACACAGAAATTAAATTGACTACATCTGTGGAAAGAGACAGTAGAAAACCTCCATATCATCAGCCAAAACAAGGCCAGGGGAAGACTGTGGAATAGACCATCAATTGCTCATATGCAAGGTTAGGTTGAAGTTGAAAATGAAAACAAGTCCATGAGAGTCAAAATATGACCTTGAATATACTCCACCAGAATTTAGAGGTCATCTGATGAACAGATTTGATGCATTAAACCGAAGAAATGTTGTGGGACGACATCAAGAACATCATACAGGAAGAGAGGAAAAGGTCATTGAGAAGACAAGAAAGAAGGAAAAGACCAAAATAGATGTCAGAAGATACTAAAACTTTTTCTCCAGTGTAGAGATGCAAAAGCAAATGGAAGAAGTGAGGCGGTAAAAGAGCTGAATGGAAAATTTCAAACAGCAGCTCGAGAAGATAAAGTCAAATATAATAAAATGTGCAAAGACCTGGAGTTAGAAAACAAAAAGGGAAGAACACTCTCACCATTTCTTAAGCTGAAGGAACTGAAGACAAAATTCAAGCTTCGACTTGAAATACTGAAGAATTCTATAGGCAAAATATTGAGTGATACAGAAAGAATCAAAAGAAGATGGAAAGTATATAACAGAAAAAAAAAAAAAAAAAAAACCCTAGAGGGAATAGAAGCAAATACTGTTAAATGCTGATGCATGGAAGGGATTGTAATCATTGTAATGAAACAAAATATGATAGGATGAGTGCAAAAACGATGTTCTCCCATGTAAACTATCACTCAATACCCAATAAAAGCTTTAAAAAAAAAAAATCAAGTAAAAAAAAAAAAAAAGAAGAAGAAGATGGAAGGAATACACAGAGTCACTGTACCAAAAAGGAAGGGTCATTATTTAACCATTTAAAGAAGTAGCATATGATCATGAGCCAATCATCCTGAAGGAAGAAGTCCAAGGTGCATTGAAGGCACTGGCAAAGAACAAGGCTCCAGGAACTGATGGAAAACAAATTGAAATCTTTCAACAAACTGATGCAGCACTGGAGGTATTCACTCATCTATGCCATGAAATTTGGAAGACAACTACCTAGTCAAATGATTGGAAGAGATCCATATTTGTGTCCATTCCAAAGAGATGTGACCCAACGGAATGCGGAAATCATGGGACAATATCATTAATATTGCATGCAAATAAAATTTTGCTAGAGATAATAAAAAAAGTTATAACCATACATTTGACAGAGAACTTGCAGAGGTTTAAGCTGGATTCAGAAGAGTACGTGGAATGGATATCATTGCTGATGTCAGATGGATCTTGGCTGAAACAGAAAATACCAGTGCTTTATTGACTACAGAAAAGCTTTTGACTATGTAGATCATAATAAGCTATGGACAACATTGTAAAGAATGAGTATTCTGGAGCACTTAATGTGCTCATGAGGAACCTGTACATAGACCAAGAAGCAACTGTTTGAACAAAGCAAAGGAACACTGAATGGTTTTAAAATTAGGAAAGGTGTGCATCAGGATTGTATTCTTTCACCATACTTATTCAAGCTGTATGCTGAGAAAATAATCTGAGAAGTTGGATTATATGAAGAAAAACATGGCATCAGGATTGGAGGAAGATTCAATAACAACCTGCTATATGCTGATGATACAACCTTACTTCTGAAATCGAAGAGGACTTAAAAATGCTTACTGACGAAGATCGAAGACCACAGCCTTTGCTATGGGTTCTGCATTGTTTCTATTACCAAGGCCATGTTTTCCAACTACTGATCCTTCCTCTGTTTCCAACCTTTGCATTCCATTCACCAGTAACTATCAATACATCTTGATTGCATGCTTGATAAATTTCAGACTGATGAAGTTGGTAGAATTTTTAAATTTCTTTATCACTGACTTTAGTGGTTGGTGCATAAAGTTGAACAATAGTGGTATTAACTGGTCTTCCTTGTAGATATATGGATATTATCCTATCACAGACAGCATTGTATTTACTTCAAGATTGATCTTGAAATGCTCTTTTTGATAATGAATGTGACACCATTCCTCTTCAACTTGTCATTCCTGGCATAGTAAACCATGCGGTTGTCAGATTCAAGTGGTCAATATCAGTCCACTTTAGCTCACTGATGCCTAGGATATCAATGTTTATGCATTTCATTTCATTTTTTACAACTCCCAATATTCCTAGATTTCATACTTCTTACATTCCATGTTCTGATTAATAATGAATATTGAAGCTATTTCTGCTCATTTTGAATTGTGCCACATAAGCAAGTGAAGGTCCCGAAAACTTCACTCCATTTGCATCATCATAGTTAACTCTACATTGAGGAGGCAGCTCTTCCCTAATTGTATTTTGAGTGTCTTGAAAGACACAACCTATAGTACTCATCGTCTGTATCTATTCATAATGTTATTGTCCAGCACTAGTTCTGACAGTGTTTAACTGCTGTTCATATGGTTTTCAGTGGCTAAACTATTAGAAGTAGTCTGCCTCTCCTTCATCCTAGTCTGTCTTAGTCTGCAAGTTCATCTGAAACCTGTCCACCATGGGTGACCTGCTGGTATTTAAAATACCAGTGGCATATAGCTTCCAGCATCATAGCAACATGCAAGCCACCACAAGACAAACTGCCATCACCTAATTGAACTACTGTTTTCATTGTATGTTGCTGCTAAGTGCTGTGGAGTCGAGTCCTACCCATAGGGACCCTGTACAGGGTTTCCAAGGAGCAGCTGGTGAGCTTGAACCACTGACGTTGCAGTTCAAACAATTTTGCAGTCTGACGCATTAGCCCACAGTGCTAAGCTTCATTAGCTTCACTATAAATCTGCATTTTTTCTACCTGATGATCTTCCTCCTTACAACTTATACCTAGAAGGTGCCTCCAGCCCCTTTTTTCCTAGGTAACTGTTTCAATTTTCTAATGTCAGCTCCCAGTATTCCACGACTCAAACTAGCTTAGAGACATTTGAGTCTCTTGCACAGCTCCAGGCATCCATCCAGGAAGTCACTAGGCATGTGCCTGGTTACTCTTTCCCCAGCACCCTGTGATGTCATTAAGGGGGTACAGACCATACCAGGTGGCACTACCAGGGCGGGTGACCAAAATGACTGTCTAACGGTTTTGTGCAGTGATTCTGCAGAAATTTATTATTTTTTAAATAAAAAATCCCTGTAGTTAGGCAACAAAAATATTTAAGTCCAGTTTACATGTATCAATTTACCCACAAGACTAAAACTCTATGCTAATTTACGTACTGAACACTTTAATGCACTCAGATCAGAGTGATGCAGTGTGTTAAGCATTGAGCTACCAACCAAAGTTTGGCAGTTCAAACCCAGAAGAGGATCCCTGGGAGAAAGATACTGCAGTTTGCTTTTAAGCCTCAGAAATCCTATAGAGCAGATATACTATAGGGTCCTGTGAGTCAGAATCAACTTGATGGCAGTGGAATGTGCTCAGGTCAGAGCTATCACTATTATCCAATTACAGTGATGCTTTACATCACATGGTTCCTGTGTACTCAGGCCTGTTGTTTTCAATGCTGCCTGTATTTATTTTATTTTGCCACTTGTATTTTTATAGCCATTAATTTTTTCAACTTTGGTGGTTCTTTAGCTACAATATGAGAGAGGCTTCAAAAAATTCATGGAAAAGTTTCATTATCTTTTAATTTTATTTTTCCACAAAAGTTTTTAAACCCCTTTGTATTTGTGAACTTATATTGATAAATTTTGAGAACGAAGTAATAAAAGGAAAGGGAGAAAAATAAAAAGGGCTTCCACTCAGTTACCAATAATGTAACAAATAATGTTGTAATCCAGTGTAGATTTTACAAAACAATTTTGTTGTTAGTATTCATATAGTCTAAGAAATATTACATTTAGGCAATTTATAGCTATTGTTGTTGCTAAGTGCTGTGGAGTCGGTTGTAACGACCCTGTATAGAGTTTCTGAGGCTTTAAATCTTCATGGGAGCAGAAAGCCTCATCTTTCTCCGGTGGAGCGACTGGTGGGTTTACTGGTGGGCTCAAATCGTTGTCCAGTGCTTATCTTATGGAGTCACCGCGCTCCCATGTAGAATTATGTTGTTAAGTGCTGTAGAGTCGGTTCTGACTTATAGGGACCCTGTACAGTGTTACCAAGGGCCCGTTGGTGAGTTTGAGCCGCCAATCTTGCGGTTCAAACTGACCTTCAGGTCGAGTGCTTATCTAAGGCACCACAATGATCACATACAATTGATAATAAATTGACAATAAACATTACTAAGGAGTCCTAGTGTGACGCTGTAGAATAAGCACTGGACTGCTAACCAAAAGGTCTGCAGTTCAAATCCTATAGCTATGAATCGGAACCAACTCAAAGGTATTTTAACAACAGCAACAAAAACAAGAATTTTGTAGTCTGGTACAGGAGGAAGGAGGTCTGTGGATGAGGGGAGTTGCCATACTAGGAGCCACCAACCCTAATGACGCCATTGGTATCACCTTCAAGGGATCTCTGGTGGGTTGGGATTTACATCTGGGACAAAGAAGCGAACAGAGCCCAGGGAGAGCGCCACACTTAACTCTCTCCTTTCCCCATTCAAGTTCTCCAGAGTGGCGAGCGCTAGCTCACCGGAACCCTCAGATCATTCGCTGCGGTTCCGGTCGGAATTGCCAGGCAGCGCACGCTAACATGGCCGCATTGGTGCTGAGAGTTTTGCGGGAGCTACCGAAGCGTGTAGATTTGGCTACAGTCCCGCGGAGATATCGCCATAAGAAGAAATGGGTAAGGTCTGACCCGGTACTCAGGAGAGCCATTCCTACGTTTTTCAGCCCCTTGCTTTCGCCTTTACGAAATCTTTTCCAGCTCTTCTACTCCTCGCCTACCTCAGTTACAAATTCTAGTTCTCTACTTGTGGACGCCTGGGGTGTCTTTTCCCTACCCTTCAGTGAGCGGCTCTAAGCAGAATCCTCCCTCTTACATCTGTGAAGTTACGATCTCTGTCAGTTCTTTTATTTCGGCTCACGTCTTCAGCTCTCCCACAGTAGGTCCTCTGACTCCGCCTCTCTAAGTTACGTCATCATCTCACCTCATTCTTTCAGTTGTGTCACCGCCTCTGGTCCCCCAGCTCAGGGTTACCTTCCCTTAGGCCCCCACTTCCCATTCCGCCGCCCTCCCTCTCCCCTTCCCTCCCCTTCTTTCCTGCCTAGCCCCTCTCACCTCCTCCCCAATGAACTCTTCTCCTCCATACATCATCAAACTTCAAACCCGGTCATCCTCACCCCTCGAAAAATGTGTTAGCGACCCCCCTTTCCTCCCTCCTGGGTCACCGACAACCTCTGGAAAAAGATTGAGTCCGGTCCACAACCTCATGCTGCCTCCGGCACCCGGGAAAGGTTACAATGACAACCCAGCCCATACTCCCGGGCTTTCCCCAAACTCAGGCAAAAGCTGTGACTCCCCGCACCCCCAGGGCTCTCCCCGCCTCTCTGGGAACCCTTTCTCTGGACTCTACAATCGCTCTGAAATTCCTTTTACTACAGGCCCATCTCCCTCCCCACCCCCACTGCCTTCCCCGTGTCAGGAGAGATGTTCATTTGAACCCAGCTCTCCCTTACTCTTTGGAAGGCCCTACTGCTTCTCGGGTTCGCCCCCGCTGAGTCCTTATCTTGGCCGATTCAGCCCTATGGGATCGCCCCCTCAGCGACCTCGAACCTTTTATTTGATCAGGTCCCCAAGGTCACCGCATCCCTGTCCCCGAAGTGCTTACATTGACCTACACGCTTCCCTCTGTTACTGTGATGGATACCTGTCAGCCCTGGGAACCAGCCCGGTGACATCCCCAGTCCTCATTCGTAGGTCCCCAGAAACTGGCCCGTTGACCTCCCCTCCCCTCAGTCATGGAACTCCAGAAACTGATGCCATGATTTCATCTCCTCTCACTCGTCCACTCACAGGAACTGGCCCCTTGACCTCGACTCCCCTCACTCATGGGCCCTTGCAAACTGATGTCATGATTTCATCTCCCCACACTCAGAGACACCAGGGAACTGATCCTACAAATTCACCTCTCCTCACTCATGTATCTCCCAGAACTGGTCCCATGATTTCACCTCCTATTACTCATAGACCTCTGGGAATTGGCCTCATCATTTCACCTCCTCTTGCTCACCAGGCCATGGAAACCAGACCTATAGTCTCCCCACCCCTTTCTCATAGAGTTTTGGAAACTGGACCCATGATTGTCACTCATCAATCTTTAGGGAGAAGTTATAATGACCCTCCTCTTTCCACAACACCACCCCCACCCACTGTCAAATTTTACCATGGCTGCCCTAAGCCTCCAGACTCTTGTGAACCCAAGCCACATCTTGACTTGCTTACTGGGAAAAATTATTGTGACTTCCCACCTTCTCAGGCAGATATCTCTAGCTCTCCCAGCCTACCTCAGGAGGGCTCTTTTCACTACTTCCATCTTCCTCCAGAGGCCCAGATACCTGCCCCCGGGAGCCCTCATTGTGTCATTCCCATACGTCCTGGGAGTACTAGTTCTCCTTGCCCACCCCAGTCCCAGACTCCCAGGAAGCCTTGCTTTGAGTCCCTTCTTTCTTGGGAGACTGGTGGGAGTTCTTGTCGCTTTCTGACTCCTGGCACAATGATTTCTGGTCCCCCTTGTCCCCAGGAATCTACTATTTCCCCGTTGTCCCAAAGTCCTTATTCTGTCCTCCCCTTCCCTTTACCCCTAAGCAACCAGCTTGTATCTCCACCCCAGCTACCCTCTCAAAGAAGCTATAATGAACCACCTGCTACTACCCCAGTTTCCCCCCAAGTAAAGTCTCCTAAAACAGAGTTAAGGCAGTCACATACTCCCCAGAGGTGTAGCTCTATGGTCATCCCTCCCCAGTGTAGCTCTCTTGGCCAGCCCAGGCCCCCTAAGACTTATAACTCTCCTCCACCTCCCTCTGGCCCCGCTAGCCTTTCCAAACCTTGTAAAGAGCCATCTATCACAACTCCATCAAATTCTTGTCCCAAAGAACAAGTAGGGACTGCCTTACCCACTGTGGTTCCCAGAACTCTCAAAACTATCATCCCGACTTCTCTTCCCCTCCGCATTCCTTGTGTTCCTGTCTCACTTAATAACTATGCTCAGAACATCCCTCATGGGCCCCCCGTAGGACCCCCCTGCAGTACCCATGTGTACTCTGTTGTGCCTCCCTCCCCCAACCCCTGCCTTCTGGGCTCCGTCAATCACTCCACAGGCCCTCTTCAGTATCATAATCAGTCTATGGTTACCCCCTGTGGCGCCAATAGCATTCCCAGGGGTCCACCCCCACCCCATCGTCCATCTGTGGGACCCCCTTGTGCTACCCACATCTATACTTTTATCCCTTTGAGAGCACCCTTTGACCCCCAACATTTACCCATTGGTCCTCGAGCCCAAGGCCGCCCTGACATTCCCTGTGGCATCCATATCTACTCTGTGGCTTCTCGAGACTCCCGCAAAGAGCAACCCCAGGTTCCCTACAGTTGCCCTTTGCCTTCATCCAAGAGTTCCAACTGTAGCACTAATATCAGATGTAGTTCGACTGTTGTTATTAGTAGAAGCCAAAATAGTGACATCCATAGCAAGAATACCAACCAAAGCAGAAGCCGGAGCCAGAGTAAGAGTCCTCATCAAAGCAGAAGTCGGAACCAGAGCAAGAGTCCCCACCAGAGCATAAATCAGGGCCAGACTGAGACTGTCTGGTCCAGCAAAAGTCTGGACCAGAGCAAGAGTTCCCCCTTTAGAAGAAATGAAGGACAGAGTGAGAATCTTCATCACAGCAGAAGTCGGAGCCGGAGCAAGAGTCCCAACCAGAGCATAAATCAGGATCAGAGTGGGAGTCCTCATCATAGCAGAAGTTGGAGTCGGAACAAGAGTTCTAAGGACAGTAAAAGTCAGGGCCAGAACAAGAGTCCTAATGAGAGTAAAAGTCAGGGCCAGAGCAAGAGTCCTCACCAAAATGAGAGTCCTCACTATATAGACAGCAAAAGCCAAGATCAGAACAAGAGTCTCCACCATAGAAAAAAATGAAGGCCAGAGCAAAAATTCAGACCAGAGCAAAAGTCATAGACAGAAACAAGATTGCCAGCTATTGCAAGGATCCTAGCCATGGACAACCAAGACCTAACTATGGACTCCTCAACTGAGGTTTCCTTTTCCCTTTTAATCTATTTTTATGTTCATCAGGCCTGATTGATGTTCATCTCTGATACCCCCAACAATCTTCCTAGAAATCTCCATTACAGTGTGCTCTTCAAAGTTCTGTGAGCTTGCTTCATCATAGCTTTGGTGGGTCTTGTAACTCATCCAAAGTGGCCCTCATTCCTATGATTCTGATGATTACGGTATCATTCATTGCATGACCTCAGGTAAGTACCCTTATTTTTCAAAACTATCATCCCTACTTCCCTTCCCTTCCACATTCCTTGTGGACTCCCCATAAAGCCCCCCTGCAGAAACCATATGTACTCTGTTTTATTTTTTAATCCCACTGTGAGATCTGTTGTGATGTTCACAAGGTAATGGACATAAAATAGGAGGACTATTCAGAAAGAGTCTTATTTTTAAGCCTGAAGCTTTTCCAGGACCTCCACAGTTTTTTTAGTTTCTTCAGCCTTTTCCCAAGCATACACTCCTGAGTGCTCATTCTTTGGTGGTGGTGGTGGTGTGGTGTGGAGTCGGTTCCTACTCATAGCTACCTTACATAGCGTTTCTGAGGCTGTAAATCTTTACAGGAGCAGAAAGCCTCATCTTCTCCCATGGAATGACTGGTAGTTTCAAACTGCTGACCTTGTGGTTAGCAGCCTGACTTGTAACCACTATGCTACCAGAGCTCCTTCCCATTCTTTGAGCTTTCCTTATTCTAAGGCTCCAAGGGGTGCCTACCTTCTTGATAACCTGCAGATACTATTATGAGCACTCCAGCTTTCTTTTTCTTACAACCCTGAAATGGGAAGGCCAGTTCCCCACTAAATTTCTCTCCCACACATCTCTGGCAGGCAGGGGTGATATGCGAAGGCAGGAGAGAGCAATAACTGGATTTATAAGTATGTTTGCCCCAGAGCTCTGAGGTATTGATGAGTTAGGGAGCAGAGGGAATAGACAAGACTGAGATGACCACTAAGCCTTTGTTTTCCCCTTTAGGCTGCCACAGAACCCAAATTCCCTGCCACTCGACTAGCTCTGCAAAATTTTGACATGACCTACAGTGTACAGTTTGGCGATCTTTGGCCATCCATCCGGGCCAGTCTACTCTCAGAGCAGAAGTATGGTGCACTGGTCAATAACTTTGCTGCCTGGGATCATGTAATTGCTGAACTGGAGCAGCTGAATGCCAGCGATTTTGTGAAGGAAGCCTTCTCCCACTGGGAATTGGAGTCTGAGATGGGCCAACCTGCAGTGCCAGCCCCAGCTTCCTGGGCCTGCAGTCCGAACCTTCAATGCTTCACTTTTGCTAGAGGGGATGTCAGCCGCTTCCCTAATGCCAGGTAGGATTGAGAGCCATGATGATGTCATCCTGAGTGCCTGCTGGTAGTAGGCAGAAAGAGACCCAGACCCTGCCCTATGTAATACTCATCATAATACTGTATTGCTAATATTTACTGGGAGCCCTCGTGTGGCCCTGGATTGCAAAGTCAGTTTGAACCGCAAGGTTGGTGGTTCAGGCTCACCAACTGCTCCTCGGAAACCCTATACAGGGTCACTATGGGTTGGAACTGACTCGATAGCACTTAACAACAACAATATTTACTGAGTGCTTATACTCATATGTGCTACTTATTTTCCTAGATGCGGTACATAGTTTGTCTCCTTCCCTATGAGCCAAGTAATATTGGTCCTCTTACATGTGAGGAAACAGATGCAAAGACATTAAGGCACTTAACTTGATTTAGGTCCTTCAGGGGTAAGTGGTGAAATGAGTATTTAGACCCAGGTGGTTTGACCTCAGAACCTGCACTTTGAACCTGGTTTGCTTTTCTGCCTTCTGTCGAAAGCAGCCACTCTTTTTATTTTTTGTATATATATAAATGTTTTATTGTGAATTGTGTGATAGTTTACATGGGAGAACATTAGTTTTACATTCATTCTATCATACATCGTTTCATTGCCATAGTTACCATCCATCCCGTCCATGCATCATTACCCAACCAAAGGGCATACCCCCACACACACGGTCCTTAGCACACAGCCCATTTCCCTCTCTGGATCTCAAGTCCCCAGCCATTCCATCTCTTCACGTCATCATCTCTGCCTCCATCTCGGGCCTCATTGATTCTCTGGGTAGGGTCTTGCTCTCTGCTCTTCTCCATTAAGGTCCCAGGGACCTCCGCTCCTAGACTGAAAAGTTAATCACTCCCCTCCTTGCTATAAAATGTCCACCTTTACATTTACAACCCTCACAATCAGTCCTGATAACAATTATTTACTATTACATCACAAGAGACCCATCTGAAAGCAGCCACTCTTTACGTGAGCACTCACTGAGGTCTCTCAAGTTAAAATGTGTTATTTATGACTTCTTATTTTGCCTTCATAGCTACTCCTCAAACTAAGTGGGACAAGTAACCTCATGGTACTGAAAAAGAAGTCGGGCTTACCTATGGCATAAAGACCAAAACAACCAAACCCACTGCTGTGGAGGTAATTCCAATTCATAGCAATCCTACAGGACAAAGTAGAACTATTCCATAGGGTTTCTGAGGCTGTAAATCTTTATGGAAGCGGACTGCCTCATCTTTCTCCTGCAGAGTGGCTGGTGGGTTTAAACTACCATTAGCTGCCTAATGATTAACCCATTGCACCACCAGAACTCCTCTGGGGCATAAAATTAGTAGTAAAACCCAAACTTCTTATAGTTGAGTTGATTCTGACTTACGGTGACCCCAGGTGTTACAGAGTAAAACCAATTCGTGGGGTTTTCTTGGCTATAATCTTTAATGGAAATAGATTGCCAGACCTTTTTTCTAAAGCACTGCTGGGTAGGTTCGAATCTCCAACCTTCAGGTTAGTGGTGATGGTGGTGGCAGTGGTGTGCTGTTGAGTCAGTTCTGACTCATAGCGACACTGCATAGGGTTTCCGAGGCTGTAAAGCCTTACAAGAGCAGAAAGCCTCATCTTTCTCCCGCAGAACAGCTGGCAGTTTCGAATTGCTGACCTTGTGGCTAGCAGCCCAACTCATAACCACTGCACTATGAGCAAAAACCAATACTTTACCCACTGGACCTAGTTAGATTCAGATAAAGGAGAACTTCAGACTCCTAATCCAGTGCTCAAATGTGCATGAAATTGAATGGAAAAAGACTGTAGAATAAAATGCTAAATTCTGCTTTAAAAATTAAGAAAAGGAGAGTCAATATTAGTTATAGAATGTGGGAATTATCTTTGAAGGATTGATTAACTCAGTAAATATTTGGCACTGTAGGATAAGCACTAGACTACAAGGTCAGTTTGAACTGCAAGGTCTATGGTTCAGACTCACCAGCAGCTCCTCAAAAACTCTATACAGAGTTGCTATGAGTTAGAGCTGACTCAATAGCACTTAACAACCACAATAACACCAAATGCCAAGGTTCTAAGTGTATGGGTAACTGGTGCACAAGTCCTCATAGAGTTTATGTTTCAGTGAAGAAGACAATTATTTAAAACTATTTAAAATTGTGATAAGCGCTATAAAGAAGTACAAGATGCTATGAGGCTTTATAATTAGATGTGACCAGTTTTTCCTAAGGAAGTGAAATATACTCAAAGATCTGAAAACGAAGTGTTGGTAGTGATGTTTGTGTGCCACTGACTGGGTTCTGACTAACAGTGTCCCTGCAGAGTGGCTGGTGGGCTCACCAGGTTTCTGAGGCTGCAAATCTTTACAGGAGCAGAAAGCCTCATCTTCCTGCTGAGCGACTGGTAGACTTGAACCATTGACCTTGTAGTTTGCAGCCCAGCTGGTCATACACTATGCTACCAGGGCTCCTTGAAAATTGTTATTGTTGCTAAGTTCCATTGAGTCGGTTCCCATAACTCTTCTGGTCTCATAGTGACCCTGTATAGCGCTTCCGAAGAGCGGCTGGTGAGTTTGAACTGCAGAACTTGAGGTTCAAGCTAACCTTGCAGTCCAGTGCTTTATTCCATAGTGCCATACCAGGACTCTTCCTTAAAAACTAAGTAGAAATTAATATAAAATAAATAAATAAAACATTGGCGTATAGATGGAGAAGGGAGGCTAACTATGAGGCTACAGAAAAAGGCAGGCGTCAGATTGTGAATGTCTTACAGGCCATTTGGAATTTTGGACATTTTTCCCAAAGAGAAGGTAATGAAACATTTTAAGCTAGGGAATAATATGATCAGATTGTTGTTGTTAGGTGCCATTGAGTCGATACTGATCATAGTGACCCTATGCAGTGCACAGTCCTGTGCCAATCTCACAACTGTTGCTTCACCTAAGCCCATTGCTAGTGCCAATCCATCTCATTGGGGGGTCTTCCTCTTTTTCTTGAACCCTCTACTTTACCAAACATGATAACCATCTCCAGAGACTGGTCCCTCTTGATAATATGTCCGAAGTATCCAAGACGAAGTCTAGCCATCCTGGCTTTCAAGGAGCATTCTGGCTGTACTTCTGTTTATTTGTTTAGTACTTTTGGTATTCTCATCCAACACCATAACTCAAATGCATCAATTCTTCTGTGGTCTTCCTTATCTACGGTCTAACTTTCACATGCATATGATGCCATTGAAAATACCATGGCTTGGGTCAGGCACACTTTAGTCCTCAAAGTCCTCAAACTGGCATCTTTGCTCTCCAATACTTTAAAGAGGTCTTGTGCAGCAGATTTGCGTAATGCAATATGTCATTTGGTTTCTTGACTGCTGCTTTCATGAGTGTTGTTGATTGATCCAAGCAAAATGAAATCTTTGACAACCTCAATCCTTTCTCCATTTATATGGATGTTGTTTATTGGTCCAGTGGTGATTTTTGTTTCCTTTGCATTGAGATGCAACGCATAGCCAAAGGTATTGTAGTCTTTGATCTTCATCAGTAAACATTTTAAGTCCTCTTTGCATTGAGCAAGCAAGGTTGTATCATCTGCATATACTAGCCTATTAATGAATCTTTCTCCAATCCTGATACCACGGTTTTCTTCATGTAATCTAGTTTTTCGGATTATTTGCTTAGTTTACAGATTGAATAAGTATGGTGAAAGAATGCACCCCTGGCACACACCTTACTTAATTTTAATCCATTCAGTATCCTTTTGTTCTGTTCGAACAACTGCCTCTAGGTTTAGGTACTGGTTCTGCATAAGCACAATTAAGTGTTCCGGAATACTCATTCCTTGCAATGTTGTCCATAGCTTGTCATGATCCACACAATCGAAAGCTTTTGCATAGTCAGCAATGCTATCCCTCATTCCACACCAACTTCTGAATCCGGCTTGAACCTCTAGAAGTTCTCTGTCAATGTATGGTTGCATCCATTTTGTATTATCTTTAGTAAAACTTTACTCACATGGGATATCAGTGATATTGTTGGATGATTTCTACATGCCATTGGGTCACCTCTCTTTGGAATGGGCACAAATGCTAATCTCTTCCAGTTAGTTGCCTAGGAAGTTGTCTTCCAAATTTTATGGCATAGATGAGTGAGTGCCTCCAGTACTGCATCAGTTTGTTGAAAGATTTACATTTTTATTCCATCAATTCCTGGTGCCTTGTTCTTTGCCAATGCCTTTAATGCACCTTGGTTTTCTTCCTTCAGGATGATTGGCTCTTGATCATATGCTAACTCTTTAAATGGTTTTGGTACAGTGACTCTGTGTATTCCTTCCATCGTCTTTTAAAAAAAATTAAAAAAAAAAGTTTTATTGTGAATTATATGATAGTTTACATGGGAAAACATTAACTTTACATTCATCCTATCGTATATTGTTTCCTTGCCATGGTTACAATCCCCTCCATGTATCATCAACCAACCAAAGGGTTTACTCTTCAAGCCTGCCCCCTGGTCATCAGCACACAGCCCCTTTCTCTCTCTGGGTCTAAAGTCCCCAGCCACTCCCATCTCTCCACGTCATTGTCTCTGCCTCCATCTCTGGTGTCACTGCTTCTCTAGGTAGGGTCCTGCACTCTGCTCTTCTCCCTTAATGGTCCCAGGGACCTCTGCTCCTAGATTGCAAAGTTATTCACTCCCCTTCTTTTGCTACACAATGTCTACCTTTACATTTCCAACCCTCACAGTCAGTCCTGATAACAATTATTCAACTGTTGTATCACAAGAGACCTATCCACATCTCCTTTCATCAGCCCCGCCTAGATACACTGGATACTACTCAGTGGAGAGTCTACCTTCCTTCATGCCCTCTGGATCTAGATTCCCTCTTTGAAGCTTGTAAGCCAGTCACTTCTTGCCTTTGTAGGCCCCCCAACCCCCATTTTGGGTAGCCAATGTCCAAGTTGCCCATCCCTGTCAACTCTGTGTATGGAGGGGGTGGGAATGATCCTTGCTGTAAAGATTTGTTCCCTCTTTTGAGCTACTCCATCGTCTTTTTTTTTTTAATGTTTTATTGTGAATTATGTGGTAGATTAAATGGGAGAACATTAGTTTTACATTCATCCTATTGTATATAGTTTCATTGCCATGGTTACAATCCCTTCCATACATCATCAACCAACCAAAGGGTATACCCTACAAGCCTGCCCCTAGTTGTCAGCACACAGTCCCTCTCCCTCTCTGTGTCTAAAGTCCCCAACTGCTCCATCTTTCCACGTCATCTTCTCTGCCTCCATCTCAGGCATCACTGCTTCTCTGGGTAGGGTCCTGCTCTCTGCTCTTCTCCCTTGATGGTCCCAGGGACCTCCGCTCTTAGACTGAAAAGTTAATCACTCCCCTCCTTGCTACAAAACGTCTACCTTTAAATTTCCAACCCTCACAAGCAGTTCTGATAACAATTATTCACTATTATATCACAAGACACCCATTCACATTTCATTTCATCAGTCCCGCCTGGACCGATTGGATACTACTCAGTGGAGATTCTACCTTCCTTCACGCCCTCTGGATATAGGGTCCCTTTTGAAAGTTTGTAAGCCAGTCACTTCTTGCTTTTGTAGCACCCCCATTTTGGGTAGCCAATGTCCAAGTTGCCCATCCCTGTCTACTCTGTGTATGGAGGGGGCAGAAATGATCCTCGCTGTAAACATTTGTTCCCTCTTTTGAGCTACTCCATCGTCTTTTGATGTCGTCTGCATCATTCAATATTTTCCCCATAGAATTCTCCAGTACCACAAGTTGAGGCTTTAATTTTTTCTTCAGTTCCTTCAGCTTGAGAAATGCTGAGCGTGTTCTTCCCTTTTGGTTTTCTAACTATCCAGGTCTTTGCACATTTTGTTATAATATTTGAGTTTGTCTTCTTGAGCTGACCTTTGAAATGTTCTGTTCAGCTCTTGTACCTCCTCACTTTTTCCATTTGTTTTAGCATCTCTTCTGGAGAGCAAGTTTCAGTTTCTTCTGACATCCATTTTGTTCTTTTCCTTTTTTCTTGCCTATTAATGACCTTTTGCTTTCTTCCTGTATGATGTTCTTGATGTCATCCCACAACTCTTCTGGTCTTCTGTTCTTGTTTTGAGAAGATTTCTAACATCAGGTGGCATATATTCAAGGCCATATTTTGGCTCTCAAATTCAGCTTCAGCCTGAATTTGCATATGAGCAGTTGATGGGCTGTTTTATGATCTGGCCCTGGCCTTATTTTGACTTATGATATGGAGCTTTTCCACTGTCTTTTTCCATAGATTTAGTCAATTTGATTTCTGTGTATTCCATCTGATGAGGTCCAGGTTTAAAGTTGTCTTTTATGTTGTTAAAAAAGGTATGTGCAGTGAAGAAGCCATTTATCTTGCGAAATTCTATCATGTTTAGATCCAGAGAGGGAGAGCAACTGTGTGCTGAAGACCTAGACCTGGGGAGGGGTGGGGGTACGGGGGGAAGGATTGCATGGAGGGGATTGTAACCCTGGCAATGAGAGACAATATACAATAGAATGAATGTAAAACTAATGTTCTCCCATGTAAACTATCACATAATTCACAATAAAACATTAAAAAAAAATTTCTATCATGGGATCTTCTTCATCATTTCTATCACTAAGGCCATATTTTCCAACTACTGATCCTTCATCTTTATTTCCAACCTCTGCATTCCAATTGCCAGTAATTATCGATACATCTTGATTTCATGTTTGATCAATTTTAGACTGAAGAAGTTGGTAAAATTCTTGAATTTCATCATCACTGGCTTTAGTGATTGGTGCAGAAATTTGGATAATAATGGCTTTAACTGGTCTTCCTTTTAGGCCTATGGGTATTATCAAGACAGATCTTGGTATGTTCTTTTTGATGATGAATGTGATGCCATGCCATTCCTTTTCAATTTGTCGTTTCCGGCATAGTAAGCCATGTGGTTGTCAGATTCAAAATGGCTAATTCCAGTCCATTTCAGCTCACTAATGCCTAAGATATCGATGTTTATATATTTCATTTCATTTTTGACAACTTCCAATTTTGTTACATTCATATTTTGTACATTCCATGTTCTAGTTATTAATGGATGTTTACAGCTATATCTCTTCAGTTTGAGTTGGGCTCTGGTAGCGCAGTGGTTATGAATCGGGTTGCGAACCTCACGGTCAGCAGTTCGAAACTACCAGCCGCTTTGCGGGAGAAAGATGAGGCTTTCTGCTCCTGTAAAGATTTACAGCCTTGGAAACCCTGTACAGGGTTGCTATGAGTCGGAACTGACTCCACGGCATATAACAACAACTATCAGCAAGATGAAATGAAATGAAATGCAGATGGGTCTCTTGTGATGCAATAGTAAATAATTGTTATCAGGACTGATTGTGAGGGTTGTAAATGTAAAGGTGGACATTTTATAGCAAGGAGGGGAGTGATTAACTTTTCAGTCTAGGAGCGGAGGTCCCTGGGACCATCAATGGAGAAGAGCAGAGAGCGAGACCCTACCCAGAGAAGCAGTGAGGCCCAAGATGGAGGCAGAGATGATGATGTGAAGTGAAGAGATGGAGTGGCTGGGGACTTGAGATCCAGAGAGGGAAAGCATGCAGGGTATGCCCTTTGGTTGGGTGATGATGCATGGACGGGATGGTAACTATGGCAATGAAACGGTATATGATAGAATGAATGTAAAACTAATTAAAAAAAAAACAACTATCAGCAAATGAAGGTCCTGGGGTCTTTATTCCATTCATAGTATCACAGTCAACTCTACTTTGAGATGGCAGCTCTTCCCTACTCGCCTTTTGAGTGCCTTCTAACCTGAGGGGCTCATTTTCCAGCACTGTATCTGACAATATTATGGTGTTCTTAATCATGTTTCAATATTCAGTATTCTGGTGCTGACAGTGTTCCACTGCTGTTCATAAGGTTTTCAGTGACTAAATTTTCAGAAGTAGTTCATCTCTCTTTCTTCCTAGTCTGTCTTCACCTGGAAGCTCAGAGGAAACCTATACACCGTTAGTGACTGTGCTGGTATTTAAAATACCCATGGCATGACTTCCAGAATCACAGCAATGCACAAGCCACCACAGTACAACAAAATGACAGATGAGTGGTAGATGATCAGATTAGAATTTTTAAAGTATCACTCTAGCTGCTGTGTAAAAATCAGACTGGAGAGAGGAGCAAGATTGGAATTAGGGAGATAGATTAGGAGGCTTTTGTAATAGTTCTATGTGTTTGCTTGCTTGAGGAAAGGCTTATGCTTCAAAAGAGTCAAAGATGAGATTGGAAAGGTATATGGGCACCACTTGTGAGGATCTTGAATGCCAGGAGGTTTCAGATTGGAGTATGAGGACTTTTCTGGTGGCTCAGGGTTGCTTGCAAATGTCTAGGATTGCCAGGGCTGGGTGTGTCTGTAGGCTATGTGCATATTACTAATCAGTGCCAGGATCTGTCCTAGAGATCTAAGCTTTTAAGCATGGGTTGTGGAATCAGGCAAACCTAGGTTTGCATCGTGCCTTTACCACTTATTAGACCTGTGACATTGTATATCTAAGCCTTGATTTCCTGATCTAGAAAATAATAATAGCTAACACCATAGCTCACTATGTACTGCTTACTGTCATAAGCACTTGACATATAAATTTATTCAATTTTCACGATAATCTTAACTGGTAGGTATTCTTATTAGGAAGCTGAGGAACAAGAAATTGAGTAATTTGTTGGCAGTCATTCTGTTAATAAACAAATGAACTTGGTTTGGGGCCCAGGCAGTCTGGCTCTAAAATTTATGATTTCTTGCCTCACAAGATTATAAACCAACTAAGCAGTTGCCATTGAGTTGATTCCTACTTATGGTGACCCTATGCATGCCAGAATACAACTGCTATCCATAGTATTTCCAGTGGCTGATTTTTCAGAAGTAGATTGCCAGGCCTTTCTTCTGAGGTACCTCTAAGTAGACTTGAACATCCAACCTTTCAGTGACTGAGTGCATTAATCATTTGCACCATCCAGGGATTCCCATAGGGTTGTCAGACCCTATTACCAGACCCACTGTTCTGGAGTTGATTCCAGCTTAAAGCAAAACTATGTTGTTAAGTGCCGTTGAGTCTGTTCTGACTCACAGAGACCCTGCATAGGGTTTCTGAGGAGCAACTGATAAACTTGAGCTGCCAGCCTTGTGGTTCAAACCGATCTTGTAGTCCAGCACATTAACTCACGGAGCCATACCAGGACTCAGTAGAGGGTGTTGAATTCCCATACTATGTGGTTGTTGTTATGTGCTGTGGAGTCGGTTCCAACTCATAGCCACCCTGTACAGAGTTTCCGAGGCTGTAAATCTTTACGGGAGCAGAACGCCACATCTTTCTCCTGCGGTACAGCTGGTAGTTTCAAACTGCTGACCCACACTATAGGACAGAATAAAACTGTTCCATAGGGTTTGTTGTTATTGTTGTTAAGTGCCACTGAGTCGGTTCCAACCCATAGTGACCCTGTATAGGTCCTTTCCGAGGAGCAACTGGGGAGGTTGAACCACTGACCTTGCGGTTCAAACTGATTTTGCAGTCCAACACATTAACTCACAGTACCACACCATTGAGTCTATAGGGTTTACAAGGCTATAATATCTAGACGGAAGTAGACTGCTACATCTTTCTCCTGCAAAGTGACTGGTGGGTCGGAACCTCCAACATTTCTGTTGGCAATCAATAACTGTAACAATTGCACCACTAGGTTGTTGTTAGGTGCCATCGAGTTGGTACTGTCTCATAGCAACCCTATGCACAACAGAATGAAGCACTCCCGGTCCTGGGCCAACCTCACAATTGTTGCCACACTTGAGCCCATTGATGTTACCACTTTGCCAATCCATCTTTCTGGGGGTCTTTCTCTTTTTCTCTGACAATCCACCTTACCTAACATGATATCCTTCTCCAGCAACTGGTCCCTCCAGACAATATGTATGAAGTATGAGAGACGAAGTTTGGCCATCCTGGCCTCCAACGAGCACTCTGGCTGTACTTCTTCCAACACAGATCTGTTTGTTCTTTTGGCAGCCCATGGTATTTCCAATATTCTCCTCCAACACCATAACTCAAAAGCATCCATTCTTCTACTGTCTTCCTTATTCACTGTCCAGCTTTTGCATGCATATGAGGTTATTGAAAATACCATGGCTTGGGTCAGGCATACCTTAGTCCTCAAGCTGACATCTTTGTTCTTCAACACTTTAAAAAGGTCTTGTGCAGCAGATTTGCCTAATGCACCACTATAAAGACTCCTTATAAGGTTAGGGTGAAGGTTAAATGAAATGGTACATAGTAAACACCTAGCATAGTTCCTGCAATGTAACATCCATTGTTGTTAGTTGCCCTCCAGTCAGTTCTGACTCATAGTGACCCTAGTTACAACAGAACAAAGCATTGGATATCCTGCACCATCCTTACAATTGTTACTGCCACTATGTTAATCCATCTCCTTGGAGGTCTTCTACTTTTTGCTGACCCTCCTCTTTACAAAGCATGATGTCCTTCTCAAGGGATTGGTCCCTCCTGATAACATGTCCAAAGTATAGGAGATAAAGTCTCACAATCCTGGCTTCTAAAGAGCATTTTGCCTGTACTTCTCCCAGCGCAGATTTATTTGTTCTTCTAGCAGTCCATAGCACTTTAAATTTTTCTCTAACACCATAGTAGAAGGCATGGATTCCTCTAAGGTTTTCTTTATTCATTGTCCAACTTTCAAATGCATATGAGACTATTGAAAATACCATGGCTTAGGTCAGGGCAAACCTTAGTTCTCCAACTGACATCTTTGCTCTTAAGCATCTGCCTAATATAATATGTCATTTGATTTCTTGACAGCTGTTTCCATGAATGTTGATAGTGGATCAAAGCAAAGTTATCATGATGTTATTTATTTGGTCCCATTTTGAGGAATTTTATTTTTTACATTGAGTTGCAACCCATACTAATGTGGTCTTGGATCTTCATTAGTATTTTAAGTCCTCATTGCTTTCAGCAAACAAGCGTAATTTTTTAGGCAGATCTGTTACACAATATCTCTGTATCTTCTGCTTTTCACAGGTTGTTAATGAGTCTTCCTTCAATCCTGATGCCATGTTCTTCTTCATATAATCCAGTTTCCCAGATTATTTGCTCAGCATACAGATTGAATAAGAATACAAATCTGGTGCATACCTTTCCTGATTTTAAACCATTCAGTATCCCCTTGTTATATTCGAACAACTGCCTCTTGGTCTATGCACAATTAAATGTTCTGGATTACTCATTCTTTGCAATGTTACCCATAGATTGTCATGGTCCACACAGTCGAAAATCTTTGTATAGTCAGTAAAATACTGAAGGAAGAAGTTCCAGATGCATTGAATGCGTTGGCAAAGAGCAAGGCTCCAGGAATTTATGGTATACAAATTGAAATCTTTCAGAAAACTGATGCAGCATTGGAGGCACTCACTCATTTATGCCAAGAAATTTGGAAGACAGCTTACCTGGCCAATTGATTGGAAGGGAGCCCATCCCAAAGAGAGATGACCCAGGGGAATGCGGAAATCATCAGACAGTATCATTAATATCACATGCAAGTAAATTTTTCTTAAAGATAACTTAAAAACAGCTGCAACAATTCATTGATAGGGAACTGCCAGAGGTTCAAGTCGGACTCAGATGAGAATGTGGAACAAGGGATATCATACCAGAAAGATGTTTACCTGTGCTTTATTGACTACGCAAAGGCTTTCCACTGTGTGGATCATAACAAGCTATAGACAACATTGCAAAGAATGAGTATTTCAGAACACTTAATAGTGTTCATGAGGAACCTGTACATAGACCAAGAAACAGTCATTCGAACAGATTAAGGAAACACTGAATGGCTTAAAATCAGAAGAGGTATGCTTCAGGGTTGTATTTATTCACCATACTCATTTAACCTGAATGCATAGCAAATAATTCAAGAAGCTGGATTGTATGAAGAAGAGCATGGCATCAGGATTGGAAGAAGACTCATTAACAGCCTACTATGTGCAGATGATACAACCTTGCTTGATGTAAGCGGAGGATTTACAATACTTACTGATGAAGATCAAAGACCGTGTGTTACACTTCAGTATAAAGAAAACAAAAATCCTCACCACTGGACCATCATGATAAATTGATGGAAGAAGTTGTTAGAGTTCTTCAGTTTCTTCATCACTGGCTTTAGTGGTTGGTGCATGTGAGAAATAACTCTTGTGGGCATGGTCCAGCTTCAGAAATTCATGAGATTGCTAGATCTGGCAGACAGATTGTTGAAACAAGCAGGCCCAGGCCGTTCTAGGACTAGGAAATTTAAATAAGAGTATAGCTCTGGTAGCGTAGTGGTTACGAATCCGGCTGCGAACTGGAAGGTCAGCAGTTCGAAACTACCAGCTGCTCCGCGGGAGAAAGATGAGGCGATCTGCTCCCGTAAAGATTTACAGCCTCGGAAACCCTATTCAGGGTCGCTATGGGTCAAAACCGACTTGACGGCACTTAACAACAACATAGCCATTAAGACCATGGGTAAAAGTCATTTTGACTTCTCTGTGGGGAGGGAAAATGGGATGTGCCATAGAATTGTATATGTGGAACTGGAGGAGGGGCTTTTTGGAGACAAGAATAAATACCATCTGTGGAGGGCCATGTGGCTCGGCTGCCTGTGTCTACTGGATTGGGCACCTGATTTTGCAAAATCGATTAAAGAAAACCTCACTCTCACTAAAATGAGTACATATTGGATTGAGTGTCTGTCAGTATAGACAAAGTTTCTCACAGTGCATAAATTTGGATAAGAGTTGTATTAACTGGTCCTTCTTGTAAGCATATGGATAGTGGTGGCTGGTGGCTGTATGCTGTGGAGCCGTTTCCGACTCATAGCAACCCTGTACAGGGTTTCCAAGGCTGTAAATCTTTACAGGAACAGGAAGCCTCATCTTTCTCGCGTGGAACCGCTGGTAGTTTAGAACTGCTGACCTTGTGGTTCACAGCCTGATTGTAACCACTACGCTACCAGAGCTCCTCAAAGTAGAATTCCCCATGATGATGCAAATGGAGTAAAGCTTTTAGGGACCTTCATTTGCTGATGGGGCACAACTCAAAATAAGGAGAAAAAGTTGTAAATATCTATTAATAATCAGAACATGGAATGTGTAAAGTAGGAAGATAGGAAAATTAGAAGTTGTCAACAATGAAATGTAACATAAAGATCAATATCCTAGGAATTAATGAGTTGAATTGTAGTGGTTATTGGCCATTTAGAATCAGAAAACTACATGGTTTACTATGCTGAGAATGACAAGTTGAAGAGGAATGGCATCGCATTCATAATAGAAAAGAACATTTCAAGACCTACCTTGAAGTACAATGCTAATTATGATAGGGTACTATCCATATAGTACCAACTTCCAATTTTCCTACCTTCCTACTTTATATATTCCATGTTTAGATTATTAATAGATGTTTACAACTTTTTCTCCTTATTTTGAGTTGTGCCCCATCAGCAAATGAAGGTCCCTAAAATCTTTACTCCATTTGCATCATCATGGTGAATTCTACTTTGAGGAAACAGCTCATCCCCAGTTGTCTTTTGAGTGCCTTCCAACCTGAAGGACTCATCTTCTGGCACCTTATCTGACAGTATTCTGATGTTATAGTATAATGTTTTCATCTTCTGGCACTATGTCTGACTATGTTCTGCTATTCATAAGGTTTTCAGTGGCTAAGCATTCAGAAATAGTCTATCTCTTTTTCTTCCTAGCGTGTCTTAGTCTGGAAGTTCAGCTGAAACCTGCCTATCCTTAGGGTGATCCTGCATCACAGTAACACACAAGCCACCACACCTCTACAAACAAAGAGTGGTGTAGTGATGGGAGTAAGGGCTACCATTTTAGATTGAGTAGTCAGGGAATGCCAAACCCTCTCTAACGAGGTAACTTGAGGGGAGACCTGAGACAAGTGAGGGAGTAAGTCATAGGTATTTGGGGGAAGAATGTTGTAGGCACAAAGTATATACACTTCAAAAGCCTGAGACAGGAGCAAGCATGACTTAACTGAGGAACAATAAAGAGCCAAGTGGGGCTGGATTGGGGTGAATTGACATCTGTTTTAAAAAGATCACTCCGGTTGTATGGATGAATAAATGAGTGTGGCTTTGCTGAGTGGTGCTCAGTAGTCTTTGAGGACATGGACTTCATGGTTTTGATGCCCGTGGTGTCCTGATCTGGAATTTGATATTAAGGTACTCTTCTTTTTTCAGGCTTGGCAGCTTAGGTGTCCTGGAGTACTACCTGATGGACGCTGCCTCCTTGCTGCCCGTGCTGGCCCTTGGCCTGCAACCTGGGGACACCGTGCTTGACCTGTGTGCTGCCCCTGGGGGAAAGACATTAGCATTACTGCAGACTGGCTGTTGCCGTAAGTTGGGGATTGTTGGTGTCTTGGGCAGGGAGGATTTCCCACCTTAACTAGTCAGGGGCACACTGAATGGGCTGTTTGGTACCAAGGTCAGAGAAGGGGACAGTGCTTGCTTGCTAAGATAGTGTATTTTTTCTCAGCTTGTAATGATGAATGACCTCTTCCCATTCTCAGTCTGCTCACCAAGTCAGATTCTTGGGCAGGGTCTCTGAAAGCAAATGAAAGTAGGACCCTGATCAGTCTCATGATCTCTTCACCCCTCTGCCTTCACTTACTTTGACTCCAAAATTAAGTTCCATTTCTTGAAAGGAAAACAAACACATTGCCATTGAGTCCAGTGATTCTATAGAATAGGGTAGAAATGTCTCACAGGGTTTTCAAGGCTGTAAATCTTTATGGAAGTAAACTGTCACATCTTTCTCCTATGGAGCAGCTAGTGGATTTGAACTGCTGACCTTTCAGTTAGCAGCCAGACATTTTAACTGTTATACCACCGAGGCTCCTTTCCATTTTTTATCCACTGCCAATGGATAAAGATGTTTGCCTGTGCTTTATTGATTATACAAAGACTTTTGACTGTGTAAATCATGATTAGGTATGGATAACATTGCAAAGGATGGGTATTCCAGAACATTTAATTCTGCTCATGAGGAATCTGAACCAAGAGGCAGTTGATGGAATAGAACAAGGGGACACTGAATGGTTTAAACTCAGGAAAGATGTGCACCAGGGTTGTATTCTCTCACTATGCTTATTCAGTTTGTATGCTGGGCAAACAATCTGAGAAGCTAGATTATATGAATAATTATATGGCATCAAGATTGGAGGAAGACTCATTAACAGTTTACGCTATGCAGATGATTCAACATTGTTTCATGAAAGTAAAGAGGGCTTAAAATACTAACTGATGAACATCAAAGACCACAGTTTTTGCTATAGGTTGCACCTCAGTGTAAAGAAAACAAATTCTCACCACTGAACTAATAAATAACATCATGATAAATGGAGAAAATATTAAAGTTTTCAAAGACTTCATTTTGCTTGGTTCCATCATCAATACTCTTGGAAACAACATCAAGAAATCAAACAACATATTACATTAGGCAAATCTGTGGAACAAGACCTCTTCAAAGTGTTCAAAAGCAAGTTTGAGGACTAAGGTTCACCTGATATAAATCATGGTAGGCTCATATCCATGTGAAACTTGGACAATGAATAAGGAAGATTATAGAAGAAATGATGTATTTGAATTATGGTATTAGAGAAGAATATTAAAAGTACTGTGGACTGCCGGAAGAACAATCAAATCTGTGTTGGAGGAAGTACAGCCAAAATATGTCTTGGAAGCCAGGATGATGAGACTTAGTCTCTCATGTGTCAGACATATTATCAGGAGGGACCGGTCCCTGGAGAAGGACATTATGCTTGGTAAAGTGGAGAGTTGGAGAAAAAGAGGAAGACCCCTAGTGAGATGGATTGGCGCAGCAGTGGCAGCAATGGTCTCAAATGTAACAAATGTGAGGATGGCACAGGACTGGGCACTGTTTTGTTCTGTTGTGCATACGGTTGCTATGATTTGTAACCCCGTATAGGGTTTCCAAAATGGTAAGTCTTTACAGGAACAGATAGCCTTATCTTTCTCCTGTGGTAGTTCTTTTTTTAAAAAGAGTTTATTGTGAATTGAGTGAAAGTTTATAGAGCAGATCATCAGTTTTTCATTCAACAAATCATGTACTTTCTTTGTTTCATTACAATGATTATAATCCCCTCCATGTATCATTAGTTAACAGTATTTCTCTCTCACTGTAGCTCATTTTTTTTTTCAAACATTCAGGCATATATAATAATTTAAACCACCATATATAATAATTTAAGCCTGCCTCCTGGCCACCAAACTCTCAGTCTTTCTCTTTCCAAGAATTTAGAATCATTAGTTGCTCCCTCTCTCCATGTCCCCATCTCTGCCTCCATCTCTGGTGTCGCTGCTTCTGGATAGGGTCCTGTGTTCCTCTTGTGCTCTTCTCACTTGATGGTCCTAGGGTCCTTTGTTTCTGGACTGTAAGATTAACTACTCTCCCGTTTTTGTTACAGATCTTCTACCTTTACAATTGAGACAGTCACAGTTTGTCATGATAACAATTACTGACTATTGAATTGTAAGAATCTTATCCTCATCTCTCTTCATCAGACCCATGTACACAAGATGAAAACTGTTCGGTGGGGACTCTATCTTCCCCCACACACTCTTTTTTTTTTTTTTTTAAAGTTTTTATTGTGAATTGAGTGAAAGTTTAGAGGGCAGATCATCAGTTTTACATTCAACAAATCATACAGTGTGTTTCATTACAGTGATTATAATCCCCTCCATGCACCATCAGTTAACAGTATTTCTCTATATTCATTTAGCTCTCTTTTTTTTAAACACTCAGGCATATATAATAATTTACACTATCAAAGGGCACATTCTACAAGTCTGCCAACTGGCAGCCAGCTCTCAGTCCCTCTCTTCCCGTGAATGTAGAGTCCTCAGCTGTTCCCTCTCTCCATGTCCACATCTCTGCCTCCATCTCTGGTGTTGCTGCTTCTCTGGATAGGGTCCTACATTCCGCTTGTGCTCTTCTCCCTTGATGGTCCTAAGGGCCTCTGTTTCTGGACTATAAGATTAACTTGTTAAGTGCTGTGGAGTCGATTCCAACTCATAGTGATCCTGCACAGGGTTTCCGAGGCTGTAAATCTTTATGGGAGCAGAATGCCTCATCTTTCTCCCGCGGAACCGCTGGTAGTTTCAAACTGCTGACCTTGAGGTTGGCAGCCCAACTCGTAACCACTATGCTACCAGAGCTCCTTGTAAGATTAACTACTCCCCCATTTTTGTTACAAAAACCTTTACAATTATGATAGTCTCAATTAGTCATCATAACAATTACTCACTATTGAATTGTAAGAATCTTATTATCCCCATCTCTTTTTACTAGACCCATCTAGACAAAATGAAAACTCTTCAGTGGGGACTCTTATCTTCCCCACCACCACTCTTAAACTAAACTCCCTCTTGAAAATTTGTAAGCCAGTCATTTCATGCCTTTATCGCCCCCTCATTTTAGGTAGCCAATGTCTAAGTTGCCCGTTTCTAGCTACCCTGTGTACAGAGGGGACAGCATTGAGAGTTGATGTGAAGATTCCTTCCCTCTTTGTTGGTATTTAGAGCTACTACCTCCATGAGTATAAGGAGCTCTGGTAGCGTAGTGGTTATGAATCAGGCTATTAACCTCAGGGTCAACAGTTTGAAGCTACCAGCTGTTCTGTGGGAGAAAGATGAGGTTTTCTGCTTCTGTAAAGATTTATAGCCTTAGAAACCCTGTACAGGGTCACTATAAGTCAGAACCGATTCTGCGGCACCTAACCACCACCACCATGAGTATAGGTCAATTTCATCAAATTGTACCAATTTACTCTCGTTTCTTTTATCAAAAAATTTTTTAAAAAAAAATCTTCTTCTAGTTTAGTTCTTATTATCAAGCCATCGAGGCTAGATCAAATGAGTACTATCTGCAAGTTTGGGTGTTCTTGTACATCTCCCCTCATTTCGTATCAGTTGGACTCTTCCCTCTCAGCTCTAGCCCTCTGTGGCTATGACCTTGTCCATGTGCTCGGGTGTCTCCAGGTCTCACCACACTTTGGACTAACCAGCCCTTCCTCTTCTCTCTCTCATCTCCAAGTCAACTGGAGTCTATGGAACATAGTTGAACTCAGCCAATTTCTTCATTGCTCTCTTCCCCCCTCTTCCACTTATCAGTAGACCAATGTGGCTGCCAGCAAACTTACATGCCTACTCATGTGTTCCCTTTGAGTTTCAGTCTTAGAGGGATGTTTGACCTGGAGGGACTTGGTTGCTTATCTTGATGGCTTCCTGTTGAACAACTTGCTTATTCTTGAAGTAGCCAGTCATACTGCCATTTTTGTTTTGGGTTTTTCCTGATGAACTTTCTTTGAAGATGTATCTTCTGTTGCTCTAGCTGTTCCAGCCTGGTTCCTATGGTAGCTTTGAACAGCTGACCTTGCAGTTGGTAGCTGAATGCCTACTCACAGGGTCACCAGAGCTCCTTAAACCAAACCAAACCCACTGCCATATGAGTTAATTTCAACTTACAGAAACGTGGCACTGCAGGTTAATGTGCTGGTCTGCAAGCTCAGTTTGAACTATAAGGTTGGTGGTTCAAGTTCACCAGCTGCTCCTTGGAAACCCTAAACAGGGTTAGTATGAATCAGAAGAGACTTGATGGCACTTAACAACAACATATGATAGAATATAATTGCTCTCTGTGATTTCTGAGAAGCAAACAGCCTCATCTTTCTCTGGAGAAGCAGCTGGTGGGTTTGAACTGATGATCTTGTGGTTAGCAGCCGAATGTGTAACACACTGAGTTACCTGGGCTTCTTTTCCTTAAACCCACTGCCATTGAGTCAATTCTGACAAAATCTCCATCCTTTTAATTTTTATATGTTACCCTTCCCAGGATTTGTTTGCTTTCTTCACCCTCTACTATTCTAAGTTGCCTGTAAACCTCCACCTTTGCTCATGTTGTGTTCATTCTCTAGAATGTTCCCAGGCTCTACTGGACAAATCCTTTTAGCTTTCAAGCCTCAGCTCAAGTCTGCCACCTTCTGGAAGTCTTTCCTCATGACCTCTGCTGACTACTTCAGAAGTATTACGTCTCATCTCCTGGGCTCCCCATATATCATTGGCATTACTTTTGTAGCTGTTAGCCTGTTAGCTTTGTGTCAGAGCTTTACTGGATGCATCTCCTCCTTTTTGGAGATTGTGAATTCCTTGGGGACAGGCCCAAGCTTAATTTGTCTCCGTAGTATAGCCCAACATGGGCCTTATACTGTGAGCACTCATTTCTGTCATCCACTGACCAACATCCTGCCTTAAAACAGGCAGTAGTCCTTCTTTGAGAATCTGAGAAATAGTCACAAGGGAGTTTTCATACCTACCCAGTAACCCAGCCAGAGTTCTCTTACCATGAGCCTGAGCCTGTTAGTCTTTCTTTAGTTTTAGTCATCCTGTTTGTATAGTTTGAATTAGCCTACAGCCTAATAGTAGGTCCATGGGTAATTCAGATAGAGAGAGGAGAAAAGATGTTAACATAGTTTAATGAGTCCAGTGCAAGAGAGCCCAGGCTGTGTGTTGGGTTGTGCTGATCTTCATCTCTGTGGGAGTCCATTAGAAACGAGTAGGACTACTTGAAAGAGGAGGTAATTTTAAATAAGAGAAAGGAGAATAATTGAGAGTTGTTCTTCTAAGGAATGCTAAATTACCAGCACCTGCACACCTCCATCTTAGTTCCTCAACCAAGTGACTCCTTTACCCCAGAAAGACAGAATCACAGAGTATTAGTGCAGCAAGGGAACTTGGAGTTTACTTAGTCCAACCTTCATATTTTGCAGATGGGACAATTGAGCTTTGAAAGATTAAGTAACTTAAAAGAAATATTACATTAGTTGGAGGTAGTGCCAGAATTAGAACCCAGTTTTCCTATTTTAAGTCCATATCCTGCTATAAATTCTTCCGGAACAGAAAATACAGTTTTTATTTCTTTGAATGCTCTTGTTGCAGCTGCACGAGGCAAAAAGAACTTGATTCGGAAACCTTAAAGAGCAGTTTATTGCCGGTGGCCAGAGTGGGAGCTCAAACCCAAATCACTCTGACCCCGAAGTGAAGAGGGGAAAAGAGTTTTATACAAAAACACAGAGAGGTTAAAACAGACTTGTCTTGTTACCTGGGGTGGAAAATTCCAGCAGACCCTTATCCTGTAAGTGGGAGTAAACCCACCAGTAAACCCTTATCTTGTTTGTATGGATGGGCTAAGTTTTTATCCTGTTTGTTCAGGTGTCCTTGGATCATTCTGACCTTTGCAGTTTTTTCTGTAAGAAGTTTATTTATTATTTTTCCATAGGGGGGCAGGGTGAGGTGGGGTTGAAAGGACTTAGTGGATACCTAGTTTAAATGGGGGCTGTTAGTCATGCTATAACACTGTCATAGATTGGCCCATATTTCTTTGTGGCAATACTAAGTTGAATCTTAGCAGTGACTGTACCTATTAAATTAGGTATGTGATGGTGGTGGTGGTTATGTGCCATGGAGTTGGTTCTGACTCATAGCGGCCCTGTACAGGGTTTCCGAGGCTGTAAATCTTTATGGGAACAGAAAGCCTAATCTTTCTTCTGCGGGACAGCTGGTATTTTCGAACTGCTGACCCTGAGGTTAACAGCCCGATTCATAACCACTACGCTACCCAGTTAGTCAATGATTCCTATCTCTCTCATCATTCCTTGACTCCAAGGCCAGGTAAATTATCAGATGCTGTTTATCATGTATCTTACAATACTATTTTTCATGTAGAACTAAGAGCAAAGTGAGCTTTGCTTACTTTTCTTGAACTCATGTCTGTCAAAAGAGGAAAAATGAAAGATAGATAGTGAATAAGTTAGGAATAGGTTTTGTTGTTGTTAAGTGCTGTCGAGTCGATTCTGATCCGTAGTGACCCTGTACAGAGTTTCCGAGGCTGTAAATCTTTCTCTTGCTGAACCAGGACTCTAGGTAAGCAGTGGTGATGGTGGTGGTTATGTGCCGTGGAGTTGGTTCCAACTCACTGCGACCTGGTACAGGGTTTCCGAGGCTGTAAATCTTTAGGGGAGCAAAAAGCCTCATCTTTCTCCCGAAGAACAGATGGTAGTTTCAAACTGCTGACCTTGAGGTTAGCAGCCCTCATTACTACTACACTACCAGAGCTCCTTGGAATAGGTTTAGTTGCATACAATTGTTGTTAAGTGCTGTTGAGTTGAGTCAGTTCTGACCTATAGGGATCCTGAGTTGTATACAATGGAGAACTCAAATATCCAGGCTACATTTCTTCTAAGACTTCATGCTTGGTAGAGTAAAGGTTTAGCAAAAAAAGAGGACGACCCCAAAAGAGATGGGTTAATGCAGTGGCAACAACAATGGGCTTAAACATAACAACAGTTGTGAGGATGGTACAGACTGGGCAGAGTTTCATTCTGTTGTGTATCGGGTCACTATGAGTTAGAACCAACTCAAAAGCACATACAGCAACAAATAATTAAAAAAAAGTTTTTCTCTTATATAAGACAAACTCAGATATAGACATTCCCAGACCAGTATAGAGCTTAGGGACTTGTCTTCACACACACACACACACGCACACGTACACGCACACACACACACACACAAATAAGATCTTTTGTTTGTCATCATTAGAAGTCTGAATTTTAAACAGATTCTTGAACTGATGGTTCGTAGCCATCAGCTCGTTCAACTTTAGCGGTAGCATAGTGGTTATGAATCGGGCCGTGAACCTCAAGGTCAGAAGTTCGAAACTACCAGCTGTTCCGTGGGAGAAAGATGAGGCTTTCTGCTCCCGTAAATATTTACAGCTTCAGAAACCCTGTACAGGGTCACTATGAGTTGGAACCGACTCCACGGCACATAACAACAACAACATCTCCACTAGCTTTTTCAGAACTATTGCTTTCACCATGAAGCTCCATGAGTTGTCCTAATTCAAACTTGGGCTTCTTCAGCGTTTTTATTTTCCTAACAAACACATCATGGAGAGGGTAAGTAGACTGGCAAGCCTTCTTTATGTCCTTTCCAATGCTGTCTGGAATCAGTTTATTGACCACTTCTTTCAAGTCATTTATCTGCACCTCTCGGGTCATGATTTCCATCATTTTCTTCCAGATTTGACAGACCTGTTGGTGCTGAGCGTAAGATGTCTTCCGAATCTGGTTGTTGTGTTTTTTAATAAAACCAACACAGACTAGGTGAAGCAAATAGCCATCTGTAGTCTTGACATCAACATGAGCTTCAGTCATGGTCTGCCATTTTTTTTACCTTGGAGCACATTTTGTGCATGGGTAAGATCCATGGAAGTTGGTCAAGCAGTTTTTGCCCTGACCATCCTCAGTAATTAGCTTGAATTTTCTAAATGCAACTTCATTGTTCTGCAGATCGCAAGACTCACTTCAAAAACACGTCCCTTGAGCCCATCAGATGCAATTTTGGTTCCTTGAGTCCTTGTGACTAGTGTTTTCCCAATATTTCTTATATTGAACATAGCTGGTGCCTTTACATCATACCAATCTTTCTTAGAAAATGGATCAACCACTTTCTTCTTGACTCCTTTTTTGTCACCTTTTGTAAGGCACTTGTTCTTGCTAACCACCGTGGTGCTGCTCAGAAAGCCAAAAGGCCAGAAGTACAACTCTGGGACTTGCCTTTTTGCCACTCATTTTATTGTTGGCTTCCAACCTTAGAATTACCTCAGAGTCCAAGATGGAATCCAGCCAAAGTCTAAGCTGGAGGAAAGGACTGGGTAAAAAATCCACATTGTCCAATTGTATTGTTATTGTTGTTAAGTGAGTGTCATCAAGTCAATTCTGACTCATAGCGACCCTGTATAGGGTTTTCAAGGAGAAGTTGGTAGGTTTGAACCACCAACCTTGTGATTAGCAGTCCAGTGCTGATCCTACAGTGCCACACCAGTACTTCCCCAATTGTGTTAGCTCCTTTTAAACACTTTCCCATAAATATGATGGAACATTTCTGCTTATAATTCATTGACCAGAATAATCAGCTGTAAAATGAAGGTGGAAAATAATGTTTTTTGGGGGACACATTGCCCCTCCCAATAAAATCAGGAATAAGAACAATTTTGAGTAAATAACCAAAGATGTCTACTATAGATAAAGAAGGTCACACGTTTCAGGATAAATGGTGGCGGTGGCTGTGTGCCATGGAGTCGGTTCCAACTCATAGTGACCCTGTACAGGGTTTCCGAGGCTATAAAATCTTTACAGGAGCAGAACACCTCATCATTCTCCCGCGGAACAGCTAGTAGTTTCGAACTGCTGACCTTGTGGTTCACAGCCTGATTTGTAACCACTACACTACCAGAGCTCTTTTCAGGATAAGTAGGAGAGAGTACATTTGTTTAGAATAAATATTCTTACCTGGTCTGCTTTATTTATTAAATCTTTTGTACCTCTGTAGGTACAAAAATAACGACACCAACCATCCTTCCCACAACACTCTCTACTTGGCTGTGTTCAATAATTCATTGTAATAGCCATACAGAACTCAGACACCATACTCTGAGTATGGGGTTTATTTGGGAAGTTGTTGCTGTTAGGTGCCATGGAGTCCGTACCAACTCACAGCAACCTTATGCACAACACTGCCCAGTCCTGGGCCAGTCTCATAATCATAGCTATATTTGAGCCAATTGCTACTGCCACTGTACCAGTCCATCTACTTAGGGATCTTCATCTTTTTCTCCAACCCTCCACTTTACCAAACATGATATCCTATTCCAGAGCCTGATCCTTCTTAACAGTATGTGTGAAATATGAGAGATGAAGTCTGACCATCCTGGCTTCCAAGGAGCATTCTGTGTACTACTTCCATCACAGATTGGTTTGTTCCTTTGGCAGCCCATAGTACTTTTAATTTCTTCTCCAATATTATAATTCAAATGCATCAATTCTTCTCCAGTCTTCCTTATTCATTGTTCAACTTTCACATGCATATGCAAATACCATGGTTTAGGTCAGGCACACCCTAGTCATCAAACAAACATCTTTGCTCTTCAACGCTTTAAAGAGGTCTTGTGCAGCAGATTTGCATAATGCAATACATAATTTGATTTCTTGACTGCTGCTTCCAGGGGTGTTGATGGTGGAGCCAAGCAAAATAAAGTCTTGGACAACTTCAAACTTTTCTCCATTTTTATGATGTTATTTATTGGTCCGGTGGTGAGGACTTTTGTTTTCTTTACATTGAAGTACAACCCATACTGAAGGCTATGGTCTTTGATTTTCATCAGTCACTATTTTAAGTCCTTGTTACTTTCAACAAGAAGGAGCTCTGGTAGCGTAGTGGTTACGAATCGGGCTGCGAACCTTAAGGTCAGCGATTCGAAACTACCAGCTGCTCTGCGGGAGAAAGATGAGGCTTTCTACTCCCGTAAGGATTTACACCCTCGGAAACCCTGTACAGGGTCGCTATGGGTCGGAACCGACTCGACGGCACTTAACAACAACTTTCAACAAGAAAGGTTGTATCATTTGTATATCACAGGATCCTGCTGCCATGTTCTTCTTCATGTAATCCAGTTTCTCAGATTATTTGCTCAGCCTACAGATTGAATGAGTATGGTAAAAGAATGCAACCCTACAAGTACCCCAAATTGCAGATAGTACCCATTTGACCTAGCCTCGATGGCTTGATAATCAGAACCGACTAGAGGAAGATAAAAAAGAAAAAAACAATTTTTCATAAAGGAAATGTGGGTAAATTACTACAATTTGATTAACTTGATTTATACTTGTGGAGGTAGTAACTAAATACCAACAGAGAGGGAAGGAATCTTCACATGAAGTATCAATGCTCTGTACACAGGGTAGATAGGGATGGGCAACTTAGACCTTGGCTACCTAAAATGAGGGGGCAATAAAGGCACAAAATGACTGGCTTACAAGGTTTCAAGGGGGAATTTAGTTTAATAGTGGGTGGGGGAAGAAAGAGTCCCCACTGAATAGTTTTCATCTTGTCTAGAT
>NW_006408544.1:7668869-7697905 GCF_000296735.1 Chrysochloris asiatica
TTGTAACCATGACAATGAAATGATATAAGATAGGATGAATGTAAAACTAATGTTCTCCCATGTAAACTATCACATAATTCACAATAAAACATTAAAAAAACAACAATTCTACTTTGAAGATTACTTATAGAATTATATACTAATTGTACCTAACAGTAAACCCAAATAATTGTCTTTAATTGATTGGTATAATTGTCTGTGTTACAAAAACAGAAGTCAGTCCTACATCCAATGCAAAAGTCAGGAGAGGGTTGACAAGCTTTTTGAGAATATATCTAATCCATTAGGTGGCAGAAATCCTTTATATAAGGAAATTAATCAGTGTTCTGGCAATTTTTGTAGGACAACTTAAAATTAGTAAACTTTTCCTCTTTTTTGCTGTCTAGGTACAGGTCAGGGGTATTTGTTCTCTTAAATGCCATGAACATCTTTTTAAAACTATTTGCTGTCTCTTGGAATATTTGTAGTGCTAGTTCTAGTTCATGTCTGTTTGTCAGTGTGAATTTGGCTCCTCAAGATGCAACCTCTGCCTCCGTATGGATTATTTTCAGGATTTCATGAAAGTAACTAGAGCGATAACCCTCATTCTGTTATTCTCGTGTATGAATGATTTCTTTAACCATTCTCATAATTTGAGCTGTGGTCTTGTTTATGAGATCTTTTTCAAAATCTTCCACAGATTCATATACTTGAAATTTTGGAGAGTTGATAACATGTTTAGAATAACTAATAGAAAATGCTTTATTTCTATCATGGTGCCAAATTTTGTTTACGATATTGGGCTGATGCTTAATATGTTCCAGAAGAATGTTCTCTAGCTCAGTGTCAATATCAGATTCCTCAGCAGGGAGTGTAGGGGACAAGAGAATAGAGACATTCTCTGACCAGGTCTTGTTGAACATCTGTCTTAGTTCCTTATCATGTAATTCTTTCCCATTGGAGGGCACAGTCAGACCTCTGATTTTCTTGAATAACTTTTGTTCAAATCTTAATTTTTTGTCTTTCAATTGGTCTTATGTTTTCTTTCCACAAATTAGATTCTCACGATTTTTCATGATTTCTACTATAAGCTCCTCTTTAAGATTCTTTAAACCGTTTTCAAACCTCCCTTTCCACTGAGCAAATATATCTGTCTCTATTTTCTCAAGAATACTTCTCAAATTTTTGCATAATGACTTCATGTTTTTCTGTAACTTGATTCTCAGTTGAGCGTTTCTTGAGGTCTTCAGCTTCTCCATTCTGCATTTGCTTGGTTAGTTGGTTCTGCAAGTCCAGTATATGACTTCTCAGTGTCCAGGTCCAGCTGTTGTACATAAACTCAAGTTTATTCATAGCAATGACTTCCTTGGTGTTTTTGAAGCTGAAAATGAAGTTCTCATTCACTAAGTCCTTCCACAAATCCCATATCTGGACTTTAAACTGTGTTATCTTCAAAATAATCCTGTTTTTCAGTTCTTATACATAGTGCTGTAGCTGGGATTGGGAGGGGCCATTGGGGGATAACCTTCCAAACGTTAGGTTAGTAATAGATGTAGGTCCTGAAATCAAACTTAATGACATCACTGAAGTGGGATACATCTGAGCGCTGTTCATGTTTGTCTGCAGTAACAGCAATTTTATCTAATCTCTCTTGTAGCCACTGTTGCCTTTCCCTTTTCTGATCTGTATCTACAATTTCTTCCATGTTCTAATGAACAAACAAGCATCTTGGTGAGATATTCAGTTGTTTCATTCTGAGAAAGACATGGACCGCTATTTGCAAAATATTTTGTATTTCTGATAGATCCTTCCCAAAAATATTGACTAGAGTTAGGTTTCCAAGTCCAATGACAAAAGTCGCCAACTCATTTTCTTCATTCTGTGATTTGTTGATGATCTGTGAGCCCTGAAGTCCTGTGTCCACAACAAGGAGAAAACCAAAACCTAACTGTTCCCTGAGCATTTCTTCACCTTCAGGATTGCATGGAGGCCCCACAGGTATACCTCCTATCACTGAAACTGAACTGCAGTGCAAACATTGCATTCAGTAGAGCAGACTTTCCTGAGTTCTGCAGGCCAAGGACAGAAAGCGCAAACACCCGTTTGTCTCCACGTTTTTCAGAGACCTTGTCTGAAATAGCAGTTACCCATTTCAGGGAAATATAAGAAGCATCTCCATCTATCAGTTCAACAAGAACCCCAGATATCATTAAGTCAGCTGCCATTTAAAGAAGGGACAGAAATCGTATATCTATTTGGAAAGAAGCTTCATCTTGAGCTTCACAGATCTGGTCAACCTCTCTCAGGATGTAAAGGTAGAAGTTTTGTAACAAAAACAGGGGAGTAGTTAATCTTACAGTCCAGAAACAGGATCCTAGGACCATAAAGGGAGAAGAGCACAAGCAGAATGCGAGACCTTATCCAGAGAAGCAGCAGCGCCAGAGATGGAGGCAGAGATGTGGACATGGAGAAGGGGAGCAGCTGAGAACTCTATATTCATGGGAAGAGAGGGACTAAGAGCTAGTGGCTAGGAGGCCGACTTGCAGAATGTGCTCTTTGATAGTGTAAATTATTATGTATGCCTGAGTGGTGTTGTTGTTTTTATAAATGTTTTATTGTGAATTATATGATAGTTTACAAGAGAGAACTTTAGTTTTACATTCATGCCATCGTATATCATTTCATTGCCATGGTTCCAATCCCCTCCATGCATCATCTTCCCACCCAGCCGCTTCATCACTCCAAGTCATCGTCTCTGTCTCCATCTCAGGCATCCCTGCTTCTCTGGGTAGGGTCCCGCTTTCAGCTCTTCTCCGTTGATGGTCCCAGAGACCTGCGCTCCTAGACTGGAGAAATAATCACTCCCTTCCTTGCTACAAAACGTCTACCTTTGCATTTCCAACCCTCACAATCTGTCTTGATAACCATTATTCACTACAGTATCGCGAGTAACCCATCTGTATTTAATTTCATCAGCTCCACCTAGACAGATTGGATGGTACTCACTGGTGATTCTGCCTTCCTCCATGCCCCCTAGCTTTAGGTTCCCTCTTGAAAGCTTGTAAGCCAGTCAATTCTTGCCTTTGTAGTCCCCCTCTCCCCATTTGGGTATCCAATGTCCAAGTTGCCCATCTTTGTGTACTCTGTGTGTGGAGGGGGTGGGAATGTTTCTTGCTGTAAGGATTTGTTGCCTCTTTTGAGTCACTGCATTCGTAGATATAGGTCAAGTTCATCAGATTGAATCAGCTCAATCTCAACCCCCCCCCCCTTTCTGAGTTTTTTTTTTTAAAAAGAAGAGCTAAAGTGAATAGAGAGAAATACTGTTAAGTGATGGTACATGGAGGGGATTATAATCATTGTAATGAAACAAGATGTGTGATTTGATGAATGTAAAACTGATGATCTGCCCTGTAAACTTTCACTTAATCCACAATAAAAACCTTAAAAAAAAAAAAAAAGAAGAAGAATACAACCCCGGCACACACTTTTCCTAATTTAAACCAATCCGTGCCCCTTTGGAATGCATACAGGTTCCTCATAAGCACAATTAAGTGTTCCGGAATACTCATTCTTCGCAATGCTGTCCATAGCTTGTTATGATCAATCAAACGTTTACATAATCAGTAAAGCACAGGTAACATCTTTCTGGTATTCTCTGCTTTCAGCCAAGATCTGTCTTATGTCAGCAATAATATCCCTTGTTCCATGTCCCTGTCTGAAGTCAGCAGGAACTCCCTGTCAAATGTGTTGCTGCAACTGTCTTTTAATAAACTTCAGCAAAATTTTACTTGCATGCAATATTAATGATATTGTCCAATGAATGTCACATTCTATTGGGTCACAGATATGGATCGCTTCCAATCAGTAGGCTAGTTAGCTGTCTTCTAGATTTCTTGGCGTAGATGAGTAAGTGCCTCCAGTACTACCTCAGTATGTTGAAAGATTTAAATTTGTATTCCATCAATTCATGGAGCCTCGTTCTTTGCCAATGCCTTCAGTGTACCTTGGACTTCTTCCTTCAGGATAATTGGCTTTTTTTTTTTTTTTTTTTTTTTTATCATATGTTGCCTCTTTACGTGGTTAAACATTGGCCATTTATTTTTGGTACAGTGACTCTCTATATTCCATCCATTTTCTTTTGATGCTTTCTGCATCATTCAATATTTTGCCATGAAATCCCTTAGTTTGAGCATTGAATTTTTTCTTCAGTTCCCTCAGCTTGAGAAATGCTGAGTATGTTCTTCCATTTTGGTTTTCTAACTCCAGGTCTTTGCACATTTTGTCATATTATTTGACTTTGTCTTCTCAAGCTGACCTTTGAAATTGTCTGTTCAATTCTTTTGCTTCCTCACTTCTGTTTGCTTTAGCATCTCAACACTGGAGAGCAAGGTTCAGAGTCTTCCTGACATCCATTTTAGTCTTTTCCTTCTTTCTTAATGACATTGTGCTTTCTTCCTATATGATGTTCTTGATGTTATCCCACAACTCCTCTGGTCTCTGATTATTAGTGTCTAATGCATAAAATTCGTTCTTGAAATGGTCTCTAAATTCAGGTGGGATATGTTCAAGGTCATATTTTGTCTCTCGTGGACTTGTTTTAATTTCCTTCAGCTTCAACCTAAACTTGCATATGAGCAATTGATGGTCTGTTCCACAGACCATCTGCCCTTGACCTTCTTTTGGCTGATGATATGGAGCTTTTTCACCATCTCTTTCCACAGATGTAGTCAATTTGATTTCTGTGTATTCCATCTGGTGAGGTCCATGTGTATAGTCAACTTTTATGTGGTTTAAGAAAGGTAAGGTATTTATACTAAAGAAATAATTGGTCTTGCAAAATTCCATCATGCAATCTCCAGCATTATTTCTATCACCAAGACCATAGTTTCTAACCACTTTACCACATGCATAATAAATGTCTCCCTTCTGCTGTGGCCCTAATCCTAGCATTCACATTGATTGGTTCTACCTGGGAGTTGATCCGTGCTGTTGATGGACTATTGGTTGTTCATTCATGGCCTCTGAAGTTTCTTTGTTCCCACAGGCAATCTTGCTGCCAATGATCTTTCCACTTCCCGAACAAGCAGATTACAGAAGATTCTTCACAGCTATGTTCCTGAAGATATTAGGGATGGGAATCAAGTTCGAGTTACCTCATGGGATGGCAGAAAGTGGGGAGAACTGGAAGGGGACACCTATGACCGGGTAAGTGATTTTTGACCTGGAGCATCAAATCTGGTCTCTTCTTCCTGACCCCAGACCCTGAGAGTTGGATCCCAGCTTCGGTATTTGACTATATAGCATTGTGCCTGGACGTGGTTAACTACCTTTGGGTGAAAATGGCCATCTGCAGATTTACTCATTCAGCTTAGTTGTGCTGTCTTCATTAGAGACTAATTAGTAATGAGTAAGCAACAAAGAGTTTGAACCTAATGGTGATGGTTAAGTTTGTGTGTCAACTTTGCTGGCCTGTGATTCTTAGTGGCCTGGCAGTTATGTAATGATGTAATCATTCTTTATGTTGTGATCTGATGTGATCAGCCAATCAGTTTTAAGAGCAGTTTCCTTAGGGGTATGGTCTACACCTAATATCTATATGCATGTTCTGTCAAACCTCTCTTGCTTGCTCTGGATCTTGCATCTGGTTCATCATTATCTGACCTCTGGTTCTTGGGATTTGTCAGCCTTGCAGCTAAGTGAGTCAGGAGAAGTCTTTATCCTTCAGCCTGACTCACAGACTTGGAACTTTCAGCCTATAAACTGCATGATCCATTTCCTTGAGCTACATCTCTGTCTCTATGTATATGCACCTACTGCCATCAAGTCAATTCCAACTTATAATGACCCTGTATAGGGTCTCTAAGGAGCCTTGAAAGCGAGCTAGGATCTCTAAGGAGCGCTGAAAGTGTAGTGGATTACGAGCTGGGCTCGTAACCTTGAGGTTAGCAGTTCAAAGCTAGTAGTGAGCAAGATGAGGCTTTCTGCTCTTGTAAAGATTTATAGCCTCAGAAACCCTAGACAGGGTTTCTATAAGTCAGAACCAATTCTATGGCACACAACCAACAATATAGGGTTTCCAAAGCTATAAAACTTATGTATACAAGAGCAGAAAGTCTTTGCTTGTCTTTCACAGAGCAGCTGGTTGGTTCGAATTGCTGACCAATTGTAATACACTGTACCACCAGTGCGCGTTATGTACACATGTTTCACTGGTTTAGCTTCTCTAGAGAATGAAGCCTAAGGCATTGATACAGTGGAAAAGAAAAGGTTATTAGGCTTATTTTATTTCCCAAGTCACTTGGTTGCTCAGAGACCCTTATGAAGATAACGTTTCAATAAGCTTAGTATATTTACTGTTGAATATTAATACATGTTATAAAAGCCAGAAGGAACAAAAGGATATAATCATAAAAAGTAAGTTTTTCCTCTTATCCTGTCTCCCAGCCACCTACTTCCATCTTTACAGCTAGCACTTGTGTATCTTTTGAGATAATACTCTTTGTATGTACAAATATAAATGTGTATATATTTTTCAAAAATAGAAATGGTAGTATATTGTACATAGTCTTCTGAACTTTGTATTTTTAAAATTTCATAATATATCCTGGGTTCAAGCTTTTTAATAACTGTAGAGTTGCTTCATTCTCTTAAACAGCTCCAAAGTATTCCATTATATGGATGGGCCATATAATGATTCAGTGGTTATCCTTGAACTAATGTAATTTCCCACAATTGTAGATATGTTTTTAGAACAAAGTCCTTTGAGTATAATTGCTAGATAACAGTTTATGTACACTTCAGATTTTGATAGAGATTGTTAAATCATATTCTGCAGAGTCTTAGTTTCATTCCTATTGGTGATGAGTAAGAGTACCATTTTCCTACAACCTGTGAACACTGGTATCAAACTTTTTGATTTTTTGCCATGTTAGGATCTAATTTACATTCTCTTATAATAAATCCTGGTGTGGCGCTGTGGGTTAATGCGTTAGACTGCTAAGTCAGTTTGAATAGCAAGGTTGTTGGTTCAAGCTCACCAGTCGCTCCTTGGAAGCCCTCTACAGGGTCGCTATGAGTCAGAACAGACTTGATGGCATTTAACAACAACAACAATAATAATGAATGATGTTGAAAGTTTTTAAATATGTTTAAGTCATTTATATTATCTTTTAATTGACATACTCTAAAAATATTTATTTAAAATATATACTTCTAAAAATTTGAAGCTCTTGTCTCTGTCTTATCAGACTTAACTAACCTATCTAGTTCTTACCATCTTGCCTCAGTCACTATTTTTTCTTGTTAGGTTTTTTTTTTTTGCGGAAATATTTATTCACATAAGTTTTCTTAATACATTTCTTTCTACACAAGGCTGAATTTAGGAGTCACTATAGAATAACATTTTAAATTATAGTAATAACACATTAATAAATTATAAATTAACAAAATCTTCATATTTGCTTTAAAAATCATTTATTAAATGCTAACCTCCAGATTATCTGGAAAATTAAAGATGCAAATTGCTATAAATCTGGCATCCCAGTTAAACTGTGCTTTCTAAAAGTATATAAAATGTCCCTTAAATTATCCCAAGTTCCACTCCAGAAAATGTTATTTTACTTTTTTCATAAGTTATTAAGTTTAGAGCCTTCTAAATATTTTACCCAAATGTGGAAAACTGCCTGGAGATGCAAAGCACATTAGGATAATTACATGAAAAGAACACACAAAAAAATACCCGTTAAAACAAAGCAATTGTAGCTGGCAGCACTTAAAATTTGTCATTTGTATTTGTCCAAAAAGTTGCATAGCTGCAAGATGATTCACTGCTGATTAACTATTGAGCCTTATTATTATTATTATTATTCAAGAGGAAACAATGTATTTAATAAACTGCAATTGAGTAGCTAATTCTAGATTTAGTTAATTAAAATGCAGTTATGTAACTTAATTTACTCTTTGGACTGCATTATGACAGTGCTAAATACCATTAACTTTAAAATACGAACACACTTCATTTTCCTATGTAGCATCTATTTTCCATTCTTGGAGGGGAAATGCAAGAATTTGAGATTATGGTCTGCATTCAGAATGTTTTACTGCTTGATTACACTTTGTAGTTTCACATTTAAGACTTTAATTTATAAAAAGCAAATTATGTGGTTTTTAATTTACAAATAGATGAATGAAAAAAAAAAATAGGGAAAATTAAAAGACCTCCAAACTAAGAAATCAAAACGCAGCGAATTGTGCAGCTCCAGAGAACTTAATAAAAAGTAAATCAACTTTTAAATCAGTTAACTTTGGCATCTGAGTATAAAATGTTCATCAGCATTAGCTATGTAGATGACTACTGAGGGGTGTGCAGCATTGTCAAGATCCCTTGTGTGTGTCCTTTATATGCATGTTTGGTACAGAGTTCTGTGGTAAATGGCCTCTTTTCAGTAGGATTTTCCCCACCCCTGTATGATTGTCCATCTCTGTATTTTGGAGTCTCACAGAACTCAGATTTTCTGGCTTAGTATGACTGCATTTTTGTATTTCCAGAGATAGCTCCTCATATCCCCTAGGTTTTTCAAGCATCTTGAAAAGACAAGAAAACCTATGAAACAGGAATCTGATGCTTAATCTGAAGGGTGCTCAGGGCAAGATCTATTTACTTCAAACCATTCATCTATGCAGCCTTTATGATATATGCATAGACAAGGCAGCCGTGCTGCAGCTCTTCCAGGCATATTGCACATTCCCCAGCATCTTTACTCAGTACATCCTCATTATAGGTTAGTCTTGGCTTCGTTAAACACATCACAAGATGCAAGTCCGTTTCATCTGAGGGTACAAATTTTGAGCATACAGGGCATTTAAATCCTCCAAACATGTGCGGCGAGAGGCCGTTCTCTGCCGCCGCTGCCGCCATCCTCCGGGCTGTTGTGCCTTCTTGTTAGTTTTTGATGATTTGATTTTATGTCCTGGTAAATTGATATTTTTATTGAATACCACCTCTGATAGTGTAGTGGTTACGAATTGGGCTGCTAACCTCAAAGTCAGCAGTTCTAAACTACCAGCTGTTCCGCGGCAGAAAGAAGAGGCTTTCTGCTCCTGTAAAACTTTACAGCCTGGGAAAACCTGTACAGGGTCACTATGAGTCGGAACTGACTCCATTGCATATGAAAATTGCATATGAAAATTGTAAAGATATTCTGATGCTCTGGATCTTCCCTGCAAAGGATTTTATTTTGCTTTTGACACAGTCAGTATCAGGACATGTCTTAATTCAATCAGAAATTGTTGTTGTTCAGTGCCAGTGAGTCAGTTCTGACTCATAGCTACCCTGTATAGTGTTTCCGAGGAGCAGCTGGTGGGTTTGAACTGCTGACCTTGTGGTTCACAGTCCAGTGCTGATCCTACAGTGCCACATCAGGAGTCCAATCAGAAATTAGCTGATTCAAATTTGAATTTTGTGAGGGCTATTCTGTTTCTAGCTTACCTCTACATCTAGGGTATTAAATTTCATGAATCCAACTTACTGTTTCCATGTGTCTTCAATTTTCCTCATTCTTCTTTGCTCCAGATGGGGAGGGACCAATAATTGCACCTTCGAAGATCCCAGTTACTACTCACCCTAGTAGGCTATAGAACATTGTCTTTGTGGACTATGTTATGCCAATTGTCCTTGGGTGTCCCCTGAGACTATTGTCCTGAGCTCCCTGGCTCAGTGATTCAATCCCTTAAGGTGTTTCATTATGTCTAAGAAGTTTTTATAACTTTGTACCCTGTGTGCTGTACTATATTTTTGGGTATATTGCCGTATACATCATTATATATGTAGCAGTATCCTCTGTCAAGCCTATCTATATTTCTGGGTGTGGACTCTTTCTCTTTCTCACACCTGCTCAGCTTGTGTTTCTGTCTATGCATTCACTCATAGATTATTGTTATTGCAGAATTGTGCATATAATAATGTTTACCTCTGTTGCCTTAAACTCTTATATTCCTCCTAGTTGTCTTCCTTTGTTGTCATCATTTTTTGCTAGTGCCGCTCTTATTGTAGATTTAACATGTGGTGTGGCATTTTAGCATAAGCTGTGGGTTGCTAACTGCAAGATCACTGGTTCAAACTCACTAGCTGCTCCTTGGAAACTCTATACCAGGTACACTATGAGTCAGAACCAACTCAATATCCTTAACTACAACAACAATAAACCTTCAAATTAGTAATTTACTCTCCCTCTCAAGTAGATTTAAGAAAAATATTTTGTCACATATTTCTAGTTGTTCTCAGCAGGAGGGTTGGTCTGCAACAAGCTATTCTGCCTTTATCTTTGTTGTTGTTAAATGCCATTGAGTCAATTCCAACTCATAGCGATCCTGTATAGGGTTTCTAAGGAGTGACTGGTGAATTTGAACCACTGACCTTGTGGTTCAAACAGACCTTGCAGTCTACTGATTTATCCCACAGTGGCACACCAAGACTCCTCTGCCTTTGTTAGAAATAGAAAAATCTGATTTCATATATTGTCAACTTTTGATCATACCTAATCAGTCATAGGAACCCTGGTGTGACGCTGTAGGATAAGCATTGAACTGCTAACTGCAAAGTTGGCAGTTCAAACCCACTAGCTGCCCTGTGGAAGAAAGAGGAGGCTTTCTGCTTCCATAAAGATTTATAGCCTTGGAAACACTATACGGGATTGCTATGAGTCAGAATTGACTCAATGACGGTGAGTTCAGTTTGAGTTAGTCGTAACTAGACCAGTAAGCAACAGCATGATAAATGAAGAAAAGATTGAAGCTGTTAAGGATTTAATTTTACTTGGATCCACAATCAGTGCTCATGGCAGCAGCATTCAAGACATCAAATAATGTAATACATTGGGCAAATGTGCTGCAAAAGACCTCTGTAAAGTATTAAAGAGCAAAAATGTCACTTTGAGGATTATAGTGTGCTTAACTCAAGCCATAGTATTTTGTTTTTTAAAAAACTTTTTGTTGTGAATTGAGTGAAGATTTATAGACAAGATCATGAGTTTTATATTCAACAAATCACACCCTTAGTTTCATCTTAGTGGTCACAAACCCCTCCATGCAAAATAGTTATCCCATTTCCTCCCTGTGGTTTCTGTTTCCATTCCACCCACCTTCCCATCCCTTCTCACCTCTGTCTTGGGTAAATGCTGCGCTTTTGATTTTGAACAATTGACCATTCCATGGTGAGCATACCTTAATAGTGTTGTTGTTCCCCCTATAACTATTTACTGTTTGGCTGAAAATTGGACCATAAGGGTTAGTTCCTTTCCAGACCTGAAGGGTGGTCTAGGGCCATAGTCTCAAGTTCTTACAGTCTCTTTCTGACCAGTAAGCCCGGTCTTCTTTTTATCATTTGAGTTTGTTCCACATTTTCTGCCACTCTATCCAGGACCTTCTAATATGATCCTTTTCAGAGCAGTTGGTAGTGGTTGCCGGGTACCATCTAGTTCTGGTCTCACCATCATAGAGACTGATGTTCACATATTAAACCATGGCATTTTTAATCACTTCATATGTGTGTGAAAGCTGGACAATGAGTAAGGAAGACTGGAGAAGAGTTGATACATTTGAATTTTGATATTGGTAAAGAATAGTGAGTATACCATAGATTACCCAAAGAACAAATAAATCTGTCTTGGAAGAGGTATAGCCAGAATGCTCCTTAGAAAGGAATATGGTAAGGGTTTGTCTCTATGCTTTGGATTTATCAGGAGGGACCAGGCCTTGGAGAAGAACATTGTGCTTGGTAAAGTTGAGATTCAGTGAAAAAGAAGACCCTCAGTGAGATGAATTGACACAGTGGTTGCATTAGTGGGTTCAAACAGTGTAATGATTGTGAAGATGGTGCAGGACCGTACAGTGTTTTGTTCTATTGTACATGGGGTTGCTATGAGTTGGAACCTAAGAGTCCTAGTTTGAGGATTGATGTGTATTCTCCCAGAAAGTAATGTGCATTCAAACAGAATGTGAGACCTTATCCATTGAAGCAGCAGCACCACAAATGAAGGCAGAGATTGGAACATGGAGAGAGGGAGCAGCTGAGGATTCTAGATTTATGGAAAGAGAGAGATTGAGAGCTGGTGGCCAGATGGTAGACTTTCAGAATGTACCCTTTGCTGGTGTAAATTATTATATATGCCTGAGTGTTGTTTAAAAAAAACTAAAATGAGTAGAGAGAAATACTGTTAACTGATGGTACATGGAGGGGATTATAATCATTGTAATGAAACAAAATGTATGATTTGCTGAATGTAAAACAGATGATCTGCCCTGTAAATATTCACTCAATTTGCAATAAAAACTTAAAAAAAAAAAAAAAAGTAATATGCATTTGTTTCTGCCAGTGGTGGGCACATCTATCAACCTCAGACTATATTACTCAATATGGGATTTTCTGGATCATGCAGGTGGTATGACATTGAACTCCATACATAGGTGGTACAAATTCTCAGGGAAAACTTTTTGCCCAGAGTTTAAGCCAAAAATGGATAAGTTCTTTTTTCATCTTATGCAGGTTGATTTTTTTTTTTTTTTCCTTGTTTACTGTTTGATTGAGCATGCAGCCCTTTGAGGATTTTTATTTTGTTATGAGTTTTCATTCTAATTCCTAACCTTGAATTGGTCTATGGCCCTGTTTCCTATCTCCTTGGGATAGGCATCAACTCCTACATGCTTCCCTAGATTTGTGCTACTGCCTTTTTTCTTTGACTTCTGAAGATTTTTCTGATTTTCTGTGAGCTATGCATTTTAAAGTATTTAAAAAAAACATTTTATCCAGCCTTTTTAGATAAGATAATTTTACACTACAAGGGTTTTTAGGATATCTAGTTCACCACATTGCTGGAAACAAAAGATACCCATTTCTTCTAGGATGTGGTTTCTAGTATATTCCAATGGCTTTTCCTTGGGCATCTTTATTTAGTTAATGTCTTTTTTCACTTGGAGACCAGCCCTGTTTCAGTTCTTGAGATTTGACCTGGCTAACCCGGAGTGCATACTGATCTTTATTTCCCTTATTCTATATGCACTGTGTAAATTCATGTAGCCTAGGAATACACCAGAATATTGAACCTTTGGCTCAGTGATAATTTAATCAAAGTATGTGTTTCACTAAGCATATTTCACTCTTTTGAAATGTAAATATAGAACTGTTTTTTACAGGTTTTTGTTTGTTCATAGTTCATAGTGCCTAGCATAGAGTAGGCTCTTAGTAAATGAATTAATGACATTTCTCCCTTTTAAACTTTTTCATATTAGATCTGATTTACTGTTTCAATGTAAGATCATTTTGGATCTTGATCCTGTTATTCAATATACTGAGCTACCTTACTGTCATTGTATCATCTTTAAATGGAATATCTTCATTAAAATAGCAAAGGACAAGAACCCTGAAACACTAAAGACTTCTTTCTAGATAGAGATCAATTAATTATTTAAGGTTTTTTGTTTTTTGACCAGCCTTGAATATACCTAAATATACTATTTTTCTACTTATGATTTCACAGTTGTCTTCCAGGTTAAAATAAGAAGCCTTGTTAGGTAGTTGGTAATGAAGAGATAGGCAGAAGCTGCACTCTACAAAACCTTCAAGACCAGGGACCTAAAACAGCCTGAGCTTAAGAAGAGAGCTCTAATGTTTTCCCCTTTAACATCCCTGAGCAGGTGCTGGTGGATGTACCCTGTACTACAGACCGCCACTCCCTTCATGAGGATGAGAACAACATCTTTCAACGGTCCAGGAAGAAGGAGAGGCAGATATTGCCTCTACTGCAGGTGCAGCTCCTTGCGTGAGTAATAGGTTTGCAAAAACTCAGAACTTTGTGCCAGAGTGTTCTAGAAATCATCTGGGGGTTGGGGGGCTGGAAGTTCTGTCAAGACCATCAGCCATAGGGGGGTCTTTGGGCTAGGGATCTACCTGAAGGAGACATTGTGAGATGGTTTCTCCCTGGCATTTAAAAACCCTGTCTGATAGGATATATATATAGCAGGGCAGGTTGCATGAGTTCACTTGCCCTGTCTTACTCTATGCTACTCCCAGTACCAGTGAATAGCATATGTTTGGAAAATAACTACTGAGGCCAAGGCTCTATAGGACTGGAGTAAGAACTCGGTTCATAAGCAGCATTGGGAGTTGATCCATAATTTGAGTCAGAGCCCAGGAATCATTTCAAGAAAGCTCCTGGAGGAGAGCCTATGGAGTAATGTTGGGTTGTTTTCTGCCTTGAGGATGACTTTTCAGGGAGTGTCATTGTGGAAAGGGCTTCAGATGCTGTCTCATCTAGCGATCCACCCAATATAGACTCCCCTGTCTGCCCTTCCACTGCTGAGAAACTCACTAGTCACTGCATCTCTTTCTCTCTGGTTTCAGGGCTGGACTCCTTGCCACTAAACCAGGAGGCTACGTTGTCTATTCTTCCTGTTCACTCTCACATTTACAGAACGACTATGTGGTGCAAGGCACCATTGAGCTCCTGGCCAATCAATACAACATTGAGGTTCAGGTTGAAGACCTGAGTCACTTCCGAAAGCTCTTCATGGACACATTTTTTTTCTTCCCTTCCTGCCAGGTTGGGGAGCTGGTAATACCAAACCTTATGGCCAATTTTGGGCCTATGTACTTTTGCAAATTGCGTAGGCTGACGTAGCATCAGCCTGTCTCTAAGGCCCTGGTGTAGGAATAGTGAAACTGAAACCAGTGACAGAAATGTATTCTGGATCCTGACTCCATCCTTTTCAACAGGGGAAGTGAGAGTTTTTTGCCATGCTTTCTAGTTGTGGACTGTCAGCAGGTTTCTAACTCATTCATGCCCTATCTTTACTTGTCTCCACATCTGTGTTAAAGGTTTCTGCCCTATTGGGGACTTAGGAAGAGGAACCAATGAATTTGCCCACACATGAAACTGGAAATTTGGGAAGAAGCATTTAGTAAAACTGTTGAAGCTCCATAGAGTTGGTACTATAATTGGAGGTTTCGTGTCATTTCAAGTACTGTTGCTTCCATTTGTACCAGCAGCTGCTACTGAGCATTAACTCCTAGGATTAGTTGCCCGAAGGCAAGAACCTCATCTGGGTTACAGATCTCAGGCTAAACTTATTGTGTTCCACCTGATCAGTTAACAGCCTAGAGGCCCAAGTAAGCCTCCCTGGTTTCTCTGTATGGCCCATGATCTAATTTAAGGAACAGGTAACTAAAAAATGTTAAGCCAATGTATAATAGTCCGTTTACTTATTTACATTGAGAAAGCCCTCCTGAGTTGAGTAATCCCAGCAATTCTTCCTTCTGTCACCAGCATTGCTGCCCAAATGTGACTGGGAAATCTGCTTCTGCCACTTAACTGCCTACTGCTTTGTATGTTATTCATCTGGCAAGTATTCTTTGAGCTCCTGCTGTATAACAAGTACTTAGGATGCTACTGGAGATATACCAGTTAGATTGTGGGAGACAATCAGGCCTCCTCATTCTCTGGAATTACAGATCCCATCCTCCTGCTTGCTGAACACCTTGGAATCTCCTAATGTCTTTGGTTTGGTTTTGTTATGTATACACATTTATATTTTTTGGGTTCCTGGTCTGTGGCTGCACTCTAGTGCCAGTTCTTTGTCCACCCTCAAATACCTGAGAGCTTTTACCTCACCTCATACAGTATGTGTTCAGGGACATTACATCATTTACTGGCTGTATATTAGTTATATTGTTTTTGTAATTTTAGCCAAATAAGGGTAATTCTTTAGTGGCAGGGACATTAAAAAATATTATGGTCACTTGCAGGTGTTCCTTTTTTTATTTAAAAAAAAAATCTGTTTTTATTTTTAAAACTGGCATTTGTATATAATTTTAGAATACTTGAAGGTTCCCTGGCTCTCTCTTATCCCTTCTCTTCCTCTTTCTGCCACTCCTTTTGCCCTTTATACATTTCTTGTTTGGGTATTAGAGGTGTCAGTTGAGAAGTACTTTAGGTGAGGTTAAGTTTTCTCCTTTCTCGAGATTTGCATTTTAACTAAAGACTCTGGAAGACATTCCTGACTCAAGTCAAATGAAGCTAGGAAGATGAAGCCCCAAGGAGCTTGGTGGTCCTCTTGAGTACGAACTTAACCAGCTTGTGTACATGACATGTGGCTCCTGCCTCCAGTTTACTCTATGCTCAGTATTTGCTGAGGCTGGGAAGGCCTGAGGTGTCTGTACTTTTTTGTCTTTGATTTCCTGGCTGTGCAGTTTGTGCTAATAGAATTTTTAAAACCCACTAAGATTAGAAATCTTTACAGGAGCAGATACCTCATCTTTCTACCATGGAGCATCTAGTGGACTTGAACCACCGACCTTGAGGTTAGCAGCCCAACACCTAAACCATAGCACCACCAGGGATCCTTAAAAGAATGTTACATGCAAACCTCCTTCCAAGACTAAGACTCAACGGAAATGCACGCTCTTATTGGTGACCACACACATCACTGATGGGGGGAAGTGGGGTAAAAGCAGCAATGAAGCGGTAAGCTAAGCCCTACAATGTTCAGTGGACTTCTGTGGACCCAGCTGGGGACCTGGTTGGCAAGCAGTGTGAAGAGACCTGGGGACTCTTGGGCCCAGAGTCAGTGGCGTGGCCACGGAGGACTTGAGAGGAGAGTGGAGCTACCGGCTGACGGGAAGAGAGGACATATGCACAGGAGCGACCACACTTGCAGATGATACCCATGTGACCTGGACTGGATGACTGGATGATCGGAGCTCAACCAGGAGAGGAAAGAAGAGGGGAAAAAAAAAAGAGTGAGCTGATACAGTCTGATGAACTTGACCTATACCTATGGAGCAGCAACTCAAAAGAAGGAACAAATCCTCACAGCAAGAAACATTCACACACACACACACACACACACACACACACACAGAGTGGATGGAGAAGGACAGCTTGGACATTGGATACTCAAATGGGGAGGGGGGGACTACAAAGGCTTACAAGCTTTCAAAAGGGAACCTGGTGCTAGGGAGCATGGCGGAAGACAGAATCTCCAGTAGGTACTATTCAATCTGTCTGGGCGGAGCTGATGAAAGGAGATACAGGTGGGTAACTCATGATACTGTAGGGAATAATGCTTATCAGGATGGATTATGAGGGTTGGAAATGCAAAAGTAGAAGTTTTGTAACAAGGAAGGGAGTGATTAATTCTCCAGGATAGGAGCGGAGGCCTCTGGGACCATCAACGGAGAAGAGCCAAGAGCGGGACCCTACCCAGAGAAACAGATGCCAGAGATGGAGGCAGAGATGATGACGTGGAATGATGAAGCGACTGGGGACTTTGGACCCAGAGAGGGAAAGGGACTGTGGGCCGAAAACTTGGGGGAGGAGGGGGAAGTGTAGGGGGCGGGTTTCTGGGATATACCCTTTGGGTGGTTGATGATGCATGGAGGGGATTGGAACCATGGCAGTGAGATGATATACGATGGAATGAATGTAAAACTAAAGTTCTCACAAGTAAACTATCATATAATTTTCAATAAAACATTAATAAAAAAGAATGTTACAAAAAACCCAAACCCACTGCCATCAAGTAAATTCTAACTCATAATGATCCTCTAGACCCTATATTGGGTTTCTGAGGCTATAAATCTTTATGGGAGCAGACAGTCTCATCTTTCTTTCACAGAGGGGCTGTTAGGTTTGAACTACCAACCTTGCAATTGGCAGTCCAGTGCCTAACCCACAGCATCACCAGAGCTCCTTTATAGAATGTTAAGCAGTGGTGTAATCAAGAGGAGAGTATCGCCTGCCCTAGACTCAAAGTCTAACTGGGGATAGACAAACTCAGATAAGGAAAGCAGAGAACTACTTTAAAAAACAGTTTGATCATCTCCTACCCTACAACCTAGTCATTCTAACACTAGTAATAAATCCAAGAGAAACCTATACATGTATTCCAGGAGTCATGATGTACAAGAATGTTTGTAAGCAATCCTGTTTACAAAGCAAAGCCCAAGACTCAACCAAAAATGCAAGAAAGTGGATGAATAAGCTGGAATATTCCCACAATAAAATGAACTGTTCTTACATATAACAATATAGATGAATCGTAGCAATAAAGTATTAAGTGAAAAAAGTAAGTTCCAAAAGAGTAAATGTAGAGTGATATCTGTTATAGATTGAATTGTCCCTTAAAAATATGTGTTCTAAATCCTAACCCTTATACTTGGGAGTCCTGGTATAGTGCTGTAGGATAAGCACTGGACTGCTAACTCTAATATTGGTACAAACTCACCAGCTGCTTCTTGGAAACCCTATACAGCATTGCTGAGTCAGAATGACACTTAACAACAACAACATACCTGTGGTCATAATTTCATTTGATGATAGGGTATTCTTTGCTATGTTAATGAGATCATATCAGTGTAGTTATATGTTAGTTACCATTGTATTGATTCCAACCCATACCCACCCTATGTATAACAGAAGGAAACAACACTGAGTCCTATGTCATTCTGATACCTGCTGCTATGCTTGAGCCCTTTGCTGCTGCCATTGTGTCAGTCCTTGTTGGGGGCCTCCCTCTTTTTCGCTGACCCTCCACTTTATCAACCATGATGTCCTTTTCCAGGGTCTGGTTCCTCCTGACAATATGTCTGAAATATGAGCAACAAAGTCTGGCCATCCTGACTTCTAAGGGACATTCTGATTGCACTTTTCCCAACACCAATTTGTTTGTTGTTCTGGCAGTCCATGGTACCTTTAATATTTTTCCAATGCCATAACTCAAATGCATGAATTTTTCTACAGTCTTCCTTAGTCACTGCCCAACTTTCATGTACATATGGAGCTACTGAAAATACCATGGCTTGGATCAAGGCACATTTTGGTCCTCAAACTGACATCTTTGCTCTTTAACACTTAAAAAAATTTGTCTTGTGCAGCAGATTTGCCTAGTACAATATGTCGTTTGATTTCTTGACCAATGCTTCCATGAGTGGATCCAAGCAAAATGAAATCTTTGACAACTTCCATTTATATGGATGTTATTTATTGGTCCAGTGGTGAGGATTTTTGTTTTCTTTACACTGAAGTGCAACCCATACGGAAGGCTGTGGTCTTTGATCTTCATCAGTAAGTAGGGTATGTCTTAAACCAGTCAGCTTTTTTGGGGTTGTTGAGGTTTTTATTATAATTTGGGTGAAAGTTCACAGAGCACATTATTTTTCTGTTAAATCAATCACTTTTGAAATATAAAAAGAACAGATTAGGCAAACAAGAAAACATAGAGTGGGGGAAAGGGGAACATAGATCACATGACCAACACGTGAAAATCTCCAAGGAACCAATGAACAGAAGCTTACAAGAGACCGAGGACCTTCCTCCAGAGCTAACAGAGGAACTAGAACTGTTTTTCTGAATTCATACTTTAGGCTTCTTGTCGTTGGTAACTGCCGTTGTGTCAGTTCTGACTCATAGTGACCCTGTATGGGGTTTCCGAGGCTTTAAATCTTTGCAGGAGCAGAAAGCCTCATCTTTCTCCTTCAGAGCTGCTGGTGGGCTTGAACCATAGACCTTGTGGTTTGCAGCCCAGCGCTTATCGTGTGGAACCACCACGCTCCCTTTAGCCTTCTAACTGTGAGAACATAAATTTTTTAAAGCCATCCACTTGTAATATTTCTGTTACAGCAGCACTAAGAAACGACAACAGTGCCTTTTCTTAAAACAAAACAAAAAAAAAACTTTTAAAAATAAGTTGTTACTTTGTTGTTATTAAGTGTTGTTCAGTTGGTTCCAATTAATCCCAAGCCTATATAGGGTTTCTGAGGCTATAAATCTTTCTGGGAGCAGGAAAACTCATCTTTCTCCTGCCGATCAACTAGAGGGTTTTAACCGCATAGCAGTCCAGTGCTTTTCCTACAGAGTCAATTCACCAATTTTGAATGCCCAGTTTGATGAGTTTTGAAAATTGCATATAATAGTATTAGAGTTCTGGTATGGCTCTGTGGGTTAATGCACCAGATTGCAAAGTCGTTTGAACTGCACGGTCAGTGGTTTAAGCTCACCAGCTGCTCTTTGGAAACCCTATACAGGGTCGCTATGGGTCAGAACTGACTCAATGGCACTTAACTACAACATATAATAGTATAACCACCATCACATCAAGATACAGAATGATTCTGTAATTCTCCTACTATCTGCTAGAGACATGTGTGGGATGCCATCTTAGATCTTCTAACTTCAGTTAAGCAGTTAAATTACCCAAGGTGCGTGAATGGCCCCACACAAAACCAGTCTAAATTACTGACTCCAGAATCATGTGCAAATAAATTGGTTATTGTTTTAAGTTACTGTGTTTCAGGACAGGATTGTTACACAGCATTAAATATCTGACATATGTTAACTCAAACATGACAGTGTCATTCACCAGTGTTGACTGTAGGTTCAAGTCCAAATTCTTCCCTGTTTCCAGCCTATCTGTCCTCTTTCATCTTCTGCCAACATGCACTACTTTCTTTTCTCACAGATTCTTTATCCATCCTAAGTATAGCCTGTACTCATTATGCGTTTTTTGGCCTACCCCACCTTGGGGGAAGGAAAAGACATTTAAACAGACCTGAGAATGAGGAAGAATAAGATTAGAGAACTTGAGAGGTATTGTGGTGGTAGCTTGTGCTCTAGCAGAGAGAATAGGTCATAGGAAGCTCCTGAGGCATGTAAAAGCACAGTACTACAGGACATGATAGAATCCAGTGTGCTGAACCACAGAGAATGAAGGGGATGGTGGTGAGAAGCAGGCAGAAGCCAGCTGCAGAGGACCTTGCTGGCCATGTGAAGGAGAGGGTATTTTTATCTCAAGAGTAATGGGAAACTGTTGCAGGAGCTTTAAGCACTAAGCACAAAAATGATGTAAAGTTTCCATGGACTGCCCACTGGGAATATAATTATTGGTATTTATTTACTGAATGAAGACATTAAATAACTGACTCAACACAAAATGCATCAGAAAGTTGATGCTCTCTCCTTAGGGCTAATCAGCCTTTATCTCTGAGTAAATTGGAACCACTGAGCTCCAAGCTGCTTATACCACATTTTGAGGCAATAGGAGTTATCCTGACAAACAGCTGGTAGCTTGAGGAAGGATGATCAGTGTGGAAAGAAAACAAAATCCCATCATAGGAAGAAGGATATGTGGATTGGGAATATTATGCCAGGAGAAGGGAAAACACAAGGAATAGAGAGGCTGTAACCCAAACATTTAAAGGACTGGTAAGGGGTGGAGGTGGGGAGCAATGTATTTTGAATCTCACCAGGAACAGAGCTGGGGCCAGTAGGAGCCAGTTGTGAGCCAGATTTCAGGTCAACATAAGAAACCTATAAATGAGTTTTGTTAGAACTGTGATTTACAATCACGATTCTTCTAATAGTCATGAAATCAACTTTGTGAGTATAGTCGGCTTTAGGACTTTTCACAAACATCTACTTACTACTCCTCCTTGACACATGGCAAAGTTGCCTTTCCCACCCCATCTACCGTGGTCATGACTATATGATGATTCACTTATTTTTTTTTTATGTATATAGTTTACATAGGAGAACATTACTTTTACATTCATCCTATCCTATATCGTTTCATTGCCATGGTTACAATGTCCTCCATGCATCATCAACCAACCAAAGGGTATATCCTGCAAGCCTGACCCCCGGTCGTCAGCACACAGCCCCTCTCCCTCTCTGGGTCTAAAGTCCCCAGATGCTCCATCTCTCCACATCATCGTCTCTGCCTCCATCTATGGAATCACTGCTTCTCTGGGTAGGGTCCCACTCTCTGCTCTTCTCCATGTGATTCACTTTTACCAATGAAATGTTAGTGAAGACCATATTTGTCATTTCCCCATGATTGCTTTAAAAGCTATCATCAGATTTGCCATGTCACTTCTGCCACAGTGATCATGGGAACATGCTGAGATGGAGCCTACATTGCCCTGAGTGTCCAAGTGACTGATAAACAAAGAACCCTAGGGATCTGCATTAGCAATACTGTGAGAATGAAAAAAAAAAAAAGTGTGGCAGTATGCCCAACAAAGCTTTCATGCTAATTCAACAATTTCTACATGTATAATTCAGTGAGTAAAAATTGTGTTAAGTCACTAAGAGTGTGTGTTGTTTGTTATTGAGTGTAACAGCCTATCTTGACTAATTTAGCCTTTCATTAACTTCTTTTTAATGAAAGAGAATAGAATAGAAAATATTAGCATATAGCATGTAGTAAGGGTAAGTATCAAGGAGCTCTGGTAGCATACTGGTTACAAATCGGGCTGCGAATCACAAGGTCAGCAGTTTGAAACTACCAGCTTTTCCATGGGAGAAAGATGAGGCTTTCTGTTCCCGTAAAGATTTACAGCCTCAGAAACTCTGTACAGGGTCGCTATGAGTCAGAACTGACTCCACGGCACATAACCACCACCACCAAGGGTAAGTATTTTGTGAAACATTTTGCTTTAATGTGTATACACATACATGTTGTTGTTGTTAAGTGCTGTTGAGTTGTTTCTGACTCATATCGACCCTGTATAGGGTTACCAAGGAGCTGTTAGTGAGTTTGAACTGTTGACCTTGTGGGTCTAGTGTTTTATCTCACAGCACCAAAATATGTTCTTGTTTGTTATGGCCAAAATCTTACTTTTTGTGGTAGGCAGCTACTGACATGGCTCCCAGAGGGCTCCTGTCTCCTGGTGTTCATGTCCTTGTATAATCTACTCCTCTTGAGTGTAGGCTAGACCTAGTGTTTTGCTTCAAATGAACAGAACAACAGAATATGGCAATAGTGATGGAAAAATCACTTCATGATTGAGTTATAAAAGACTGTGACTTCCATCTTATTGGTATTCTCTTTGGGCTCTTTTTATTGTCTCTGGAAAGAGCTGTGAGGCAAAGACTGAAGGCCATCTTTGGTCAACATCCAGTGAGGAACTGTGGCCCTCAGTTCAACAACCCTCAAGGAACTGAATCCTGCCCAAAACAACATGAGTGAGCTTGGAAGAGGCTCCTTCCCTAGTCATGCCTTAAACTGATGGTGGCCCCAATAAACACCTTGATTGTAGCCTGTGAGCAACTTTAAAGCAGATAACACATGCTCAGTTCCTGATCCACAGAAACATTGAGATAATTGATGATAGGTTTTGGGTTTTTTTAATGCTTTATTGTGAATTGTGTGATAGTTTACATGGGAGGACATCAGCTTCACAATGATCCCATCATATATCGTTTCCTTGCCATGGTTACAATCCCTTCCATGCATCATCGATCAACCAAAGGGTATACCCCGCAAGCCTGCCCCCCTGTCGTCCACACACCGCCCCTCTCTCTACAGATCCAAATCCCCAGTCACTCCATCTCCCCACGTCATCGCCTCTGCCTCCATCCCTGGCATCCATCACTGCTTCTCTGGGTAGAGTTACGTTCTCTGCTCATCTCCTTTGATGGTCCCAGGGACCTCCGTTCCTAGACTGTAAGGTTAATCACTCCCCTCTCTTTGCCCTAAAACATCCACCTTTACATTTCCAGCCCTTAGATTCAGTCTTGATAACAATTATTCACTATTGTATCCCAAGGGATTTATTTGCATCTCCTTTTATGATCCATGGTCTTTTTTTAATCAAACATTTATTTTATAATTTTTTGGAGAATCTTCACAACAAAGCATACAGCAACAATTTCTACATGTACACTTTGGTGACATTGATTACATTTTTCCCGTTGTACAATCATTGTCACCCTCCTTTGGAGTCATTTCTCTACCATTAACATAAACTTACTGCCCCTGAGGTCCCTTTATAATCTTTTGAGGTGCTATTGTCAATTTGAACCCATATAGATAACTCTTAAATGAGCATAGTTGCTCCATGTAGGGGCCATTATGTCGAGGACCGGACTCGATGGGAGTTTGGTTCACCAAGTAGGGAGATCTGGCGGTGACAGAGATAGAGAAAGAATACACACAAAGGCGCAACAAGAGAGAAAAGAAGACACCCTGAGACCAGAGTGGATGCTACACTGGCGTCAGACAGATCCTGCATGGTAAACCTCATGGCTATGCAAGAAGTATGCACACCTTACCAACTGCAATGCCTGCCCGTAATGCATGCCCTGCAAGCCATAACGCATGCGGGCTTCAGTCTGTGCCTCCTTTTTATTTCAGGGAGGAGCTTTACACAAAGGAAGGCGGGGATTATTAAGACAGGGTACATAAATGAAATGTGATTAATCATTCAAAACAGGACACAGTGATTTATAGGAACAAATTCTAAAACATACATCACAAATTGTCTTGATAATCTAACATCCTTAATTTTCTAGAAATTCAAGGAAATTGTTATATAGTACTTTGTAGGTTCGACTCCCAAGGCAGCAACTTGAGGTTTCTCAAGGCTAATTAACATACCTATAGCACCTAATCTTCAGTGAGAAAAGGATTCAAAAGGTCTGAAAGGAGTCCAGCTGTTTCAGCTACCTGGCCGAGGCTTGTAGGAGGAAGGAGGACACCTAGGTTAATGGTCTGCACCTGGGGACGATTTGAGAAGGCTGACAACTATTATTCTTTGAACAAAACCCCGGAAGTCGCCAATCTACTTTGGGTGAATTCCTTAGGGGAATTTTTTCTAGTGTCTCCCAGCAAACTTGCCTTAGGAACTTTTAGGCCTTGGCTTTAGAAGAGGTTTTTGTTTTAATATTTGTCCATGGGTATCAAGGGCTCATGTATTAAGTTAATATCAAACATAACTGAATAATCTGATAAAGAATAGTTTGGACGTGCTTGCCAGTTGGCCAGAGTTTGTTCCTCAGAGAGATTTTGTTCCCAGGACCTTAAGCACTGCCAACACAGTGGAGACATTAAGAGAGGCACATAAGAAACCATTTTCTCAGAAACTACAATTACTGGAGTTTAAAGCATAGAATGAGTGATAGGACTAAAGAAAATTATACAGAGCTAGCCCAACAGTGAGTTCGTAAAAGCCAATGAACCCGGGACGTCCGGAGGTTACTTCCTTGGGCCCTCAGGGTTCCTGGCTAGCAAGCCTGAGAGCGGCCATCGTGTTGGATTTTTGTCCATGACACAGGGCCTCAACATCTTGGTGATCGCGGTCCCCAACACCATGTCTGACTTCCTCTGACTTCATAAGGGGCAAAGAGAATCAAACTCAAAATCAGTCCAAGACTGATGGAGCACAAAAGAGGGAACAAGTCCTTATAGCAAGAATCACTCCCACCCCCTCCACACACAGAGTAGACAGGGATGGGCAACTTGGACATTGGCTACCCAAAATGGGGGGCGGGGGCTACAAAGGCAAGAAGTGACTGGCTTACAAGCTTTCAAGAGGGAACCTAGATCCAGAGGGCCTGGAGGAAGATAGAATCTCCGGTGAGTAGTATTCAATCTGACTAAGGCGGAGCTGATGTAATGAAATGCAGATGGGTCTCTTGTGATACAATAGTGAATAATTGTTATCAGGACTGTTTGTGAGGGTCGGAAATGTAAAGATAGATGTTTTATAGGAAGGAGGGGAGTGATTAACTTTTCAGTCTAGGAGCGGAGGTCCCTAGGACCATCAAGGGAGAAGAGCAGAGAGCGGGACCCTACCCAGAGAAGCAGTGATGCCTGAAATGGAGGCAGAGATGATGACGTGGAGCGATGGAGCAGCTGGAGACTTTAGATCTAGAGAGGGAGAGAGACTGTGTGCTGAAGACCTGGGGGGTACAGGGGAAGGATTGCATGGAAGGGATTGTAACCATGGCAATGAGATGATATACGATAGAATGAATGTAAAACTAATGTTCTCCCATGTATACTATCACATAATTCACAATAAAACATTAAAAAAAAAGACTGATGGAGCAGACGTCAGACATGCCTCCACCCTACAGTCTACGCTATTCTGACACCCTCCCTCCCACAGCACTGTCTGCTTCACATCTGGATTTGACAATCCATTGTAATAGCCACACAGAACTCATACCAATATAATTATGGGGTTTATTTAAGGAACTGAACAGGTTGCAATTCAGGATCAAAACTAACTCAGGATGCAGCAGTTTTCTGACCAGGAATGTCTCTGCCATACTGCAGACACACCTCACTCTTGTCTTTGACTTCTCAGCCATGTGACCCCTTGGCCTCTACCCTGCTTGGGCAAATGTTACAAAGCTCATTTAGCCATTCTGTGAATGCCTACAAGTCAGTCTCCTGCCCTTAGCTACTCAACTTTACTCAGTCTATGGTCCTAAAACCCAAAGTTGCTGTCTCCATGCCAACACCTCTGCTGTTGCTGCTTTTAAAGGCATCTTACACTCCACTCATGCCCTTTCTTCTTGACCCTGATTTTGAGATGGCTCCTTTTAAACCTAGTGGGATGGCAAAACTAACCAATCCCAGGCTTAGAGTCCTGTATACTTCATTTACATGATCCTACCTAATCACTTGGTGGGAATTAAGACATAGGATAGAAAAGCCATGTCAAGTAAACCCAAGATGCCTCAATAGTGCTTAACACAGACATTTTTTACTAGTTACACTAAACTATTATTTCATTTTAGAAGACTTTAGAGGTATTTTTGGTTTAAAGATAATCTGAGGCCAATAGTTAGGAGGTTTCATCTAGCTGCCATGGCTCCAGAAAATAACAGAGTCCATGAGAATCTGAAATTCTGTTCTGCATTTTCCCTCTTTTGATCTTATATAGAATCTATGACCAAACTCTTCAGTAATTGTGATAGTTAAGGTTTTGTGTCAACTTGACTGGGCCAGAATTTTCAGTGGTTTAGCAGTTAAGATATAGTTATCATCTCCAGGATGACAGCTTATATAATACTATCAACACTATGATATGATCTGCTGTGAGCAGCCCTAATCTGATGTAATTATTCAATATGTTGTAAATCCTAACTTTTATATTGTTAATGAGATTAGATGCGGTCTCAGAATTAGGTTGTACATTGAAACTGTCTTGAGACAAAAAAGGCAAGAGAAGTGAGCAGAGAAAGGGGACTGACCCACGGCCACCAAGAAAGAAGAGCCTTTGGACCTGCGTCTGTATATTATGAATCTCCTAGATCCAAAGGAAGATTGGTGCTAAGACACACGGAAGACTCTACGTTATGCTGGGCTTCTGATGCTCAAAGGAGACAAGGACCTTTCTCCAGACCCAGTACTCTGAATTTGGACTTTAGCCTCTTAAACTGTGAGAGAATAGATTTCTAGTGTAGTGGTTAGGAATCAGGCTGCTAACTTTAAGGTCAGCAGTTCAAAACTACCAGTCATTCTATAGGAGAAAGATGAGGCTTTCTGCTCCCATAAAGATTTACAGCCTCAGAAACCCTATACAGGGTCACTATGAGTCGGAACTGACTTCACGGCACATAACCACCACCACCATCCACTTGTGGTTCATACTTGGTACATAGCGACACCAGATAACTAAGATAGTAATGGTAGCAAGTACTTTTGATCTCATGACAAAGGAAGCCTTTGTTCATGGAGGTAATTAACCACACATTCCTTTTCCTCCTATTTCTGACTCTCTTTACTCTTGCTCAAGGTGACTAGAAACCAATTATTGTGCCTTGGATGGCTGTTATGCAAGATTTTAAAACCCTAGGATCTATGCAACAAGCTAGGATGTAGAACAGAAGGCCAAAACATGATACTAGGCAGTTAACTGGGATGTCCCATGATAACAGGACCCTAAACCTCCAAATCAAGGAAACAAATCACATGAAGTATTTGTACATAAGAATTCTCAGTAACTACCTTTTTTTGTCCTTATGTATATATCTTATCACACAACTTTTGCCAGTTCAACTTTTTACAGGGGTACGACTTATTGACAGTACTTACAATAGTCTTCTGTACAACTCTACCATTAGCCAATGTGGTTTTTCCATCACTATAAACTGAAATTCAGTACTCCAGAGGCAATAACCCTGCTTTCTGCCCCACCCCTGGTAACCACTAATAAACTTTAGTCTTTGTATATTTGTCTGTTCTTGTCTTTTTTTTTTTTTTTTTTTTTTAAGGTTTTTATTGTGGATTGAGTGAAAGTTTTCAGGGCACATCATCAGTTTCACATTCAAACATTCATATACCTTGTTTCATTACATTGATTATAATCCCCTCCACATACCATCAGTTAACAGAGTTTCTCTATATCCTCTTTAGCTTTTTTGGGGGGGGTGTTCTTGTCTTTTTATATGAGGTAGTTATGGTGGTTATGTGCTGTCGAGTCAGTTCCAACTCATAGCAACACTGCATAAGGTTTCTGAGGGTGTAAAGCTTTACTGGAGCAGAAAGCTTCATGGAACCACTGGTAGTTTTGGAACTGTGGACCTTGATATTAGCATCCTGATTTGTAACTACTACGCTACTGCTCTGTCAGTTTGTCGTACTGTGGTGGCTTGTGAGCTGCTGTGATTCTGGAAGTTAAACCACAGGTATTTTAAATACCAGCAGGGTCACCCACAGTGGACGGGTTTCAGATGAGCTTCCAGATGAAGTCAGACTAGGAAGAAGATGAGACAAACTACTTCTGAATATTTACTCACTGAAAATTTTATGAATAGCAGAGAAACACTGTCAGATATAGTGCCAGAAAATGAGCCCCTCAGGTTGGAAGGCACTCAAGATGCAACTCGAGAAGAGCTGCCTCATCAAAGTAGAGTTGACCATGATGATGTGAATGTAGTAAAGCCCGTGAGAGTAAAGCCCTTGGGACATTCATTTGCTGATGGGAGCGCAATCAAAATAAAGAGAAACAGCTGTAAAGATCCATTAATAATCGGAAATGGAATGTACCAAGTGTGAATCTATGGAAATTGGAAATTGTCAAAAATAAAATGGAATGCATAAACATCAATATCGTAAACATTGTTGTTGTTAGGTGCCATCGAGTACAGACTGACTCATACCGACCTTATCACTGCCTGATCCTGGGCCAACCTTACTACTGTTGCCATACTTGAGTCCATCAATGCTGTCACTTGACCAATCCATCTCATTGGGGGTCTTCCTCTTTTTCTCTG
>NW_006408544.1:7698413-7699429 GCF_000296735.1 Chrysochloris asiatica
ATGAGTCTTCCTCCAATTCTGATGCCATGTTTTTTTTCATAGAACCCAGCTTCTTGGATTATTTGCTCAGCATACAGTTTGAATAAGTAGGGTGAAAGAATACAATCCTGTCATACACCTTTCTTAATTTTAAATCATTCAGTGTTCCCATGTTCTGTTCGAACAACTGCCTCTTGGTCCATGTACAAATTCTTCATTAACACAATTAAGTGTTCCAGAGTATTCATACTTCGCAATGTTGTCCATAGCTTGTCATGATCCACAAATTGAAAGTCTTTGCATAGTCAATAAAGTATAGGTAAACATCTTTCTGATATTCTCTGCTTTCAGCCAAGGTCCATCAGACATCAGCAATGATATCCCTTGTTTCATGGCCTCTTCTGAATCTGGCTTGAACCTCTGGAAGTTCTCTGTCAATGTGTGCTTGCAGGTGTTTCTGTATTACCTTTAGTAAAATTTTATTCGGATGAGATATCAAAGAGATTGTCCGATGATTTCTGCATTCCATTGGGTCACCTCTCTTTGGAATTGGCACAGATACCAATCTCTTCCAATCAGTCAGCCAGATAGTTGTCTTCCAAATTTCTTGACATAGATCAGTGAGTGCCTCCTGTGCTGCCTCACTTTCTTGAAAAATTTCTATTTTTATTCCATCAATTCCTGGTGTCTTGTTCTTTGCAATTTCTTCAATGCACCTTGGACTTCCTCCCTCAGTATCATTGGCTCTTGATCATATGCTACCTCTTGATATGGATGAACATTAACCATTCCTTTGGTACAGTGACTCTGTGTATTCCTTTCACTTTCTCTTGATGCTTTCTGCATCATTCAATAATTTGCCCAGAGAATCCTTCAGTAATGAAAGTCGAGGGTTGAATTTTTTCTTCAGTTCCCCCAGCTTGAGAAATGCTGAGCATGTTTTTTCTTTTTGGTTTTCTGACTCCAGATCTTTGTACATTTTGTTGTAATATTTGGCTTTATCTTCTCAAGCTGATCTTTGAAATTTTCTGTTCAGC
>NW_006408544.1:7699994-7702007 GCF_000296735.1 Chrysochloris asiatica
CAATATATCTTGATTGCATGTTTGATCTATTTCAGATTGAAAAAGTTGGTAGAATTCTTCTATTTCATCCTCAGTGACTTTAGCGGTTGTGCATAAATTTGAATAATAGAAGTATGAGTTCAAATATAACAACAATTGTGCGGATGGTGCAGGACTAGGCCGTATTTTGTTCTATTGTGCATAAAGTCACTATGAGTCAGAACTGACTCAACAGCACCTATCAATATCAATAACAACAACAAGGAAAGTCTAACAGGGGAGCCAAAGATTCTCCTGACCCATGTGTCGGGGGAAGGTTAGCCCCTAGTTACCTGAAGGTAGCACAGTGAGCGTCATGTGCTGTGATTCATCTGATGCTTGGTTGACCCACTTGTTTCAGTTTCCATATAGTTGCCATTCTGCCACCCTGCACCAGTACATTCCAGCATCTTTTATCTCCACCTGATGAAGTTTCAGGACAAAGTCTGTAGGGGACAACCGGTAACAGTGTAGGTGGTTTCTGAGCCCCTCGTCACCATATTCCAACATGCCATCATGCTGCAAATGCACCAGCATTTTACTTGTAGAACTTTCTCTGTTCCAATACCACATGACTGAGAACAGGGAAGCTGAGCTGCCTGAGGTCTCCAGACTGCAGCGGATGACCACCTCCTCATGTTCAGTAACATTTTTTGTCCAGTCCACTTTGGAGACATGCAGCTTACTTCCTAAGAAATAAGATGGCAGTAAGTAAGAGAAGAACCTAGACTTTCAGACTGGATCCCTCCCCTAGAAAATCTACTAGTTCTCATCAAGGCAATCCTATTTTATATTCTTTAGACATCCCATCCTTTATCTTGAACACTTTTCCTGATCCCTTTTCTTTCTTTCATATTTGTCCACAAAATTCTGTCCTATGAATCAATCCAGCCATGTGTCTTCTCTACTCATACCTGTTACCTGTGAAGCCCTGCCATTGAAAACAACTTGGATTTACACAGAAGCCCTGCTCTGCTCTTTTTACTTCTCCCTGATCAAGCACACTCTCCAAATTTCCAAGGAGTCCTGGTGTGGTGCTGGGGGTTAATGCTCTGGACTGCAAAGTTGGCTTAATTGTAAAATTCAAGCTCACCAGTGCCGCTCCTTGGAAACCCAATACAGGGTTGTTATGGGTTGGAACCGACTTGATGGCACTTAACACCCATTCAAAATTTACAGACCTCCCCTGAAATTGTTTACTCTATTCCTGTCCTTCATTTTTAGCAAATTAGCCTCCTCCTATACACCCAGATACCATCTAAGTATAGACACAAGGAAAGAAGAGGCTATTTGGGAGACCAGGCATCTTTCTACAAGTGTTTGAATACCATTTAAGGAAACTATTTAGTTATTGGATCTGATAAAACTTTTAAGCAGATTTTGACATTTACTTTTTGTTTTGTTTTCCTGCTCACCAGTAGGTGAGGACTTGGAAGGAAGACCAGAGTAGTTAAATACAAAATAAAGAAATTATACTGTTTCAATTGTTTTTCAACTCCATCACAAACACATTTATTAGTCTAAGTTTTAAAAGAACAACTTTCTCCAATCCCGGATTATTTTTTAGTTACTCTCTTTACTCCTTCTTTTCATAGCAAACCACGTCAAATACGAGTTTTTAGGATGCTGCTTTGGTTTCCTCACCTCAAAGTACTCCCAACTTTATGGCAATCCAGCTTCCAAGCCTATCACTATACTCTGTCAACACCCCCCAACAATTACCCACCTCCAGTGACCTTCCAGTCTTATTTGTTCTCTCTGCGGTTTTCATCCCTGACATCCATTTTCTTCTTGAAATTCTCTTCTCTTTTGACCTCAGAGAAAATTTCCTTTCTATAATGCTGACCAGTTCTCAGTATCTCTTCCTAGAACCTCTTCCTCAACTCACTCCTAATCCAGAGTCAAACCCAGTCCACATATAACTTTTTTAAAAAATGTGGTAAAAAAATAAATAGCGGAGAATTGCCCAACTTTCTCCTCTAGCACTGCCACTAT
>NW_006408544.1:7702848-7704270 GCF_000296735.1 Chrysochloris asiatica
GGTTAGCAGTTTGAAACTAGTAGCTGCTTCACAGGAGAAAGATGAGGCTTTCTACTCGAGTCAAGATTTACAGCCTTGGAAACCCTGTACAGGATCGCTATGGGTCGGAATCGACTTGATGGCACTTAACAACAACAACAACAGTATTAACTTGTCTTCCCTGTTGGTGCATGGATATTATTCTATCACAGACAGTGTTGTGCCCCATGACTGATCTGGATATGTTCTTTTTGACAGTGAATGCAACACCATTCCTCTTCAATTTGTTATTTCTGGCATCGTAAACCATGGTGTTGTGAGATTCAAAATGGTCAATACCAGTCAACTTCAGCTCACTAATCCCTAAGATATTGATGTGTTCCATTTCATTTTTTACAACTTCCAATTTTCCCAGATTCTTACTTCATACATTCCGTGTTCCGATTATTAATGGATGTTTACAGCTGTTTCTCTCCATTTTTAGTTGTGCCCCATTAGCAAATGAAGGTCCCACGGGCTTTTTTCCCAGGGCTTATTCCATTCAAGTCATCACGGTCAACTATACTTTGAGGAGGCAGCTCTTCCCCAGTTGCATTTTGAGTGCCTTACAACCTGAGGGGCTCATTTTTCCAGCACTATATCTGACAGTGTTTCTCTGCTATTCATAAGGTTTTCAGTGACTAAATATTCCGAAGTAGTTCTTCACTCCTTTTCCTAGTCTATCTTCGTCTAGGAGCTCATCTGAAACCTGTCCACCATCAGTGATCCTGCTGGTATTTAAAATGCCGGTGGCATAGCTTTCAGAATCGCAGCAATTCACAAGCCACCACAGTATGACACACTGACAGACAAGTGGTGGATCTTAGGCATTAGTGAGCTGAAATGGACTGCTGTTGGCCATTTTGAATCTGACAACCACATGGTTTAGTATGCCAGGAATGACAAGTTGAAGTGGAATGGTGTTGCATTCATCATCAAAAAGAACATAATGACACCCTCCACCTGCACCACTGGTGGGTTTTTCTGCCACGCATCCACACAGATACTCTCAGCCCAGGAGCTGGCACTGAACTGTATTTTTTAACATGGAAAAGCCAAACAAGGGATGCGGAGAGGGAAAGAGAGTTTAAAAACAAAACAGGCCAAAAATTAAGTTAAATCCTGAGGTACAGCATAACAACCAACAGTGGCATCTTGAAATCTCACAGGCAGCTTTGAAGGAAAGAAGCTAAAAGAGGACATTAAAGTCATACTCATATTAGGCTACAGATTTTTTTTTTTCATCTTTTCCTCCTCTCCCTTTTCTGTGATTATAGACTACAGTATCCTGTCCAGCTTTTTTTTGTTGTTATTGGTTTTTGCTGTTGCTGTTTTGCTGTTTTATGCTCCCTTTTCTATCTTTGGGGGACTTTTTCTCTCCCTATATTACCCAAGAAGAGACAG
>NW_006408544.1:7707705-7709491 GCF_000296735.1 Chrysochloris asiatica
GAGCAGAAATAAATGAGATAGAAAACAGAAAAACTATAGAAAGAATCAACAGGACAAGAATCTGGTTCTTTGAAAGGATTACCAAAATTGACAGACCATTGGCAAACCTAACAAAAGAAAAGAGGGATTTTGTAGCAAGGAGGAGAGTGATTAACTTTGCATTCTAGGAGCAGAGGTCCCTGGGACCATGAAGGGAGAAGAGCGGAGAGCGGGACCCTACCCAGAGAAGTAGTGATGCCTGAGATAGAGGCAGAGACAATGACGTGGAGAGATGGAGCAGCTAGGGACTTTAGACCCAGAGAGGGAGAGGGGCTGTGTGCTGATGACTGGGGTTTGTGTGTGTGTGGGGGGGGGCAGGCTTGTAGGATATACCCTTTGGTTGGTGGATGATGCATGGAGGGGATTGTAACCACGTCAATGAAACAATATATGATAGAATGAATGTAAAACTAATGTTCTCCCATGTAAAGTATCACATAATGCACAATAAAACATAAAAAAGTGAAAAAATTGCCAGGGTCTGGCATCAACAAGGGGGTGAGTACACGAAGGTGGGGTGTCTGGTGACGATAGAGAGAGAGAAAACAGACACAAAGAAGAGAGAGAAAACAGACACAAAGAAGACAGACACACGGGTTTGATGCAAGCTGCCAGACAGACTGCTCAAGGGCAGACATTGCACACAGTACTAACTCTAGGTGGGATGTCTGGAGAGGCAAGAGAGAAAAAGAAACACTTGGAGACCAGAGTGGATGCAAAACCAGCAGACAGACTCTCCATGCTCCTGCAAGCAGTAATGCATCCGGGCTTCAGTCTGCCTCTGTCTTTTATTTCAGGGAGGGACCTTACACAAAGGAAGGAGGGGATTATTAAGACACGGTACAGAAGTGAAATGTGATTAATCATTCAAAACAGGGCACAGTGATTTATAGGAACAAATTTCTAAAACATACATCACAAATTGTCTTGATAATCTAACATCCTTAATTTTCCAGAAATTCAAGCAAATTTATATAGTACTTTTCAGGTTCGAATCCCAGGGCAGCAGCTCAAGGTTTCTCAAGGCTAATTAACATATCTATAGCACCTAATCTTCAATGGGTAAAGGTGAAAAGGATTTCAAAAGGTCTGAAGAAAGTCAAGCTGTTTCAGATACCTGGCTTAAGTTTTCAGGAAGAAGGAGAACATATAGGTCAAACTGATTAAATCCAGGGTGGTCCAAGGGAGTTGCCACCATTGTCCTTTTCCCAGAATCTAAACTGATTAAACCCAGGGCGGTCTGAGGGAGTTGCCACCATTGTCCTTTAATCCAATATTCCCAGAATTTACCACTCCACCCCAAATGAGTACCCCGGGTAGTTCCTCTCCAGAACCTCCCTGCTTAATCCCAGTAATCCTGTCTTTGTTCGTCCTCTGAGGAAGTTTTACTGTCTCGGTTCTAGGGCAAAATTCGGTTTTATTAATGTAAATGGATAATCAAGAGCTCATGTTCTAAGTTAATATAAAACATAACTGAATAATCAAATAAGGAGCAGTTCTGACACTCTTAAAGTTTTATGAGGCCTGTAAGCCTTTTGGTCCCCAACAAAAAATAAAGTGATATACAAACTTGAAGAAAAAAAAAAAAGAAAGAGGGAGAAGACACAAATAACATGCATTAGAAACCACATGGGTGATGTCACAACGGAACCAAAGGAAATCAAAAGGATACTAACAGAATACTATGAAAAGTTGTACTCCAACAAATTTGAAAACTTAGAAGAGATGGATACATTTTTAGAAAAAC
>NW_006408544.1:7710021-7716965 GCF_000296735.1 Chrysochloris asiatica
GCTGCACAGGAACTTTTTAAAGTGTTGAAGAGCAAAGATGTCAGCTTGAGGACTAAGGTGCACCTGACCCAAGCCATGGTATTTTCAGTAACCTCATATACATGTGAAAACTGGAGAACGAATAAGGAAGACTAGAAGAATTGATGCTTTAGGGTTATGGTGTTGGAGGAGAATATTGAAAGTGCCATGGGCTTCTGAAAAGAATAAACAGATCTGTGTTGGAAGATGTGCAGCCAGAGTGTTATTTGGAGGCCAGAATGGCCAAACTTCATCCCTCATACTTCAGACATGTTGTCAGGAAGGACCAGTCACTGGAGTAGGATATCATGTTTGGTAGGGTAGAGGATCAGAGAAAAAGAGGAAAAGCCCCAATGAGATGGATTGGCAAAGTGGCAGCATCAATGGGCTCAAGCATGGCAACAATTGTGAGGTTGGCCCAAGATGGGGTAGTGTTTTGTTCTGTTGTGCATATGGTCGCTATGAGTCAGTACCAACTCCATGGCACCTAACAACAACAATTTTTTGGTGAAGATGCCTTCCCTCTCAGTTAGTATTTTGAGCTACTACATCCATAAGTATAGGTCAAGTTCACCATATTGTATCAATTCACACTTGGTTTATCTTCTTTATCTACCTCTAGTTGAGCTCTGGTCATAAAGCCATTGAACCTAGGTCATATTATTACTATCTGCAAGTTTGGGCATTCTTGTGTGTTTCCCCCCACTTTATATCAGCTGGACACTGCATTCTCAGCTCTAGTCCTCTGTGGCTAGGTCAGTGTCCACGGCTCAGAAGTTCCCAAGTATCCCCATACTTTGGACCAACCAGCACTTTCACTTCTCTCTTTCATCTCAAAGTTGTCAGGAGCCAAAGGCAGGTAGTCAAACTCAGCCCTTATTTTCATTACTGAATTTCGCCCACTTCCACTCAAATGTAGACTAACACAGTCACCAGCAAGCTTACAAATATGCCTGCTCTTGTGTTCCCTTTGAGTTTCAGTCTTGGAGAGGGGTTTGTTCTGAAGGGACTTGATTGTTTGCCTCGATGACTTCCTGGAGAACAGCTTGCTTGTTCTTGTAATAGTCAAACAGACTGCTGGTTTTGCTTTTTCTTCTGTTCATTTTAGTTGTTGTTCTTTCTTTCAAGACGTATTTTCTGTTCTTCTAACTGCTCCAGGCTGGTTTGCATGTCCTTTCAAGTGGGAATGTTCCACCTCAGAAGGTTCTAGATGGGGCTCAGGATTCCACTTCAGGTCTTATACACTGCAAAGGCTCTGCAGGAAGCCTATTTCACTGGTCAAATTCTAGAACCCCTTTTGGGTATTCCAATCAGTTATAGACTGAAGACAGGTTTATAAGTTTTCTGTAATCATGCTTTCTGATAGTCCTTTCTATCCCACTCAAGTGTCTATTTTACAATAGTAGGCAAGGGAAACCAATATTCATAAGACAGTCAAGCATCTTAATATTATTTCCCCTCTTTTACCCATTCAGACTATGCTTTGATCCCTGTATCACAGAGCCCTGTTGTTCCACTATTTACCTCTGTTCCATTTAGCCCATGCAAACCTACCAAAGTGCTTCCCTATCTACCTTGTTCTTCCCAACCCCCTTCTTGTGTATAGTGCCCTTCCCAACATCCGAACTATGGAGAGTCTATCCCCTAACCTGTGTTCTACCATCACCTTTGTCCCACCCCTGGTAACCAACAAAGATTTTTCTAAAATTTTATTTTAGTGTAGATATCTTTTCTTAAACTTTAACAATAATGGTCTAATGCATTATTTTTCTCTTGTGGCAAAAATTTCAAAGGTCAGCTAGAGAAGACAAAGTCAAATATTATAACAAAATGTTCGAAGACTTGGAATTAGAAAACCAAAAGAGAAGAACATGGCCAGCATTTCTCAAACAGAGGGAACTGAAGAACACATTCAAACCTTGACTTGCAGTATTGAAGGATTCTATGGGCAAAATACTGAATGATGAAGAAAGCATCAAAAGAAGATGGAAGGAAAATACAGTCACTGTACCAAAAAGAAATGGTCGATGTTTTACCATTTTAAGAGGTAGCATATGATCAAGAGCCAGAGATCCTGAAGGAAGAATTCCAAGGTGCACTGAAGGCATTGGGCAAAGAACAAGGCACCAGGAATAGATGGCATGCAAATTGAAATCTTTCAACAAACTGATGTGGCACTGGATGCACTCATTCATCTATGCAATGAAATTTGGAAGACAACTACCTAGCCAAATGACTAGAAGAGATCCATAGTTGTGCCCATTCCAAAGAGAGGTGACTCAATGGAATGCAGAAATCAAGTAATATCATTGATATCCTATACAAGTAAAGTTTTACTAAAGATAATGTAAAATGGCTGCAAGCATACATTGACAGAGAACTTCCAGAGGCTCAAGCCAGATTCAGAAGAGGACGTGGTACAAGGGATATCATTGTTGACGTCAGATGGATTTTGACTGAAAGCACAGAAAACCAGAAAAATGTTTACCTATAGTTTATTGACTACACAAAGGCTTTTGGTTGTGTGGATCATGACAAGTTATGCACAACATTGCAGAAAATGAGTATTTCAGAACATCTAATTGTGCTTATGAGGAACATGTATGTAGACCAAGAGGCAGTTATTCAAACAGAACAAGGGAACACTGAATGGTTTAAAATTAGGTAAGGTGTGTACCAGGGTTGTATTCTTATTTATTTATTCAATCTGTATGTTGAACAAATAATCTGAGAAGCTGGATTATATGAAGAAAAACATGGCATCAGAATTGGAGGAAGACTAACAACCTGTGATATGCTGATGATACAACCTAGCTTTGTTGAAGTGAAGAGGATTTAAAATACTGATGAAGATAAAAGACCACAGCGTTCATTATGGATTGCATCTCAATGTAAAGAAAGCAAAAAGCCTCACCAGTGGTCCAATAAATAATAACATCATGATAAATGGAGAAAAGACTGAAGTTGTCAAAGACTTCATTTTCCTTGGATCAACCATCAACGCTCATGGAAGCAGCAGTCAAGAAATCAAACAAAGTATTGCATTTGGCATATTTGCTGCACAAGAACTCTACAAAGTGTTAAATAACAAAGATGTCAGCTTGAGGACTAAGGTGCACGTGACCCAAGCCATGGTATTTTCAATAACCTCATATGCATGTGAAAGCTGGACAGTGAATAAGGAAAACCATAGAAGAATTGATGCTTTTGAGTTATGGTGTTGGAGGAGAGAATATTGAAAGTACCATGGGCTGCCAAAAGAACAAACCAATCTGTGTTGGAAGAAGTACAGCCAGAATGCTCCTTGGAAGCCAGGATGGCCAAACTTCGTCTCTCATACTTCGGACATATTGTCAGAAGGAACCAGTCACTGGAGAAGTATATCCTGTTTGGTAATGTGGGGGTCAGAGAAAAAGAGGGAGGCCCCCAGCAAGATGTATTGGCACAGTGACTGCAGAAATGATTCAAACATAGCAACAATTGTGAGGTTGGCCCAGGACCAGGCAGTGTTTCATTCTGTTGTACATAGGGTTGCTATGAGTTGGTATCAACTTGATGCACCTAACAACAACAATAAACCCCATAATTCTGAGTGTGGTGTCTGAGTTCTGTGTGCCCATTGCAGTTGAGTAGAAAGTGCTATGAAACAAATGGTAGGTGCCATTTCTTATACCTACTAAAACCATTAGAGACTAAACTTTTAACCCTAGACATATCATCACCCAACTCACAGATCTAGATGTAGGTATCTGCTAGAACTGTGGGCTGTGTCTATCTTAACTGTCTCTGTTTGTGAAGGAAGTTGCAAGCAGGTTGTTGCTGGTGAAGGCAGAAGTCTGAGAGCTTGGAGGCTTGGTAGCTGAATATCCAGACTGTCACCATAGTGACAGCAGAGGCACTGGAGACAATTATTCTGCACCATCTGGTTTCAAAGGGACCTGCCTCGGTAGAGCCAGGAACTGTACAGATCTAACCCTAGAGCCCCCAAGGGAAAGATGCCAAATGAAAGGAGACAGGAAGTCTCATGGGGTACTTTGAGTTATAGCGTGGTCAGTGGCACAGCCCTGGGGCCTGTGAGGGATCCTGGAAAAGGAGAAAAGGACCAGAGTACCTTAAGGAAACCCTGAGGGGAAGGGGGGGGGGGCGGGTGCCAGTTTATTTTAGTGCCAACAAAATTCAATCCTGCCAAAAATTTTAATGTTCCTCAAGGGATACTGATTTGCTTTAAATAAGCAATCTTCACTTTTAGAATGGTTTCCTCTATGGGTCCTTCAAATACAGATTTTAGTTAGTATTTGATTTGCACACAACCTACCATAAACATAATCTCTGTGAAAGATGAGGTCAATCTATATATAATAATAGTATTCCACTGTTGTTGTTGTTGTTAAGTGCCGTCGAGTCGGTTCAGTATTCCACTAGTGCTACTTAAAAAGGAGCTCTGGTAGCGTAGTGGTTACGAATCGGGCTGTGAACCACAAGATCAGCAGTTCAAAACTACCAGCTATTCCGCGGGAGAAAGATGAGGCTTTCGGCTCCTGTAAATATTTACAGCCTTGGAAACCCTGTACAGGGTTGCTATGAGTTGGAACCGACTCCACGACACATAACAACAACAACAACAACAATGCTACTTAAAAGGGAAGGCTGTGCTTTTCTGTAATTTGGTTCTCAAAAATAAATTTGTCACCCACAAGATGTTGCCTCTAGCAACATCTTGGGCAGAAACTCTCACAGCTTACACACTAACTCAACACTCATACTGGTGTCACCAGATCAAAGTGAAATGTATCTATTATGTAGCTAATATGTAGCTATTAAGATCAAAATAAAAATGTTTTCTCAACAAAATTGTCATTGCTATGGCTAATTTTTATTCGATGGCACCTGACAACAACAATGGCTAATTTTTAGTCACACTATTTATTTAATGATATATGGTCGTTAAGTACCAACGAATCAGTTTCTACTCATAGTGACCTTACGCACAACAGAATAAACACTGCCTGGTCCTGTGCCATCTTTACAATTGTTAAGCTTCAGCCCATTGCTGCTGCCAGTGGGCCAATCCATCTAATTGGGGGTCTCCCTCTTTTCACTGACCCTCCACTTTATCTAGCATGATGTCCTTCTCCAGGAACTTGTCCTTCTCTAGGGACTGGCCCCTCTTGACAATATGTACAAAGTATGAGAGATGAAGTCTCACCATCCTGGCCTCCAAGGAGCATTCTGGCTGCACCTCTTCCAACACAGATTTCTTTGTTCTGGCATTCCATAGTACTTTCAGTATTCTTCTCCAATGCCATAACTCAAATGCATCAATTTTTCTATGGTCTTCCTTATTCACTATCCAACTTTCACATGCATATGAAACTTGAAAATACCATGGCTTGGGTCAGAAGCACCTTAGTCCTCAAACTGACGTCTCTGCTCTTGAACACTTTACAGAGAGATCTTGTGCAGCAGATTTGCCTAATGCATGTGTCATTTGATTTCTTGACTACTGTTTCCATGAGTGTTGTTAGTGGATCAAAGCAAAATGAAGTCTGACAAGTTCAATCTTTTCACCATTTATATGGATGTTATTTATTGGTCCAGCGGTGAGGATTTTGTTTTCTTTTCATTGAGGTGCAACTTGTACCCTTACTGATCTGATCATCATCAGTAAATATTTTAAGTCCTGTTTGCTCTCAGCAGCCGAGTTATATCATCTGCATATTGCAGGTTGTTAATAAGACTTCCTCCAATCCTGATGCCATGTTCTTCTTCATATAATCCATCTTCTTGAATTATTTCCTCAGTGTACATATTGAATAAGTATGGTGAAAGAATATAACTCTGGAACACTCCTTTCCTGATTTTAAACCATTCGGTGTCCTTTGGTTCTGTTTGAACAACTGCCTCTGGGTCTATGTACAAGTTCCTCATGAGCACAATTAAGTATTCCAGAATACTCATTCTCCACAATGTTGTCCATCGCTTATCATGGTCCACATAGTCAATAAAGCACAGGTAAACATCTTTTTGGTATTCTATGCTTTCAGACAACATCTATCTGATATTAGCAATGATATCCCTTGTTCCATGTTCTCCTCTGAATCCAGCTTGAGCCTCTAGCAGTTCCCTGTACTGTTGTAGCCATTTAAAAATTATTTTTAGCTGAATTTTACTTGCATTTGATATTAATGATATTGTCCAATGATTTCTTCAATCCCTTGGATCATCACGTCACCAAGACCATATTTTCCAACTACCAATCCTTCTGCTTTGTTTCCAACCTTTGTATTTCCTATCACCAGTAATTTATCAATACATCTTGATTTCATGTTTGATCAATTTCAGATTGAAAAAGCTGGTAGAATTCTTTAATTTCATCATCATTGACTTTGGTAGTTCCTTCATAAATTTGAATAAAAGTGATATTAACTGATTTTCCTTATAGGCATAAGGATATTATCCTATCACAAACAGCCTTGTATTTCAAGATAGATCTTGAAATGTTCTTTTTGATGATGAATATGATGCCATTCCTCTTCATCTTGTCATGACCAGCATTGTAAGCCATATTACTGTCAGAATAAAAAGGCCCTTTCAGTTCACTAATGCTTAGGATATCCATCTTTATGCATTCCATTTAATTTTTGACAACTTCCAATTTTCCTAAAGCCAAACTTTGGACAGTCCATGTTCTGATTATTAATGGATACTTACAGCTGTTTACTCTCATTTTGAATTGTGCCCCATCAGCAAATGAAGGTCCTGAAAGTTTTACTCCATTTGCATAATCATGGTCAACTCTACTTTGAGGAGGCTGTGTCTATCTTAACTGTTTCTGTTTGTGAAGGAAGTTGCAAGCAGGTTGTTGCTGGTGAAGGCAGATGTCTGAGAGCTTGGAGGCTTGGTAGCTGAATATCCAGACTGTCACC
>NW_006408544.1:7717535-7718763 GCF_000296735.1 Chrysochloris asiatica
CTTATTCACTGTCCAGCTTTCGCATGCATATGAGGTTATTGAAAATACCATGGCTTGGGTCAGGCGCACCTTAGCCCTCAGGCTGACATCTTTCCTCTTCAACACTTAAAAAGGTCTTGCGCAATAGATTTGCCTAATGCAATATGTCGTTTGATTTCTTGACTGCTGTTTCTGTGATACTGGTGCTATTCATAATGTTTCAATATTCAATATTCTGGTACTTTCTGACAGTGTTCCACTGCAATTCATACGGTTTTTAGTGGTTAAAAGTTCAGAAGTCATCTACCTCTCCTTCTTCCTGGTCTGTCTTGGTTTGGAAGCTCAGCTGAAACCTGTCCACCATGTGATACTGGTATTTAAAATGTAGGTGGCAACACACAAGCCATCACATTATGACACACTGACAGACGAGTGGTGGATTCAGTGATACAGCCCTTTCTATATGTTAGGCAGTATTCTAAGTACTTTACTATTTAACATTAGCTCATTTAATTCTCATAAAAACTAATGAGAAAGTATAATTATTATCTCTAGTTTACAAATATGCAAACTGAAGGGCAGAATGATAAAGAAACTTACCCATAGTTTCAAATAAATTATTGAAGGGTAAAAGCATAGCATTTCATGTATATCTGAAAGCATTGGTTAAAATAGAAGAAAACAGATTTAAGATGAGATGTGGCTGTTGCTTTCTGAACTCATAAGTAGGAACCTTTTTGCTGACAATTCTAAAGAGTAGCTGTTCTATGTCCATGTCACAGAGGCAGTAGGGATTTTGAATCTTGAAGAATCCGGTTTGAATCACAGTTGGGCCCCTCTCTGGCTATGTAGCATTGAGCAAATCATGTTTTTTTTTGTTGTTGTTTTGTTTTGTTTTTAATTCCTTCATGCCCTCTGAATCTAGGTTCCCTCTTGAAAGCTTATAAGCCAGTCACTTCTTGTCTTCATAGCCCCCCCACCCCATTTTGAGTAGCCAATGTCCAAGTTGTCCATCCCTGTCTACTCTGTGTATGGAGGGGGTGGGAATGATCTTTGCTGTAAGGATTTGTTCCCTCTTTTGAGTTACTGCATGTATAGGTGTAGGTCAAGTTCACCAAATTGTATCAGATTACTCTTTCTTTCCTCTTCTTTCTTCTTCCAGTTGAGCTCTGATCATCCAGTCATTGAAGCCAGGTCAAGTGGGTATTATCTGCAAGTGTGGGTGTTCTTATGCATATGCCCTCTCTTC
>NW_006408544.1:7718863-7720646 GCF_000296735.1 Chrysochloris asiatica
AAAATCTGTTCCCTCTTTTGAGCTACTGCATCCATAGGTGTAGGTCAACTTCATCAAATTGTATCAGATTACTCTTTTTTCCCTCTTCTTTCTTCTTCTAGTTGGGCTCTGATCATCCAGTCATTGAAGCCAGGTCAAGTGGGTATTATCTGCAAGTGTGGGTGTTCTTATGCATATGCCCTCTCTTCTTATCAGTTGGATTCTTCACTCTCCACTCTAGTCCTCTGTGGCTATGTCACTGACTCTGAGCCCAAGAGTCCCCATGTCTTGTCACACTGCTGGACAATCAGGTCTCCACCCGGGTTCACAGGAGTCTATTGAACACTGTGGGCTTAGCTGAGCAAATCATGTTTGTGGGACTCAGTTACTTGTCTTGGAAATATGGATTAGAAGGTGTATCAGTTAACTAATACTTTGTAACACATCAACCTAAAAAAATGTATGCTTTAAAATAACAATATTATTCTCCATCCCATGGTGGTTCTATTGAGTTGGGCTGGGCTGACTTAAGTTATGCATCATGTAGGCAGGTGGCTCTGCTCATCTTAGTTGGACCCTCTCCCATGTGTAAGGGCCTGAGCAAGGACAGAGCTCTGGTAGTGTAGCGGTTATGAATCGGGGCTGCTAACCTTAAGGTCGGCAGTTTGAAACTACCAGTCATTCCGTGGGAGAAAGATGAGGCTTTCTGATCCTGTAAAGATTTACAGCCTTGGAAACCCTGTGCAGGGTCAACTTAACAACAACAAAGGACAACTGGAATTATTAGGCTCTATTCTACACGGTCTCTTGTCCTCTGGCAGGTGGTGGCAGGGTTACAGAAAGGATTAAAAATACAAGGTTTTGTGGGCAGCCTAACTTCAGAACTAGCACATTGTTTCCTCTATATTCTATTGGTTAAAGCAAATCACAAAGTTAGCCCTGAACACAGAACACAGGAGTGAGAAGATAGCCTCCAATTCTTGGTGGGAGGAGCTGCAAAGTCACTTTGCAAAGAGTATAGCTACCACGTAGCTCTGGAGTATTAGGGTCACACCATATGATAAGAATTGGACTGTGAACCACCAAGTCTGTGGGTTGAGCTCCTCTGCTGGGAAGCTTTCAGCTCCTGCAAAGATCTGAAGCTTTAGAAACTTTATACAGGGTTGCTATGAGTCATAATGGACTTGATGGCATTTAGCAACTACAGTGCAATAAACCTACCATAGGAGACAAACTCTCCCTAAGTTCAGAAGGTGATAGGAGAGTATCAGAAAGTGTTTTGTAAATGTTTGTAAAAGTAAATTATAAAGTGCCTAACAGATGGTAGCACTTCTTAGTGTAGTGTCTTATCTGACTTCATTGAAGCTGTAACTGGGTTTTACCCAGAAGGTAAAGGACTAGCTGAGCAGTAATTGAGAAGGGTGATTTATATCAGGGCACAATCTTTTCTCCCTTTCCCAAGAACAAAGACTGACTTTAAGCACTCTGGAATCTGAGAGCTCCTTTTCCTTCAGCACTCTCCACCCCTCCTTGCAGCCCTGCCCCCCATCCACCACCTCCAAGTGAGCTTGGTAAAGAATTACCAGTCCTCCCACTTGAAAGTTGTAGTTCTTGTTAAGTACCCTCAGTCAGTTCCAACCCATAGTAACCCTGTATTGGGTTTCCAGGGAACTGATGTTAGAGAAAATTTCTTCCAGCAATTCTTTAACTATTTCCTCTGTGGACTTGTGGGATTCTTCTTATTCTGGAATGCCAATAATTCTTAAGCTATTCCTCTTCATGTTGTCCAACATGAATCTTAGGC
>NW_006408544.1:7722266-7723958 GCF_000296735.1 Chrysochloris asiatica
TTAGGAAAATATCACATTTATCTGTGGATTTTCAAAGGCTCCAGTGTATTAATTTAATATATATACCTGAATATTAAGATGAAAGCAATTTTCCATTAACTGCCAGTGGCCTCATTTGTTACACTCAGCCCTAGAGGGCCTCGAACCTCTGACTAGTCTTACACGGTCTGCAACACTTGGGAGATTTCAAGATGCCACTGTTGGTTGTTATGCGGTACCTCAAGATTTAATTTAATTTTCAGCCTATTTTGTTTTTAAACTCTCTTTCCTTCTCCATGTCCCTTGTTCATTTTTTCCGTGTTAAAAAAAAAAAAACAGTTCAGTGCTGGCTACTGGGCTGAGAGTATCTGTGCGCATGCGTGGCAGAAAAACCCACCAGTGGTGCAGGTGGAGGGTGTCATGTTCTTTTTGATGATGAATGCAACACCATTCCACTTCAATTTGTCATTCCCGGCATAGTAAACCATGTGGTTGTCAGATTCAAAATGGCCAACAGCAGTCCATTTCAGCTCACTAATTCCTAAGATCCACCTCTTGTCTGTCAGTTTGTTGTACTGTGGTGGCTTGTGAATTGCTGTGATTCTGAAAGCTATGCCACCGGCATTTTAAATACCAGCAGGGTCACTCATGGTAGACAGGTTTCAGATGAGCTTCCAGACAAAGACAGACCAGGAAGAAGGAGTGAAGAATTACTTCTGAATATTTAGTCACTGAAAACCTTATGAGTAGCAGGGAAACACTGTCAGATATAGTGCTGAAAAATGAGCCCCTCAGGTTGTAAGGCACTCAAAATGTGACTGGGGAAGAGCTGCCTCCTCAAAGTAGAGTTGACTGTGATAACGCAAATCCAGTAAAGCCCTGGGAGAAAAGACGTGGGACCTTCATTTCCTAATGGGGCAAAGCTTAATATGAGAAACAGCTGTAAACATCCATTAATAATCAGAACATGGGATGTATGAAGTATGAATCTTGGAAGCTTTGAAGTTGTCAAAAATGAAATGAAATGCATAAACATCAATATCTTAGGGATTAGTGAGCTGAAGTGGACTGGTATTGGCCATTTTGAATCTAACAACCACATGGTTTACAATGCCAGGAATGACAAATTGAAGAGGAATGAGGTTGCATTCATTGTCAAAAAGAACATATTCAGATCAGTCATGAGGTACAACACAGCCTGTGATAGGATAATATCCATGTGCCTGCAGGGAAGATCAGTTAATACCACTATTATTAAATTTATGCACCAACCACTAAAGTCAATGAGGACAAAATAGAAGAATTCTACCAACTTTTTCAATCTGAAATTGACCAATGCAATCAAGATGTATTGATCATTACTGGCAATTGGAATGCAAAGGTTGGGAGCAAAGAGGAAGGATCAGTAGTTGGAAAATGTGGCCTTGGTGATAGAAATGATGCTGGAGAGCGCATGATAGAGCTCTGAAAAATCAATGATTTGTTCATTTCAAATACCTTCTTTAGACAGCATAAGAGATGACTATACACTGGACCTCATCAGATGGAATACATAGAAATCAAATTGACTACATCTGTGGAAAGAGACGATGGAAAAGCTCCATATCATCAGTCAAAACAAGGCCAGGGGCAGATTGTGGAACAGATCATCAATTACACATATGCAAATTGAAACTGAAGCTGAAGAAAATGAAAACAAGTCCACTAGAGCCA
>NW_006408544.1:7724228-7732443 GCF_000296735.1 Chrysochloris asiatica
GAGAAGATAAAGCCAAATATTACAACAAAATGTGCAAAGATCTGGAATCAGAAAACCAAAAAGGAAGAACATGTTCAGCATTTCTCAAACTGGGGGAACTGAAGAAAAATTTCAACCCTCGACTTTCATTACTGAAGGATACTCTGGGCAAATGACTGAATGGTGCAGAAAGAATCAAGAGAAGATGGAAGGAATACAGAGTCATTATACCAAAAGGAAGTGGTTAATGTTCATCCATTTCAAGAGGTAGCACATGATCAAGAGCCAGTGATACTTAGGGAGGAAGTCAAGGTGCATTGAAGGAATTGGCAAAGAACAGTGCACCAGGAATTGATGGAATAAAAATTGAAAATTTTCAAGAAAGTGAGGCGGCACAGGAGGCACTCACTCATCTCTGCTAAGAAATTTGGAAGACAACTATCTGGCCAATAGTTGGTCAACTCTACTTTGATGAGGCAGCTCTTCCCCAGTCACATTTTGATTGCCTTCCAACCTGAGGGGCTCATTTTCCGGGACTATATCTGACAGTGTTTCTCTGCTATTCATAAGGTTTTCAGAAGTAGTTTGTCTCACCTTCTTCCTCATCCGTCTTTGGAAGCTCATCTGAAGCCTGTGCACCGTGGGTGACCCTGCTGGTATTTAAAATACCCATGGCATAACTTCCAGAATCACAGCAACTCACAAGCCACCACAGTACAACAAACTGATGGAGTGGTAGCGTAGTGGTTACGGATGAGGATGTTAATATCAAGGTCCACAGTTCGAAACTACCAGTGGTTCTGTGGGAGAAAGACGAGGCTTTCTGCTACAGTAAAGATTTATACCCTCAGAAACCTTATGCAGAGTTGCTATGAGTTGGAACTGACTCTACAACACATAACCAGCATAACTACCTCAAAAAAAAAAAGACAAGAACAGACAAATATATAAAGACTAAAGGAGCTCTGGTAGCGTAGTGGTTACGAATCGGGCTGCGAACCTTAAGGTCAGCCGTTCGAAACTACCAGCTGCTCTGCGGGAGAAAGATGGGGCTTTCTACTCCCGTAAAGATTTACACCCTCCGAAACCCTGTACAGGGTCGCTATGGGTCGGAACCGACTCGACGGCACTTAACAACAACAACAACAACAAAGTTTATTAGTGTTTACCAGGGGTGGGGAAGAAAGCAGGGTTATTGCCTCTGGAGTACTGAATTTCAGTTTATAGTGATGGAAAAACCACATTGGCTAATGGTAGAGTTGTACAGAAGACTATTGTAAGTACTGTCAATAAGTTGTACCCCTCTAAAAAGTTGAATTGGCAAAAGTTGTGTGATAAGACATATACATAAGGACTAAAAGGGAAGTTACTGAGAATTCTTATGTACAAACACCTCATGTGATTTGTTTCCTTGATTTGGAGGTTTAGGGGCCTGTTATCATGAGACATCCCTGTTAACTGCCTAGTAACATGTTTAGTCTTTCTGTTCTACATCCTAGCTTGTTGCATAGATCCTAGGATTTTTTGTGTTTTTTAAAATGTTTTATTGTGAATTACGTGATAGTTTACGTGGGAGAACATTAGTTTTACATTCATCCTATAGTATATCGTTTCATTGTCATGGTTACAATCCCCTCCAGGCATCATCAATCAACCAAAGGGTAGCTCCTAGGGTTTTAAAAGCTGGCATAACAGCCATCCGAGTCACAATAATTGGTTTCTAGTCACCTTGGGCAAGAGTAAAGAGAGTCAGAAATAGGAGGAAAAGGAAAGTGTGGTTAATTACCTCCAGGAACAAAGGTCTCCTTTGTCATGAGATCAAAAGGACTGACTAACCATTACTATCTTAGTTATCTGGTGTCGCTATGACAAAAATATCACAAGTGGATGGTGGTGGTGGTGGTGGTGGTTTTGTGGCGTGAAGTCAGCTCCAACTCACAGTGACCCTGTATAGAGTTTCTGAGGCTGTAAATCTTTATGGGAGCAGAAAGCCTCATCTTTCTCCTATAGAATGACTGGTAGTTTTGAACTGCTGACCTTAAAGTTAGCAGCCCGATTCCTAACCACTACACTAGAAATCTATTCTCTCACAGTTTAAGAGGCTAAAGTCCAAATTCAGAGTACTGGGTCTGGAGAAAGGTCCTTGTCTCCTTTGAGCATCAGAAGCCCAGCATAGCTTAGAATTCTCCGTGTGTCTTAGCATCAATCTTCCTTTGGATCTAGGAGCTTCATAATATACAGACGCAGGTCCAAAGGACACACTCCACTCCTGGCTCTTCTTTCTTGGTGGCCGTGGGTCACTTCTCTTGCCTTTTTTGTCTGAAGACAGGCTCAAGATACAACCTAATTATGAGACTGCATCTAATCTCATTAACATTATAAAAGTTAGGATTTACAACATATTGAATAATTACATCAGATTAGGGCTGCTCCCAGCAGATCATATCATAGTGTTGATGTATTATATAAGCTGTCATCCTGGAGATGATAACTATATCTTAACTGCTAAACCACTGAAAATTCTGGCCAGTCAAGTTGACACAAAACCTTAACTATCACAATTACTGAAGAGTTTGGTCACAGAGTCTATATAAGATCAAAAGAGGGAAAATGCAGAACAGAATTTTAGATTCTCATGGACTCTGTTATTTTCTGGAGCCATGACAGCTAGATGAAACCCCCTAACTAGTGGCCTCAGATTATCTTTAAACCAAAAATACCCAAGTCTTCTAAAATTAAATAGTTTAGTGTAACTAGTAAAAAAATGTGTATGTTAAGCACTATTGAGGCACCTTGGGTTTATTTGACATGGCTTTTCTATCCTATGTCTTAATTCCCACCAAGTGATTAGGTAGGACCATGTAAATGAGGTATACAGGACTCTAAGCCTGGGATTGGCTAGTTTTGCCATCCCACTAGGTTTAAAAGGAGTCATCTCAAAATCAAGGTCAAGAAGAAAGGGCATGAGTAGAGTGTGAGACGCCTATAAAAGCAGCAACAGCAGAGGTGATGGCAGAGGCAGTGGCATGGAGAGAGCAACTTTGGGTTCTAGGCCCATGGACTGAGTAATGTTGAGTGGCTATGGGCAGGAGACTGGCTTGTAGGCATTCATAGAATGGCTAAATGAGCTTTGTAACATTTGCCCAAGCAGGGCAGAGGCCAAGGGGCCACAGGGTTGAGAAGCCAAAGACAAGAGTGAGGTGTGTCTGCAGTATGGCAGAGACATTCCTGGTTGGAAAACTGCTGCATGCTGAGTTAGTTTTGATCCTGAATTGCAACCTGTTCAGTTCCCTAAATAAACCCCATAATTATATTGGTATGAGTTCTGTGTGGCTATTACAATGGATTGTCAAACCCAGATGTGAAGCAGACAGTGCTGTGGGAGGGAGGGTGTCAGAATAGCGTAGACTGTAGGGTGGAGGCATGTCTGACGTCTGCTCCATCAGTCTTGGGCTGATTTTGAGTTTGATTCTCTTTGCCCCTTATGAAGTCAGAGGAAGTCAGACATGGCCCCTACCTGGGGCAACTATGCTCATTTAAGAGTTATCTATATGGGTTCAAATTGACAATAGCACCTCAAAAGATCAAAAAGGGACTTCAGGGGCAGTAAGTTTATGTTAATGGGAGAGAAATGACTCCAAAGGAGGGTGACAATGGTTGTACAACTGGAAAAATGTAATCAATGTCACTCAACTGTACACGTAAAAACTGTTGCTGTATGTTTTGTTGTGTAGATTCTCAACAAAATTATAAAATAAATGTTTGATCAAAAATACCTATTATCGATTATCTCAATATTTCTGTGGATCAGGAACTGGGCCTGTGTTGTCTGCTTTAAAGTCACTCACAGACTGCAATCAAGGTGTTTATTGGGGCCACCATCAGTTTAAGGCATGACTAGGGAAGGAGCCTCTTCCAAGCTCACTCATATTGTTTTGGGCAGGATTCAGTTCCTTGAGGGTTGTTGAACTGAGGGCCACAGTTCCTCACTGGATGTTGACCAAAGATGGCCTTCAGTCTTTGCCTCACAGCTCTTTCCAGAGACAATAAAAAGAGCCCAAAGAGAATACCAATAAGATGGAAGTCACAGTCTTTTATAACTCAATCATGAAGTGATTTTTTTCCATCACTATTGCCATATTCTGTTGTTCTGTTCATTAGAAGCAAGAAACTAAGTCTAGCCCACACTCAAGAGGAGTAGATTATACAAGGACATGAACACCAGGAGACAGGAGCCTCTGGGAGCCATATTAGTAGGCATATTAGTAGCTACCAACCACAAAATGTAAGATATTGGCCATGACAAACAAGAACATATTTGGTGCTGTGGGTCAACAGTTTAAACTCACCAATGGCTCCTTGGAAACGCTATACAGACAGGGTCGATATGAGTCAGAAACAACTTGACAGCACTTAACAACAACAACATGTATGTGTATGTGTATACACATTAAAGCAAAATGTTTCACAAAATACTCTTACTACATGATATATTCTAATATTTTCTATTCTATTCTGTTTCATTAAAAATAAGTTAATGAAAGGCTAAATTAGTCAATATAGGCTAAATTACACTCAATAACAAACAACACACGCTTAGTGACTTAACACAAGTTAGTTTTTACTCACAGAATTATACATGTAGAAATTGTTGAATTAGCATGAATGCTTTGTTGTGCATATTGTCACACAATTTTTTTTTTTTTTCATTCTCACAGTATCCCTAATGCAGATCCCTAGGGTTCTTTGTTTACCACAGTCCCTTGGACACTCAGGGCGATGTAGGCTCCATCTCAGCATGTTCCCATGATCACTGTGGCAGAAGTGACATGGCAAATCTGATGATAGCTTTTAAAGCAATCATGCGGAAGTGACAAATATGGTCTTCACTAACATTTCATTGGTAAAAGTGAATCATATAGAGAAGAGTGGAGAGTGGGACCCTACCCAGAGAAGCAATGATGCCAGAGATGGAGGCAGAGATGATGACATGGAGAGATGGAGCAGCTGGGGACGTTAGATCCAGAGAGGGAGAAGGGCTGTGTGTTGACAACCAAGGGGTGGCTTGCAGGGTTTACCCTTTGTTGTTTGACGATGCATGGAGAGGATTGTAATCATGGCAATGAAATGATATACAACAGGATGAATGCAAAGCTAATGTTCTCCCATGTAAACTATCATATAATTCACAATAAAACATAAAAAAAAAACCCCAGCCATAATAATAATGATTACCATGCATAGTCTTAAAAAAAATTCTGATGAAGATATATATATTGTTGTTGTTAAGTACCATGGAGTCGGTTCTGACTCATAGTGACCCTGCACAGGGTTTCCGAGGCTGTAAATCTTTACGGGAGCAGAACGCCTCATCTTTCTCCCGTGGAACAGCTGGTAGTTTCGAACTGCCGACCTTGAGGTTAGCAGCCAGATTAGTAACCACTACGCTACCAGAGCTCCTTTATATATATACAAAGGGCTTATTTGGTTTTGATAAGATTCATGAATCAGGCAGTACGGTCCTAGTGAAAACTAGGAAGTGCTCCTCTGGACAAAGATAGCTAGGAGTTTATATAGAAACAAAAACCAGAGAAAAAGGCAGAATAAAGTATTTTTCATATACTTTGGACACCATTTTTATCATACCATTGGGTCATGCAGATAAGATGCTGAGAATTCATAAAATGTAAATTTAACTAAATTGTCTAAGTTAAGTAGTGGTGGTGGTGTGCCCTGGAATCGATTCAGACTCACAGTGACCCTGCACAGAGTTTCCAAGATTATAAATCTTGATGAGAATAGAAAACCTCATCTTTCTCCAGTGGAACAGCTGACCTTGAGATTAACAGCAAGATATATTTATTCAGGAATGTTTGTGCATACCAATTAGGTACAAGGAAATAGGAATTTTAAACAGGGACTCCAGGGATCCTTGGTTCCAGTAAGTCTAGAGGAGGAAACTCAGGTTTAACAATGAATTGCTTACCCAGTTCTGGCTGTATAGAGTCCTAGTGGTGCAGTAGTCTAAGCATCGTAATGCTAACCCACAAGGTTAGTGATTCACACCAATCAGTCACTCCCCAGGAGAATGATGAAACTTCTTTTCCCATAAAGATTTGTTGTGTGCTGTGGAGTCGGTTCCGACTCATAGTGACTCTGTACAGGGTTTCCGAGACTGTAAACCTTCATGGGAGCAGAAAGCCTCATCTTTCTCTCACAGAGCAGCTGGTAGTTTTGAAATGCTGACCCTGAGGTTAACAGTCCAATTTGCAACCAGCCTCAGAAACTCTACGGAGTAATTCTACTCTGTCTTGATGGGTCACTATGAGTCAGAATCAACTTGAGTTGGTTTTGGCTTGGCACTGGCTGTTACATGTATGAACTCAGTTGATTCTTGGTGGTGGTGGTTATGTGCCGTAGAGTTGGTTCCAGCTCATAGTGACCCTGTACAGGGTTTCCAAGGCTGTAAATCTTTACGGGAGCAGAAAGCCTCATCGTTCTACCACGGAACAGCTCGTAGTTTTGAATTGCTGACCATGAGATTAGCAGCCCAATTCATAACCACCACACTTCCAGAATTCCTTAGTTGATTCTTACAATATTACTAAGTATATTGTTGTTGTTGTTAAGTGCCATCGAGTCGGTTGCGACTCATAGTGTTATGCCCAGAATTCGGGGTCCCCAAAGACCCCCAAGGAGCCGACACCAATGCAAGTGCAAGAGGATTGTTTATTCATGCTCGAGCTCGGACTCCACCTGCATCAGATGCAGCGGATGAGGGATAGAGCCTCGAACTCCCAGTTGGCAGGGTTTTTATAGAGTTTTCAAGCAAGCTCAGGGTTTTTCAGCTTTACAATATTTGGATTGGTTGACATTTGGCAAAGTATGAGATGTTACAGTTTAATTGGTCAGTACTAGTGGTCTTTTGTTCTTAGGCTAGGATAAGGAAAACATCTGGCATCTGGCCTTGGGTTGTCCTGTCTACTGCTTATCTAGTTCTTGCTGTTGCCAGGGGTGAAAGGATATTCTAAGGCAGCATGAGCTGATTTAGCACGTTCCTGGAACAGGAGGACGTGTTCAGGCTAATGTACAGAATGGAGTCTTTTTCTTGGTCCTACAATAGTGACCCTGTACAGGGTTTCTGAGACTGTAAATCTTTACGAGAGCAGAAAGCCTCATCTTTCTTCTGCAGAACAGCTGGTAGTTTCGAACTGTTGACCTTGCGGTTCACAGCCCGATTCATAACCACTATGCTACCAGAGCCCCTTAGAAGGGTACTATTTTCTCCATGTCGCAGGTAAGGAAACTAAGGTGTATTGAGTTACACTAGGATGGCTGATTACCAGACCCTGTAGCTCCAGAGCCAAGCTCTTACTAGCTGACTTCCTAATGGAAGTCTAGCATCAAAGGCTCTTTGGGTTAGTGCAGGGTGAGCTCTGCATTTGCACCATGTTTTTTTTGTTGTTGTGTGCCATAGAGTCGGTTTCAACCGATAGCAACTCTTATAGACTTTCCAAGGAGCAGCCTGTGAGCTTGAACAGCTGACCTTGTGGTTCAAGCTGACTTTGCAGTCCAGCACATTAATCCACAGTGCCACACCAGGACTCCAACTTTATGAATAAGCATCTGTTATTGACAGCATGAAAACCTAACGAAATAATTGAGTACTGCCTGAGACATCCCCACAACATACACACAGTCTCTTATCTCCTTATTTCTTAAGATACATGTTGTTATTATATTAATGGTCACGTAGGCTTGAAGTCTGGTCCCTCTTTGTGTGGCTTCTGAAAGAGCAACTGCCCAAACAGGTACCAGGTGAGTTAAACCCTTTTGATATGTTTATCAGGATATCCTATTACCTTGTGAATTAGTTTGAATGCTAGAGTGATAAGATTGTAGTCCACCTGCATGCTGATTAACATTGTTAAAAAGGAGCATAAATATTGTTTGTGAAAGACTTCAGGCAGACACCATCCCTCTTTATTGTGGGTGTCCTGGGGAATTGGTTTCCTGATTATAAAGGCATTTTCCTTTCTATGTTTATCTGGGATGTTTGTTAAAACTCAAAGACTCCAGGGCCTCAGAACCAAGCTTTGGAGTGATATTGTGATCTGAGGTTTGTTTTTTTCTTAAGTTTTTATTGTGAACTTAGTGATAGTTTACATGGGAGAACATCGTCTTTACACCATCATTTCATTGCAATGATAATCTCATGATTCAATAGTATTTGCTT
>NW_006408544.1:7733986-7735093 GCF_000296735.1 Chrysochloris asiatica
ATTGATGGACTCAAGTGTGGCAGCGGTAGTGAGGTTGGCCCAGGATTGGACATTGTTTCGTTCTGCTGTGCATGGGGTCGCTATGAGTCGGTTCCAACTCGATGGCACCTGACAACAACAACAATCTAGACAAGATGAAAACTATTCAGTGGGGACTCTACCTTCACCCTTCACTCTTAAACTAAACTTCCTCTTTTTTTTTTTTTTTTTAATTTCTCATGAGTCTCTTTAAAAAATGATTTATTGTGAATTATGTGATAGTTTACATGGGAGAACATAAAATTTACATTCATTTCATTGCCATGGTTACAATCCCCTCCATGCATTGCCAAACAACCAAAGGGTATACCCTGCAATGCAAGCCAGCCCCTCTCCCTGTCTGGGTCTAAAATCCCCAGCCACTCCATCTCTCCACATCATCATCACTGCCTCCATCTCTGGCATCACAGCTTCTCTGGGTAGGGTCCCACTCTCAGCTCTTCTCCCTTGATGGTCCCAGGGACCTCTGCTCCTTGACTAAGAAGTTAATCACTCCCGTTCTTGCTACAAAATGTCTACCTTTACATTTCCGACCTTCACAATTAGTCCTGATAGCAATTATTCCCTATTGTATCACAAAAGACCTATCCTCATTTCCTTTCATCAGCCCCGCCCTGACAGATTGGATATTACTCAGTGGAGAGTTTACCTTCCTCCATGCCCTCTGGATCTAGGTTCCCTCTTGAAAGCTTGTAAACCAGTCACTTCTTTCTTTTGTAGCCCCGCCACTTTGGGTAGCCAATGTCCAAGTTGCCCATCCCTGTCTACTATGTGTATAGAGGGGCTGGAAATGATCCTTGCTGTAAAGATTTGTTCCTTCTTTGAGCTACTGCATCTAGAGGTATAGGTCAAGTTCATCAAATTGTATCATATTACTCTTTTTCTCCTCTTCTTTCTTCTTCTAGTTGAGCTCTGATCATCCAGTTATTGAAGCCAGGTCAAGTGGGTATTATCTGCAAGTGTGGCTGTTCTTATGCATATGCCCTCTCTTATCAACTGGACACTTCACTCTCTCCACTCTAGTCCTCTGTGGCTATGTCACTGACTCTGGGCCCAAGACTCCCCAGG
>NW_006408544.1:7740960-7762470 GCF_000296735.1 Chrysochloris asiatica
TTTCCAGAGAGGTTGGGCCATTTTGCAGTCCTACCAGCAATGCAGGAGTGTTCCAGTCTCTCCACATCCCCACCAGCATTTATTGTCCTCTACTTTTTTGATCTTTGCTGTTATTGCTGGTGTGAGATGATATCGCATTGTTTTTTTCCTGTAAAGTCACATTTTTAATTGGATTTTGTTCTTAGATTAGTTTAACTATTACCACAAGAATAAATTTAATGGTGAAAGATTACATCGTCTCTTTTGTCTTTTGAGTATTTCATATAACTTAATCTACTCAGACTAGCAAAAAATAACATTCTATTGTGAATCAGCTAAAATAAAACCAACAATTTTTTTTCAGTTTCTTAACAAGATAAGCTAAGATGTAAGTTTCAAAGAAAAAAGTCTTTTTCCATGTGTGACTTTTGTACGAGTGAAAAACTTAAGGATTTTTGTTACGGCTGTTTTATTTTTTAATAAAACAAGTTTGTGAATATATATTAACATGAAAATTCCACCTTAATATTTCTAATTATCACTCATGAAACTTGCTTTTAAACATAGAGAAGCTTAAAGTGACTAGAAGAAATGATAAAGAGCTGAACAGAAAATTTTGAAGTACAGTGTGATAAGATAGTCAAGATTTATAAAAATACATGAAGAAGACTAGATTATAAAACCCAAAGGGAAGAACATGTTCAGCATTTCTCAAGCAGAAAGAACTGAAGAAACTATTCAAGCCTTGGGTTGTAATATTGAATTCTAAGGACAAAATAGTCAATGACATAGGAAGCATCAAAAGAAGATGGAAAGAATAAACAGTCACTGTACCAAAAAGAACTGGTCAATGTTCAACCATTTCAAACGGTAGCCTATGATCAACAACCAATGGTATTGAAGGAAGAAGTCCAAGTTGCACTGAAAACATGGGCAAAAAAACTAAGGTGTCTCATTGTTGTTTTGATTTGCACCTCTCTAATGGCTAGTGATCGTGAACATTTCTTCATGTTTGTTGGCTGCCTGGATCTCCTCCTTGGTGAAGTGCCTGTTCATGTCCTGTGCCCATTTTTTAATTGAGCTATTTGTCTTTTTCTTGTAGAGATGTTATAGTTTCCTATATATTTTAGAAATCAGTCCTTTGTCTGATGTGTCATTCAAAAGATGTTTTCCCGTTCTGTGGGTTCCCTTTTAAGTCTTCTGGTGAAGTCTTTTGATGCACATAAGTTTTTAATTTTTAGTATGTCTCACTCATCTATTTTGTCTACTTTTGTTTGTGTAGTTTTCAAAATGTTTGGTAGTCTGTGTATTTCCTGAATTAGTACCCTCACATTTGTCCCTATTTTTTCATTGATGGCCTTCTTAATTCTGGGATTCACATTTAGGTCTTTAATCCATGTTGAGTGGTTTTTTGTATAAGGTGTGAGGTGAAGTTCTTGTTTCAATCTTTTGCATATCACTTCCCAATTCTGACAGCACCATCTGTTGAAGAGACTATCACCTCCCCATGTAATATATTTAGGTGTTTTGTCAAAAATCAGTTTACTGTATGTAGATAGGTTCATTTCTGGATTCTCGATTCTGTTCCATTGATCTTTGTATCTTTCATTATACAAGTACCAAGCTGTTTTGACCACTGTAGCCGTGTAGTAAAATTTGAAGTCAGGGAGTGAGAGGTTTCCAACCTTATTCTTCTTTTTAAGCAGTGCTTTGTTTATTTTGGGTATCTTTCCTTTCCATATAAAGTTTGTAATTGTTTTTCCCATCTCGTTGAAGAATGTTGTTGGAATCTGGATTGGGATTGCATTATATGTGTAAATTGTTTTGGGCAGTATTGACATTTTCACAATGTTAAGTCTTCCTATCCAGGAGTATGGTACATTCTTCCATTTTGTCCATTTTTGTAGGTCTCTTATGGTTTCTTGTAGTAGTGTTTTGTAGTTTTCTTTGTGTAGATCCTTTGTTTCTCTGGTTACATTTATTCCTAGATATTTCATCCTTTGGGTGACTATTATAAATGGTATTTCTTTCCTAAAGTCCTTTTCATCGCTGTCATTTTTGGTATAGAGGAATCCAACTGATTTTTTTTTTTTTAAGCTTTTATTGTGAATTGAATGACAGTTTACAGGGAAGATCATCAGTTTTACATTCAACACCTTGTTTCTCCAACTGATTTTTGTATGTTAATCTTATATCCTGCCACTTTGCTGTGTCTTCCAGTGAGGTCTAGTAGCTTTTTTACTGAGTCTTTGGGGTTTTCTACGTATAGGGTTATATTGTCTGTAAATAGAGAGAGTTTTACTTCCTCTTTGCAAATATGGATGCCTTTAATTTCCCTGTCTTGCTGTATAGCTCTTGCTAAGACTTCCATCATAATATTTAATAGGAGTGGTGACAATGGGTATCCTTGTCTGGTTCCTGTTCGCAGAAGGAAGGCTTTCAGTGTCTCTTCATTGAGAGTAATGTAGGCTGTTGGTTTTGTATATATGCTCTTAATTATGTTGAGGAATTTCCCTTCAATTCCTACTTTGTTGAGTATTTTTATCAGGAATGGATGTTGGATTCTGTCAAATGCCTTTTCTGCATCAATTGATATGATCATGTGGTTCTTTCCTTTTTTCTTATTTATATGGTGGATAACATTGATTGTTTTTCTAATGTTGAACCATCCTTGCATCCCTGATATGAATCCTACTTGATCATGATGTATTATCTTTTTGATGTGTTGCTGGATTCTGTTGACTAGGATTTTGTTGAGAATTTTTGCATCTCTGTTCATGAGGGATGTTGTTGTTGTTGTTGTCAGGTGCCATGGAGTCGGAACCAACTCATAGCGACCCCATGCACAGCAGAACGAAACAATGTCTGATCCTGGGCCAACCTCACTACCACTGCCTCACTTGATGCCATCAATGATGCCACCTGGCTGATCCATCTCGTTGGGGGTCTTCCTCTTTTTCTCTGACCCTCCACCTTACCCAGCATGACATCCTTCTCCAGCAACTGTTCTCTCGGGACAATGTGTCCAAAGTAGGAGAGACAAAGCTTAGCCATCTTGGCCTCCAAGGAGCACTCTGGTTGTACTTCTTCCAAAACAGTTCATGAGGGATATTGGTCTATAATTGTCTTTCTTAGTGATGTCCTTCCCTGGTTTTGATATCAGGGTTATGCTTGCTTCATAAAATGTATTAGGATGTTTTCCATCCTCCTCTATCTTCTGGAATAATTTGAGTAGAATTGGTGACAGCTCTTCCCTGAATGTTTGGTAGAACTCAACAGTGAAGCCACCTGGGCCTGGACTTCTTTTGGTTGGGAGTCTTTTGATGACCTGATCAATTTCTTCTTTTGTTATGGGTCTGTTCAGGTTTTCTCCTTCCTCTGTGTAAGTTTAAGTAGGTCATGTTTATCTAAAAATGTATCCATCTCTTCTAAGCTTTCAAATTTGTTGGAGCACAACTTTTCATAGTATTCTGTTATTATCCTTTTTATTTCCTTCGGTTCCATTGTGACATTGCCCAAGTATTTTCTAATGCATGTTATTTGTGTCTTCTCCCTCTTTTCTTTTGTTAGGTTTGTCAATGGTCTGTCAATTTTGTTAATCCTTTCAAAGAACCAGCTTCTTATCCTGTTGATTCTTTCTGTAGTTTTTCTGTTTTCTATCTCATTTATTTCTGCTCCAGTCTTTATTATTTCTTTTCTTTTTGTGGCTGTAGGTTCCCACTGTTGGACTGTTTCTAATTGTCGGCGATGCGGTGTTAATGTGTTAATTTTGGTTCTTTCTTCTTTTTGGTGTTAACTACACTCTTGAAGGAATGTGCCAAGCAAGACTAGGGTGGGAGAGGTCAGACAGTGAGTAGACAGAATGCAGCTTGTGTCCAGTTGCTCTAGGCAGTACACTTGATTAAAGACAAGTACCTAGACTGGAAATTTACTAGCCAGATAGTGTTGTTGTAAGATGCCACCGAGTCGGTACCAACCCATAGTGACCTTATTGCACAGCAGAATGAAACAGTGCCTGATCCTGGGCCAACCTCACTACTCTTGCCACACTTGAGTCCATTGATGCTGCGTCTTGGCCAATCCATCTCGTTGGGGGTCTTCCTCTTTTTCTCTGACCCTCCACCTTACCAAACATGATACCCTTCTGCAGCAACTGGTCCCTCTTGACAATATGTCCAAAGTATGAGAGACAAAGTTTGGCCATTTTGGCATCCAAAGAGTATTCTGGCTGCACTTCTTCCAAAACAGATCTATTGGTTCTTTTGGCAGCCCATGGCACTTTCAATATTCTCCTCTAACACCATAAATCAAAAGCATCAATTCTTCTATGGTCTTCCTTGTTCACTGTCTAGCTTTCACATGCATTTGAGGTTATTGAAAATACCATGGCTTGGGTCAGGTGCACCTTAGTCCTCAAGCTAACTTCTTTGCTCTTCAACACTTTAAAAAGGTCTTGTGCAGCAGATTTGCTTAATGCAATATGTCATTATACTAGCCAGATAGTATAATGTTTAACCAGTAGCTGAGGAGCTGTGAAGCACCAAGACCACAATCCAGCCAGCCCATTTTCCTTCTCTCCATCACTGAATGGACCTGGGAGAAAGAATAACAACACTTGTCACTGTTTCCCTGTAACAAAACATGACAAAACTCATGGAAGGTTTTGTTTTCATAATGGTTCTCAATGTACTTTATTCTCCTGCTGTCTCACTAAGCAGCCCACACAGGACAGAAATGGGTAGCACTGAGGAATGATCAGATTGTTTGCTTGTCTCAATATCCCTGTCCCAGCCCATCCCTATCTAATATCAAAGAACAACTAAAATTAAAACTAGGCATTAAAAGGCCAGGCCTCCCCTAATAGGGCTTAGGGACTGGTGCAAACTCTTTATTCACAATGGAGCATCTCTCCTTCAAACACCTGGAATATTTATTTATTTTTGGTATGCTGGTTCATAGAACGGCACTTGACTTTGAACCAGGTACCAAAAGGCACAATATCTGATACACTGTACAAGAGCTATTGGAGATGCTGCTGTGTGAATGGGCAAAACCAAGCCAATCCGACTTATGAATGGAAAGCTTGGATGGGGAAGGCAAGATAGTGAAAGGAATAACAGAAAAATATAAACCCATTATTTTGCTAAGGATGGAAATGGAAATCTTGTTTTTTAATCTTTCAAATACCAGGAAGCAATGAAAACGCTTCCTTAGTTTTTTTTTTTTTTTTTTTTAAGTAATGTGTTCAAAATGCCAGCAAAACTGCCTAACAACTGCAAAACCAAAAGGGGACCAAAACTCACTGACATCCCTTATTGCTGAAAGATTCTAAAATCAACATTTAGGATGCCCTGTTCCCATGTAAAAGGGAACATAATTAAGTTGATTTATGGTAGTCATAGCACATCACACCTTTAAAGATATATGTTGTTGTTTTGTTGGTGAGTTAGTTTTGAAGTGCAGCAAGCAACCAATAATACCACATTGTAGTCAATCAAACAAACAAAAAAAGAAACAGAAGGGCAAGCAGTTTCCAAATGGAAATTAATTAGCTGGTTTAAACATTAAATTGATCTTTGTTCGCAATTCAAAATAGTTACCTGAAGTTTGATCTTTTGTGTGTCTGATTACATTTTTGTATATTTATTTTCCTAAACTCTTTGGCACAATTATTTAGGGTAGTTTAGATTGCCATGACACAAGTAAGGAGAGAGCTTTCTTTCATGCTGCCAATTCTCAGCATTTTGAACTTTTGGATTGTGGTCTTTTGGTTTTGTTGTTTTTGAAGTCTGTATTCTTTATTTGTCCTGGTGTGGTGCTCTGGGTTAATGGACCAGACTGCAAAGCCGTTTGAACTGCAAGGTCAGTGGTTCCAGCTCACCAGCTGCTTCATGGAAATCCTATACAGGGTTGCTTTGGGTTAGAAACAACTCCATGGCGCTTAACAACAACAATTCTTTTTTTGTAACAACTGTACTTTAATTTTTTTCTATATTCTCTAACTCCATAGTTCCCTCCCTCCCTACCTCCCCATTTCTACATTCTCAGTTGAACCGTAGGAATGATGCCTTGATGGAAATATCAGGATGGGAGTGCTGCTGACCATTTGTCAATATTTTCCCTAAACGATTATAAAAAAACAACAAAAAATCCCTAAAGAACATTTTTCCTTATGCTGTAACAGTTGACAGAACGTCCATTAGTTTTATGAAATAGAACATCTAACCCACCTTTTTTTGAGGGGGTGAGTTGGGAGGGCAGGAAGCAACTGCAATGACTTGTAGTTGAGAATGTGGATACTGCCTCACTCATACATACTCATCCTCAGACTGAAAAGAATCTCTCACCTCCTCCTTTTAACTACTATGTGTACAGCTCTTCTCTGTCCCTTGGCTGGTATATTTAATCCATTTGCATTCAGTGTAACTATCGCTAAGTGTGAATTGATTGCTGTCATTTTGCTCTGTGTGGTTTTCTTCTGTGGTACTGCTGGTTTCTTTGTTCCACATAATTTTCTGCACTGAGTTGATTTTGTTTGTGGGTTTTCTTTCTATTTTCATAAGACAGGTTGTTTAAAACAGGGGAAAAAATAAACTACCAGGTGTGGTGCCTCGAATTTATTTGATATGATTTTCCTATCTGAAGTTTTTAAAATTCCCACCAAGTGATTGGGTTGTTGTGTTAAGTGCCGTCAAGTCCATTCTGACTCATAGCAACCATGTATAGGATTTCCGAGGAATGGCTGGTGAGTTTCAAAGGCTGATATCGAGGGTTAAACCAACCGTGAGATCCAGTGCTAACCTACAGTGCCATACCAGGTGATTGAGTGAGACCATGCAAATAAGGCATATAAGGCCCTAAGGCTGGGATCGGTTGGCTTTGCCCTCCAGCGAAACTTAAAAGGAGCCATCTCAGAAGCAGAGCCTGAAGATCCCATAGGACCACCAAGAAGGAAGAGCATCAGTGGAGCGTGAGAGCCGTACAGTGATGGTGGAGGCAGTAGCATGGAGAAATGGAGCAGCTTGGATTCTAGACACATGGACTGAGTAAAGCTGAGTACCTATGGGCAGAAGCCTGACTTGCAGAATGTGTCCTTTGGACATTCACAGACTGGCTAAAAGAGCTTTGTAACGCTTGTCTGAACAGGGCAGTGGCCAAGAGGCCCCGTGGCTGAGAGGCTGAAGACAAGAGTAAGGCATACCTGCAGTCTGACAGACAAGACGCTTTGCTGACTGGAGAACTGCTGTATCCTGAGTTGGTTTTGATCTAGAATTGTAACCTATTCACTTCCCTAATAAACCCCATAATCGTGAGTATTGTTATGAATTCTATGTGGCCATTGCAATAGATTATCAAACCCAGATGTGAAGCAGAGAGTGTTGTGGGAAGGATGACTGGGGTCAGAATAGGGTAAAGAAGGTATAAGATGGAAGCATGTCTCACCTCCCTTTCTAAGGAACCAGACTTGGGCAGATTCTGAGTTTGATTCTTTTTCTCCCTTGTGAAGTCAGGGGAAGTCAGACAATGTCCTCACATGGTTTTTGTACAGGGTGATTCCTGGTGTGGTGCTGTAGGATCAGCTGTAAGACTGGCAGCTCAAACTCAATAGCTGCTCCTTGGAAGCCCTATACAGGGTTGCTATGAGTTGGAACCAACTCAACAGCACTTAACAACAACCACCTCAAAGAATATTAATAAAACTTCACATCAAAATAAAAAAGAGGAAAGTCAGAAAGATTTGGCAAATGTTTTTTTGTTAAGTACCATAGAGTCAGTTCTGACTCATAATAACCTTGTACAGAGTTTCTAAGGAGTGGCTGGTGGATTTGAATCTTTGACCTTGTGGTTAGAAGGGCAGTGTTTATTCTACAGAGCCATTTCAGTAAACATTAACACAACAACAATGAAAATGAAAAGAAAACTCACAAACAAAACAAACTCAGCACAGAAAATTATGTGGAACAAAGAATCCAGGAACACCACAAAAAAACACACACAGCAAAATGACTACAATCAATTCATACCAAAGTGAATGCAATCAATTTTCATACATATTGGTAATTACACTGGATGTAAATGGATTAAGTAAATTCACCAGTGTCTTTCTAGAGAAGCAAAACCAGGGAAATATATATATATATACACACACACATACATACATATTGTTGTTCTTGTGAAGTGCCATCGAGTTGGTTCTTAGCCATAATGACCCTGTATAGGGTTTCCGAGGAGCAGCTGGTGAGCTTAAACTGCCGACCTTGCAGTTCAAACGGCTTTGCAGTCTGGTGCATTAACCCACAGCGCCACACCAGCAGTCCATATGGGTGATAGGGCAGGTAATATAAAACAAGAGGGAGGTTAGCAGAGGAAAAATGAAAGTAGGAGGCACAGAAAATTGAAAGAGTTAAAGAAAATAGAGCAAATACTGGTAACTGATGATAGATGGAGGGGATTGTAATAAAGCAAAGTATATGATTTTATTGGATGTAAAACCGGTGATCTGTTCTGTAAACCTTCACTCAATTCATAAAAAAAAAAAAAAAGATTTACAGCCTTGGAAATCTTATGCAGGGTTGCTGAGTCAGAACTGACTCCAGAGCACATAACTGTCTCTTTCATTGCTCTGGTGGCATAGGGGGTTGTGAGTTGGGCTGCTAGCTGCAAGGTCAGCCGTTTGAATCTGCCAGCGACTCATGGGAGAAACAGGAGACTTTCTGGCCAAGTAGCAGCATTGATGGACTCAAGCGTGGCAACAGTAGTGAGGTTGGCCCAGGATCGGGCAGTGTTTCGTTCTGCTGTACATAAAGTCACTATGGGTCGGTACCGACTTGATAGCACCTAACGACAACAAACAACAAAGATTTACAGCCTCAGAAACCCTATATAGGGATGCTATGAGTCAGAACTAACTTGAAGGCACACAGCCACCACCCCTCACAGGCCCCATTGTTAAAGGATCTAACAGACTTCTCCTAACAATCCTATGAGGTAAACATTATGACCATTCCCTTTTCATAGATAAAGATACAAATTCAGAGAAGGAAAGAGACTTGGAGCCAGAGTGTCACTGACATAGGCCAGCATTAGTGAGTATGCAGTGACTGATTGTAATTAGCGACAGGTGTTATGTGAAAAGCTACGACTGTGATTAAGGCTTGGTAGCTTGGGTAGCCTGGGATCAAATTCTCCTTCATCTGCTGTGCGACCTTGGGAAGTCCGTCTCTATGCCTCAGCTTCCTATTTTTCAAACCCAGGTTTGGTCCTGGTTGTAGCGCTGTGGGATAAAGTGCTGGACCACAAGGTTGGTTTGAACCATAATGTTGGAATTTCAAACTCACCAGCTGCTCTTCAGAAGCCCTATATTGAGTCGCTATGAGTCAGAACTGTTTGGGCGGCGCTTAGCAACAGCAAGAGTGATATAAGGAGGCTTGGTGGCAGAACAGTTAAGTGCTTGGCTACTAACCAAAAGTTTGGCAGTTTGAACCCATCCAGAAGTTCAGTTCAGGAAAAACCTGGCAATCTATAGTTGTAAAGATTACAGTCTTGAAAACCCTATCTACGATGTAGTTCGGCTCTGTCACCTAAGGTCACTATCAATGGTAATTAACTTGGTGGCACTCGTCATCACCGCCAATAACAGTAAGGATTGGTGTAAGAGAGTGGATGCAAAACCCTGTATTTGACACACGTAAATTCCAGGTCATTATTATTACAGCAACCTGCAAAAATTTGGAGATCCTATAAAAGCCTTGGAGTGGTACTGCAGTGTGGTGAATTACTTGATATCATCCTTCTAGCCTCATCTATGTAACTCTCACCAAATGACTGGATGTGGTTATTGTTGTTAAGCACTGTCTAATCAGTTCCAACTCATCGTGACCCTGTACAGGGTTTCCAAGGAGCAGCTGGTGAGCTTGAACCACCAACCTTGCAGTTCAAAGGACTTTGCAGTCTGACTGCATTAGCCCACACCAGGACTCCATAGAAACCCTACCCTATACAGGGTTGCTATCCGTCAGGACCTATTCGATTGGGTAATATGCTAATAATGTAAATAAGGTACATGTAGCTTTGGGGTGGGGCCATGCAAATGAAGTATAGAGGACCCAATGTGGAGCTTGGCCAGTTTTCCTATCCCGCTAGGTTTAAAATGAGTCATTTCAGAATCAGAAAGGAGGAAATCTCACTACTATCAAGAAAAGAAGAGCCAGGAGCAGAGTGTATCCTTTAGAGTTAAGATCCTAATGCAGAAACTCCCGGATCCAAGAGACAGTGCTGTAATACCAGAGATGGAGTGAGACACCAAGAAGCAGTGGAAGAGAAGCAGTAGTAGCAGAGGCAGCAGAACAGCATGAGACAGAGCAGTGGGCTTCCTAGCCCTCAGAGTGAGAAGGTTTTTGAGAGCGTCTTTGAGCAGAAGGCTTGCTGGTGGAGTTGGGTGCTTCCTGGGGGTTTAGGTGGGAATCTAGTTTTACCAACTCATGGAGCTAACGTTGAACACCTTCGGCCTGGTGCTTCTGGCTGAGTGGTCTAAATTTGAGGCATTTATTGGCAGGACTAAAAGATATTTTAACACTTACCCGAACAAAGCAGAGGCCAGGCTGAGGGGCTGAGTCAGAAAAAGGCTTGCCTGTGGATATGACTAAAAACAGCCTTTCCTGACCGAAGATCTATTTCCTGAACATTTGTGATCCTGAATTGTAAACTATTAATTTCCCTAATAAACCCTATAATTGTGAGTCTTATCTGTGAGTTCTGTGTGACAATGCAACAAATTATTGAACCCAGCAGAAAAGTAAAGATTGCCAGGGGAGGTTGAGGTCAGAATTGGTAAGAAGGTTGGAGAGTGGAGCTATGTTTGGTCTCTGCCTCATAGGATTCTGATTATGGTGATTCTCCTCCTCCCCACTTGGTGAAGTTAGAGGAAGTCAGACAGTGCCTCCCCCACCATTTTTACAGGTACAAGGGCATAAATGCTCATTACCTACACTTTTCCAAGGTGCGCCTTAGAATAAAAGGCCTGGTGATCTGCTTTCAAAAGGTCACAGCCTAGAAAACCTTATGGAGCATGTTCTATTCTGCAATACATGATGGCTTAGAAGATGGATACAATTTCAGGATCTTGTGACCATTCACTCCTTTGTAGAACTCATCCACTTCACAGTGTCATTTCTATTTTGATTCTGATGGGCCCCATGTGCTCATGGAAGGCCTGTTGCTGGTTGTTGAGGGACACCCTGGAAAGGAAAAGCCTTGACTTCTGAGCTAAGTTGGCCTTAGCCAAGTTGTGAGTGCTGGGGAAAATATGGCATGTTTGGGGTGGGGTGGAGGTGGTTGGAGATCTACATGGCTTCGGTGAGGGTGGGTGGTGAGGACAGTGGGTGAAAAGCTGAGGGAAGTATGGACCCAGATTGGAAAGGCATCTGAAAGCCATTTCTACTTAATGTGGGAGGTACCATCAAAAGGTGTTTGAGCAAGAGCATGACTCAATCGACTCAACCAGAGCTGGTATTTGGGATACTGACAGCTGTGTGGAGGAGACTAGAGGGCCAGAAACTGATTTGGAGACTGGTGCTTGGACAAGGGGAGGGGTGGTAGAGGGGTGTGGGTATAGATGAGGAGAGGGATTTCACACCATTACAGGAGAAAACAGCTCTTGATACTTGGATGGATGGGGCTGGTTAGAGAAAAGAATGAGAGAGGTCCCAGGATAAGATTTCTCATGGATGAGACACAGGATTCAAGAGTAGAAAGAGATTTGATGAGCTTGGACTTTAGTGATCCTCCAGCAGGAAAAGATGGTAAATCAGAGTCACAAAGGACATCACCATGTCTGCACTCTGGACCTTTCTCATCATCCCAGTCACCACTAGCTTTTCCTCCTCTCATCGTAGCGGCCACCACAAGTCCTCCAGGGACCATGGACTCAGGATGGGGAACCCAGGAAACAAAGAAAAAAGCAAAATAAAAGTACAGGCTTACTTCAGAGATACTGTGGATTGGGTTCCAGACCAGTGAAATAAAATATATATTGTTGTAAAGTTACATGAATTTTTTTGGTTTCCCAGTGCATATGAAAAATTATGTTTACACTATACTGAGTCCTGGTGTGGCACTGTGGGTTAATGCGCTGGACTGCAACATTGGTTTGAATCTCAAGGTTGGTGGTTCAAGCTCACCAGCAGCTCTTCGGAAACCCTATACAGGGTCGCTGTGGGGTGGAACCGACTCTATGTCACTTAACAACAACAACGTAGTCTATTAAGTGTGCAATAGCGTTGTGAAAAGTTTGAAATGTGAGAATTACCAGAATGTACCAGAGAAGGCATGAATTGACATGCTGTTGGAAAAAAAGACATCTGTAGACTTGCCACAAATCTTTAATTTGTAAAACAAAAACAAATACACTATCTGCCAAGCACAGTAAAGCGAGGTGTTGTTGTTAAGTGCCGTTGAGGCTGTTCGGACCCATAGCGACCCTGTATAGGGTTTCCGAGGAGCTGCTAGTGAGCTTGAACCACCGACCTTGCAGTTCAAACGACTTTGCAGTCTGGTGCATTAATCCACAGTGCCACACTGGATGTAATGTTGTTGTGTAAAAGCCTCAGAGTGGTGCAGTGGTTACAGTCTAATTATTTTGATGGGCTCAATGTTTGACTTTAGGAGACGTGTACATGTGTTATCTGGCTGGAAGTCTCTTCAATTTATCTCCCCTTGTATTTCTCTCAAGACAGCTGGAAGCCTGTGATTCAGGCCTAACTTCCTAGGGGCACCTCTCCCATCTTCTCAGTGATAGGCTGGGTCTGACATATCCCACAAACGTACAGGAAAAATATTGGTGGTGAGCAACTGTAATGGATCTGTAGCTCAGGAGAGAAGTCTGGTGGGGCAGCAAGTAGGTGACTCCAGAGAAACTTCCTGTTTATGTTCTTGGGCGCCGCCCCCAAAGCCCTACAATGAGGCGAGGTGGGCGCCCTGTGGAGCACTTGAATGCACGGCTCTCTAGGAAAGTAGCCGCCAAACTGTTTGTGGGGTTTTTCAATAAGGTTGGTGGGAGTAATTTGTCGCTGCGCCTTCTTCTCTCGGCCGGACTGTCTGTCCTTCGAAAGGTTTGGGCTGGGCCTCGTATTCCTGGAACGGGCTTCTGGGGTGTGTGTGGAGGCGTCTGGGCCAGGTTCGCGGCACGGAACTGCTGCCCTGCCCGTGCTTCCGAGGGCGTCCACGCAAAGCGGTGTGTTCTTCCCCGCCCCTACTCTTGGCCTGGCCCAGCGACAGAACGCTGGAAGAGCGCCCTGCCTGGCTGCCGGTCTTGACTCTGACCGTTGCGCGCCGCGAGGCTTGAGCCCGCTGCCGGGCAACAGCGCGCTCCTCCTCTGGACGGCGGCGGCGCTGCTCCCGCCCCACCGCGGAGGCGGGCACGGAATCCGGGCGAATCCAGGCCGGGTTTTGCGGCGGAGCGGACTGGTTGCGCGTGCTGAATTTTCATCTGTCGTCCTCGACTGAGGTCGGCGGTGGGAGATTATGGTGCTGGACGAACTGTGGACCGCACTGTCTGGCGCCTCAGGGGCGGCCCTGGCCTGCTGCTTCGTGGCCGCAGCCATAGCCCTGCGCTGGTCCGGACGCCGGACGGCACGGGGCGCGGCGGCCCGGGCGCGACAGAGCCAGCAAGCGGCCCTGGAGACCATGGACAAGGCGGCGCAGCGCTTCCGGCTCCAGGTGATGGCAGGGACTCGGGAGGTGGGTGGATTTGGGATGGAGGGACCTCCAGCAGCGCTTTCAGATTCCCGGACATGCGCTAGGGTGGGTAGGTGGACTGCTCAGGTGCGTAACTTTCGGGAGCCTTTGCTCGCCCTCTTGCATTCACTACTCTCTTCTGAGCCAGGTGAGGCCCGGGGTTGGAAAGAGCTTGGCAGGTCTTGGAAAGGCATAGCCGCATCGGGTCCAAGAGGAGCCTTGTTTGGTACCAAAGAATTTCAAGATCACTGACTGTTAGAATGCTAAAACGCAAAAGTGAGAACCAATTGGATGCAAGGGTTTAGGACTTTGGAATCTCTGAGCGATGACCCGGAGAATCCAGAGAGTTGGTAGTTCAAACTCATCGATTTGTGCATGAAGATCTGAAATTGGGGGAAGGAACTTGCCCCAGTTACTGTCACCCAGGTTGTCGTGACCCACCCCAGGCAAGGCCCATTAAACCTGCCATATGAGCAGGTTTAGTGGTAGCCCTTACCTGGGTTCTCTTTCAACATCCTTTTCCTTACCTTATGCTGCTTCTCAGCTTAGAATGTTTGGAAAGGCTGGGAATGGGTCTTTTCATACAGGTATATGAAACACCAGACCCATTTAAAGCCAGAATGCTGAACTCTGGGAGATGTTATTATGTGCTGAGGAGGAGAAGACTTGTTATTCATGGGGGTTTATGTTTCATAAGATTTCTATCTGGCAGATGGGAAAGCATTTCAGGTGATGGAGACAGCAGGAGTCAGGAGGGTGTGCCTAGGTGGGTGGGAGTCAGGGTGGGAGTCAGGGTGGGAATCAGAGAAAATTGCATTCTGCACCTGCTCAACTGTAGCAAGTGATTTTCAGTTGGAGCAGAGCTGGAACTAAAATCCAGGTGCCCAGTGAGATTGTCTCCCCATACTCCTGCATTACTCCACTGGAGAAGAGCAGGAGGGATATTAGGAAGAGAGACTGGGTCTTGAATGCAGTGAGATGTTGTTGTTGTTAAGTGCTGTTGAGTCAGTTCTGACCCCTAGTGACCCTGTATAGGGTTTCCAAGGAGCAGCTGGTGAGCTTGAACCACTGACCTTGCAGTTCAAACGGCTTTGCAGTCTGGCGCATTAACCCACAGTGCCACACTGGATGTAATTTTGTTTGCTTACTCCGTACCATCTTTGGACCAGGGTATGCCACATTTATTAATTGACTGAAATAAAATGTATCTGGTTACAGCCTTCACTCATCAAGTCAACTGAGAAGTCCATTATCAGTCAGTTTTTAGGGCTCGATCCTTCTGGTGGAGTTTTGGTGTGGCACTATGGGTTAATGCGCTGGACTGCAAAGTTGGTTTGAATCACAAGGTCAGCTGTTCAAGCTCATCAGCTGCTCCTTGGAAACTCTATACAGGGTTGCTATGGGTTGGAACTAATTCAACGGCACTTAACAACAACAACTCTTCCTGGTGTGGCACTGTAGCATAAGCATTGAATCAGAAGGTTGGTGTGAACCACAAGGTTGGAGGTTCAAACTCACTAGCCGCTGCTTGGAAACCCTGTATAGGGTTGCTAGAGTAGGAACTGACTTGCCGGCACTTAACAACAAGGGTCCTGGTGTTCAATTCAGGTTGACCATTTCTCCCATTTGAGTACAGGCTTTTCACAGGCTAGCCCTCCTCTGGCTGGGCTGCAGAGGTCCTTTTCTCAGGATGTTCCCAAGACCTGACCTTTCATCTTGGGACCAAAGCTGTATTTACCCTATATCCACAGAAGTGGAGCCCATTGATTCTGCCAGCTCTAAGAGCTCAGTGGGTAAGTGGGTGGGGAGAACAGGTACAGAGTTTACCTATAGCTCCTGTCCACAGAAAGTCTTTTTAATCACAAGCATTCGCCTGACTGAGGAATATGTGGTTGTAGAAGAATGGGTCTCCTCCCACTTAACTCCAAGCACTGGCATCTACACATTTCCCCTCTGGAACAATATCCTCTCATCATTTCTTAAGAACTGAATTTCCCAGGCTCTGAAATGCCAGAAGGTTTGCATATTTTATACATTCTGGGGCAGGGGAACTTGATCTTAGAACACTGAGGCTAGGCTGTTCCGGGAGTATGTATCAGGAAATTACCTTTGGTTTCCAGTGGCTGTGGAGAAAAAAGGGAGACCTATTTGTTTGTTTTCTTTTTAAGTTTTTGAACATTTTTATTTAGGCTTCATTTGGATACAATCATATTGTTTTATATCTTCTAAATTCTAGGCTTTAAATTCATTACTACCTCTAAACCTCTTAAGGGAGTCCTGGTGTGGTGCTGTGGGTTAATGCGCCAGACTGCAAAGCCGTTTGAACTGCAAGGTCGGCAGTTCAAGTTCACCAGTTGCTCCTTGGAAACCCTATACAGGGTCGCTATAGGTCGGAATCGACTCGACAGCACTTAACAACAACAACAAGCCTCTTAAGAGTCTAAATAGACCATCTTCACTCATAGTTTCACACTACGGTAAAATGAGAAGCACATGTATTAATGTTGTTGTTGTTAGGTGCCGTCAACCATAACAACCTTATGCACAATAGAATGAAACACTGCCCGGTCCTGAGCCATCCTCATAATTGTTGTTAAGCTTGAATCCATTGCTATTGCTACTGTGACAATCCGTTTTCTCTTTTTCACTGACCCTCCACTTTATCTAGCATGATATCCTTCTCTAAGGACTTCTCCCTCTGATAATATGTCCAAAGTATGAGAAACAAAGTCTTCCCATCCTGGCTTCTAAGGAGCATTACAACTATACTTCTTCCGACACAGATTTGTTTGTTCTTCAAGCAGTCCTTGGCACTTTTAATATTCTTCACCAACACCATGACTCAAATATATCAATTCTTCAATGGTCTTATTCATTGTCCAACTTTCACATGCATATGAGACTGTTGAAAATACCATGGTTTGGGTCAGGTGCACCTTAGTCCTCAAACTAACACCTTTGCTCTTGAATACTTTAAAGAGATCTTCTTCATCAGATTTGCTCAATGCAATACATGGTTTGTTTTTTTAATGTTTTATTGTGAATTATGTGATAGTCTCCATGGGAAAACATTAGTTTTACATTCATCCTATCATATATAGTTTCATTGCCATGGTTACAGTCCCCTTCGTGCATCATCAGCAAACCAAAGGGTATATCCTACAAGCATACTTACTCCCAGCCCTCTCCCCCATCCCCCATCTGGTCGTCAGCACACAGCCCCTCTCCGTCTCTGTGTCTCAAGTCTCCAGCTGCTCCATCTCTCCATGTCATCGTCTCTGCCTCCATCTCAGGGATCACTGATTCTCTGGGTAGGGTCCTGCTCTCTGCTCTCCTCCCTTGATGGTCCCAGGGACCTCCACTCCTAGATTACAAACTTAATCACTCCCCTCCTTGCTGTAAAACGTCTACCTTTACATTTACAACCCTCACATTCAGTCCTGATAACAGTGATTTTTTTTTTTTTTAATTCTGTTTCCATGAGTATTGATTGTGGATCCAAACCAAATGAAGTCTTTGACAACTTCAATCTTTTCTCTATTTATCGTCATGGTATTTGTTCATCCAGTGGTGAGGATTCTTTTCTTTACATTGTGGTACAACCCATACTGAAAGCTGTGGTCTTTAATCTTTAACAGTATTTTAAGTCATCTTTGCTTTCAGCAAGCTAGATTGTATCATCTGCATATTGCAGGTTGTTAATGATTTTTCCCTCAGTCCTGATCCCATGTTTTTCTTCGTATAATCCAGTTTCTCAGATTATTTGCTCAGCGTATAAACTGAATATATATGGTGAAAGTAAGTATACAACCTTGTTGCACATCTTTCCTGATTTTAAGCCATTCAGTGTCCTCCTGTTCAGTTTGAATGGTTCCTTCTTGTTCTATGTACAGGTTTCACAATGAAGTGTTCCAGAATGTTCATTCTCCACATGCAAAGCTTCCAACATCATAGCAGCATGCATGCCATCACATTACGACTAACTCACAGACAGTGATGCATGGTTTAATGTAATCCATTACTTTGAAGATTCTAATGAATACAAGGAGTTCTGAGGGTTAATCCACTGGACTGCAATGTCGGTTTGAACAACAGGTCAGTGGTTAAAGTTCACAAGTCACTCCTTGGAAACCCTGTACAAGGTCACTATGAATTGGAACCGACTCAACAGCACTTAGCAATGACAATAATGAATAGAAATAGTTTATATTTCACATACATTCCAATACTGAGAACAATACATCTCTGCTAAAAGTGATTTTCATTAAAGTATATTTTATTTAAAATTTTTCATTGTATACTGTTTCTAGAATATCTCAGTTTTTTTTTAAGATGGTTTACCAATAAGCAGTTTTATCTTATTGCAGTTCTAAAGGATTCATGGCTGGAAAGTAATTTGATATCTTCCAAACCCTCTAAGGTTTTTTTACTTTAACCTTTAAAATGTTGTTATGATTTATGCATTATTGAATCTTTCCAAAGATTAAAAACAAGGCAGTGTTTTTAATAGACTTAAACAAGAGAATAGCCTACATTCCCTATTTTTTAGCCCCAAGCTGCTTTCCCAAGCTGCTTTCAGGTTTCTTTCCTCATCTTTGATTTTGGAGAGTCTGATTATGATATGGTCTTGGTGATTTTATTTTGGGGTCTATCCTATTTAGAGTTCATTTAGCTTCTTGAATGTTTATTATCTCATCTTTCATGTTGTTAGGGAAATCATCTTCCAACAGATCTTTAACTATCTTTTCTATGGTTTATATTATCTCTTTCTGTTTTGGAATTCCAATCACTCAGAGGTTATACCTCTTCATGTTGTCCCATGTCTATCATTTGTATATACCCAAATATCATTCTCCTACATTTTTTTCCCACGTAGTTTCAGTGCCTCTTCTTTCTTAAAAACATCTTCTACCTCTACCTCTGGGTCATTTGTTTGATGTGCTCTGCCTTGTTTCTTCATGTGAGCAGAATTTTTCTGCTGCTTTCTAGGCATTGTGGTGTTCTATTTGTATTAAGTTGAGAATGTATGCTGGTGTATTCTTAGATACTCACCAGTTACCTCTTGGTGGGTATGATCAGGAAATAAGCTTCTCTGTTTACAGTTTGTAGCTGATGTTAGTTTTAGTCACTGCTCTGATATATAGCAGCTGGTATTGACTCTTGCCAGTTGGTGGTACTGTGGGGGGTATGGCTTTGGCATGGCTGTGTAGCCGCAGCTGCTATCTCCTGATTATTTAGGTCTGTATTCAGGAGAAATGATTTCAGGTAAGCATGATCTTCTGCTGTAACAACTGATTTGTCCTCATCTGTATAAAAGTATTTGACAATTATTCCTCATTTCTGGGGCAGAGTTCACATTCCAGGAATTAAGCAACAACCCCCTCAGCCTCATGTCGACCTATTTGGTTTTAAGGAACCCTGGTTACACTGTGAGATAAACATTGGACTGCTCAATGTAAGGTCAGAAGTTCAAACTTACTGGCCACTCCTTAAGAAAGATGAGGCTTTCTGTACCTATAAACATTTGCAGTCTCAGAAACCCTATGTGTTAAGTGCCATCGAGTTGGTTCCAACCCATAGCGACCCTGTACAGGGTTTCCGAGGGTGTAAATCTTTACGGGAGTAGAAAGCCTGATCTTTCTCCCGCGGAGCAGCTGGTAGTTTCGAACCACTGACCTTAAGGTTCGCAGCCCGATTCATAACCACTATGCTACCAGAGCTCCTTCAGAAACCCTATATAGAGTCACTATAAGTCAGACTCAATTAGATAGCTTTAGGTTTATTTTTGTTGTTATTTTGGTGTTGATCTATCAACGGTAGCTTTTCAGATAGATCATGGGGTGGGAATTTCATTGAACTCAGCTGAAGCTTGGAGACCAGCTCCTTGTTTGTTCCTGTCATTATGGTAGCTTTCTGCTAGGTGCAGCAGTCTTAGGACAAGGAGGGGGAGGTGGGTTCTGAGGCTGCCTCAACAGTCTTTCATTTAGGGCTCACTCAGTCCTTAATAGCAAGGGACATCTGACATAAGCATGACCCCCAGCAGGCCCTGGGAGAATGTAGCAACTAGTAGTATAGCTCCTGCCTGGTAGCTTCTTTTCTTTTAAATTTTTTATAAATTGAGTGAAAGTTTTTACAGAGAAGACCATCAGTGTTATATTCAACACATCGAGCACTTTGTTTAATCTCAATGACTGCAATCCCCTCCATGCAACAACAGTTATCCCACGTCCTCCCTGTAGTTCCTATTTCCATTCCACCCTCTTTCCCATCCCTTCTAAGTTTGTCCTTAGGGAAATGTTGTCCTTTTGATCTTGAATGACTGACCATTCCATGGTGAGCATACACCTTAACTAGTGTTGTTGTCCTTAATATATACCCATCTACTGCTTGGCTAAAAATAGGGCTGTCAGGGTTAGTTCTGGGTGTGAAACTGTGGGATAAAGCACTAGATCCCAAGGTTGGTTTGAATCACAAGGTCAGTGGTTCAAACTCACCAGCTGCTCGCTCCTTGGAAACCCTATACAGGATTGCTATGAATCAGAAGTAACTAACTTAGGGTTAGTCCCATTCTAGACTTGAAGGGTGGTCGAGAGCCCATAGTCTCGGGTTCCTCTAGTCTCTTTCTGACCAGTAAGCCTGGTCTCTCTCTTTTTTTTTTTAAGTATTTTTGAGTTTTGTTCCACATTTTTCCACTCCGTCTGGGACATTCTAATGTGATCCTTTTCAGAGCAGTTGGTGTGATAGTTGGGGATCATCTAGTTCTTTGGTATCAGAGTTGTAGTGACTGATGTTTTTTCTCCTGTTCCATTGGTCCACTGGATTAGTTGATTCCAAGCGTCTTCAATTTTCATGAATATTCTTTTTTCTGTGCATGGAGAGGCCAATAGTTACACCTTAGTTGGCTGTTCATGAGCTTTTAAGATTGCAGACACAACTCACCAAAGTAGGATGTAGAACATTGTCTTTGTGGACTGTGCTATACCAGTTGACCATGGTGTCCCCTGATAAAAAAAAAGAAAAAGCACACAAGCCAGTGAATTACTCTCCCTTCCCTCGCATCCCTGGCAACCATCAAAGAATAATGCTTTTAGCATGGAAACCTTTTCTTGAGTTTTTACAATAGTGGTCTCATACATTATTTATCTTTTTGTGATTGACTAATTTCACTCAGCATAATGTCCTTCACGTTCATCCATGTTATGAGGTGTTTTACAAATTCATTGCTATTGCTCAATGTTTCATAGTATTCCATTGTGTGTACATATCAAAGTTTGTTTACCCATTCTTCCACTGATGGACTTTTAATGCCTGATAGATTTTTGACAACATTTGGAAGATACCTTCTATTTTTCAAGGCATTGTCAGAGGAGCCCAGGAACCTAGACTCATCACAAAGTGTTTCACCTCTCATTAAGACTATAGAGCAACTCTAGAGAAAAGTGTGTTTCTGGTAACTCTCTGTTGACTGTGTGGAACTTAATTGTAACAGCCTTTTGGCCATTTTTCTCTACCTTGCACTCTGAATGGAGTTGTATTTTTTTCCCCCCATTTAAAAAATTGTGTTGAAATATATATAACACAATTAACCATTTTAAAGTGACAGGATAGTCATAAGGTGTGCAACCACCACCTCTATTTAGTTCCAAAACATTTTCATCACCTCAAAAGGAAACCCAGTATTCATTAAGCAGTTACTCTCCATTTCTCCATCCCAACTAGTCCCTGCTGTCAGAAATCGGCTTTCTGTCTCTACGGATTTACCTCTTCTGGAATTTTTTCATATAAATGGAACCAGAT
>NW_006408544.1:7762570-7780888 GCF_000296735.1 Chrysochloris asiatica
AGGTTCATCAAGATTATAGTATGTTACAATACTTCTTTCCTTTTTTTGACTGAATACTATTCCATTGAATGCAAAAGAATTTCTTTATCCATTCATCCACTGTTGGACATTTGGGTGTTTTTCACTATTGTGAGTAGTGTTGCAATGAACATTGACATACATGTTTCTGTTTGAATCACTGCTTTAAAGTATTTTGTCTCTGTACCTAGGTGGAATCACCAGGTCGTATGGTAATTCTGTGTTGAAATTTTCCAGGAACTGGCAAACTGTTTGCCTCAGCAGAACTACATTTCATTCCCATCAGCAATGCATGAGGGTTCTAATTTCTTTATGTCCTCACTGGCATTTGTTATTTTCCTTTTTTTTTTTTTTTTTTAATTATAGCCCTCCTTTTGGGTGTCTGACAGAGTTTTTTTTTTTTTATCCTTCCTAGACTGAAGAGAGGAACACCATTGATAGAATATTGGCTGGGAGAGATGTCCCAGAACATCTGCTCATGCCTCTGTGCCTTTGCACATGTAGTTTTGCCCTATGAATATCTTTATTCTACGTTTCTTAAAACCCATTTGTCAAAATCCCACTGATCTTAACAAATGCCACTTTCTTCAGCTGGATCTGACCTGTGGTCTGTCTTCTAAGTCCACCTTGAGTTTTTAAAACTAAATGATTTAGTAGAATCATTTGATTTATTGTTAAGACAAGGAGTCCTGGTGGCATAATTGTTAAGTGCCTAGCTGCTAACTGAAAAGTCAACAGTTCAAACCTACCAGTGGCTCTGTGGGAGAAAGATGTGGCAGTCGGCTTCTATAAATATTATAGCCTCTGTGACACAGTTCTGTGTCCCATATGAGCTGGAATCATTTAGGCTTTTTTGGCTTATTATTAAGACTTATATAAATGGAAAAGAAATCAACAAATAGAGCAAAAGTTAAATAACTTTTTTACTATTTTTTTAAACCATAAAACAAAACAAAACAAAAACCATGAGAGAAAAGAGTAGAAATGGGACACGGAGCATAATTTCAGAGACCTGAAATCAGCAGGTTCAAAAGGAGAAAAAAAGAAATAGAGAAGGTCTAATGGTAAATTGATGCGTACAGTAGTCCTTTCTTGAAGAAGTATGTATACAGGGTAGCTACACAGTTCCTCCGTGTTAGTTAGAAGTAATCTGTGGCATGATGAGGCCTCCAGGAGAACCAGACTTACTTTGGTGCTTGGTGAAAGAGAAAAGGCCTCAGCTTCCTGATACTAGTCAAAAATAGCTGTTAGCAACTGAGTCATCCACTGTCAACATAGAAGAACATAGGAGAAGTTTCAAATTTTGTGCTGAGAATAGAAGAGCATTTATTGACAGATTCTAGCTGATCTGCATAGGAACTTTGTGGCAAGGTGGGAAAAGATGGTGACAGTCTGTGGTAATTTTTGCAGGGTGGTGTGGTTTCTGGCAATTTGTACTTACAGTTTTAGACTTTTTTTTTGGTTTGTTTTTTACAATGAGCACATACTTACGGAATCAAAAATAAAAAAGCAATTTTACTGTTTTCATTCAGAGGTGAGGAAGGCAAGGTACAGACCTTTGGGAGAAAAATATAAATAAACAGTGCTATACTATAAAACTCCAAGATGTGGAGTTCTGGTAAATTTTTTTTTTCAGTTTTGTTAAAAACTATTGATAGTGGTTTCCTTTTTTAAGAAACTGGGCAGGGAAACTGTTTGCTTTTTGTTTCGTATTCTTAAAAAACAAATGTCAACAGAGCTTATCAGGGGTTCATTTTTTGTCTTCCTTCTGGCTTCTTGCATTAAAAAAAAAAACTCATGTAAGTGTTCTGTCAGTTTTCAGAATTAAAGGAATAGACAGAACATTCCTGACATCAAGGATGTGGGCATAAGAGCTATGTGGTTGGGTGTGTCGGGGGAAGAGTACTCAGTTCTGAAAGTGTGGTAGAGTTGACTGGGTGTTGCGTGGTGCAGAGGAGTTTGGCAAGACCACAGCCTGGCAGGACTTCCTGGAGCTTGTGGTATAAGGAGGACTTTAATGGGAGAGGTGAGGCCTGATTGAATTTTGTACTGTCTGGGCCTCATAGGCATCTGAGGAGCAAGGATTAGGACAGGGTTGCCACCACGGTGTGAGCCAAGAGAGGAAGCTTGAGCCCCAGTAGAGGGAATAGAGAGGTGGTCATTGTCTAGAGATAATTAGAGGGCTTGGTGACTGGTTGTGGGTGGGAGGGAGTGGGAGGAGTCCAGGATGACTACTGTTTTCTCTCTTGAGCAGCTGAGTAAGGGAACACAGAAGAGGAAGAGCAGGAGGGGGAAGGGCTGGTTGGTAGTTAGAAAGAGAGAGGTGAGAGGTCCAAGAGGAGGGGTATGGAGAGGTGGTAGGCAGGCAACAGTAATAGGCCAATGAGCAGGTTCAGCTCAGTTTGAGTCTGGAAGGAGATGGCAGGACTAGGTGGAGAGTTTGCAGAGCAAACTCTCTGAGGGAGGGGGATGAACTTCTCACAGCATCAGAGAGAAGAGAAGGAGCCTCAGGGTCTCACTATGTCTGGTTTTTCTCATCCTTCAAATCATAGCTGAAATGTCATCCACCCCATCTAGGTTACTTCTGTTACAGCGCTTCGTTTGTTTGCTTTCTTACGCTTATCATGACCTGTCATTTATTATTTCTTAACTTTTTATTTTCTTGAAAGCAGGGACCTTGTCTGTCTTGGTTACAACTAACTTCGTAGCCCCTAACATAGAGCTTGGGACTTAAGGTGTGAGGCTATAGAATCAGCACTGGACTGTGAATCACAAGGTTGGCAGTTCACACCCACCCGTTGCTCCTCAGAAACCCTATATAGGATCACTATGAGAAGGAACCAACTTGGTGGCACTTAACAACAACCACCACAACATAAAGCTTAGCACATACTAGGCTCTCAGAACATGTTTGTTGACTGACTAAATAAGTGAACAGCAAAAGTAGAAGCCAGAGAGGCAGGAAGAACACCAGAAGAATGTAGTATCAGGAGGAAGTTGAATAGGGCCAGTGTGTGCTCGTAATATGTTTGAATTGAGAGCCAAGTACCTATAAGACTTGAGTATCTGTTATATTTGGCAACAAAAAGGCCCCTGTTGGCCTTGGCCAGAGCAAGAGTGGGGCAACACAAACTTCTTCTTCCAGCTGTAATTGTCCCCTGAGTAGAAAGCAGGTGGGTGTCTATAGGCAGGGATGGATCCCAGAGACTCTAGAGGGAAGCCTCTGAGGTCAATCAGGTCTCTGTTCAGATACTTCTTCTCACTCAAGAAAGCCTTCCTCCGAATAGCCTTGACCCATGTGTTTTAGTTACCACACACTGTTTTATTTTCTTTACGTTACTTCTCACTGTCTAAAATTTGTGATCCTGCACCCTGTGTAAGCTCCTCTAAAGTACGGACACACCTGTATGTTCACTATGGTATCCCCATGTCTAATATGGTGCTTGGTGAAGAGTGGGCACGTGTTTTAGTTATCTAGTGCTTCTATATTAGAAATACCATATAACAGAAATTTATTCTCTCAACATTTTAAGAGGCTAGAAGTCCAAATTCAGGGTGCCAGCTCTAGGGAAAGATTTTCTGTCTCTGATGGCTCTGGGGAAAGGTCTTTGTTTTCTTTCAACATCTACAGGCTTGACATTCCTTGGAAATATCAATCAGTCTTCCCCTGCATCTAGGATATTCTCAGCATAGAAGCCTTGGGTCCAAAGAATATGCTCCATTCCTGGCTCTTGTTTCTTGGTGCTATTGAGGTCTTCCTCCTCTATTCAGTTCTCTCTCCTTTTATCTCTTACCATATAGAAGGTGACGCAGGCCACACCCTCTCATGTACTGTGGATGTATTGTCAGGAGGCATCAGTCCCTGGAGAAGAACATTATGTTGATAAAATAGAGGGTCAACAAAAAAGAGGAAGATCTTCCAAGAGATGAATTGACCTCATTGCACTGAGCTGCAACACGGCAGTGATTGTGAGGATGGTAGAGGACTGAGCAGAGTTTTGTACTGTTGGTCATTGGGAGTGGGAACCCACTCCACAGCACCTAACAAGAATGAAACAGGCCACATCCCAGGGAAACTCCCCTTACATCTCATGAGGGCCCTGGCCTGAATAAGGGTGTTTGTTTCATTCTACTCCTCACATAATGGAGTGGGTGGGTGTTCACATCAGATCATATCATGACGGATGATCACATTATTACCTAACTGCCAGATTACCTCATTATATAACTGCCAAACCACTGAGAATCGTGGTTGACCAGCCAAGGTGACTCTTATTTTTTGGGTACACAATTCAATCCATGACAACACTTAATACTTATCTATTGTTGTTGTTGTGAAGTGCCATTAAGTTGGTTCTGACCCATAGTCACCCTGTAAAGGGTTTCCGAGGAGCAGCTGGTGAGCTTGAACCACTGACCTTGCAGTTCAGACGGCTTTGCAGTCTGGTGCATTAACCCACAGCGCCACACCAGGCCTTATCTGTGGAGTGCATGAAAGAATCTTGCCTTTCAGATATGGCCTTCAGCTACAGCTCCAACCACCCAGGGACAGGGTCTTCTTAAGTTTATATACTTGCTTGGAGCTGAGTAATCAGACACCGGTGAACAGACAGCAGGCAGCCTTTGCAGAGTGGATGGAGCACTGTGGTTAATCTTTCTGGTCCTAGGCAAGGCACTTACTCTGTGAGCCATAGTTTCTTCACCTGCACAGTGAGAATGGTAATAAAACCTAATTGAAAATATGGAGTGTAACAACGTGGTGCCTGGCACACAGTAATCAACCATGGGTGGTGGTGGTTTGTGATTGTTTAATAATCAACTGGCCTGCACTGGACAACCCCTCTAGGTCATGTCCAGAGATGCCTCTGTACTGTCCAGGGATGGCAAAGGCCTGTCTAGGTTGCGTCATGCTCAAGTGTCAGAGCTGTGGGTGACTGTGTCTGGTCTTGAGTTGGCATATACCAGTCAGCATTGCTTGGGCTCATGTAAAGCTAAGGGGTGTGGCCACATGTGTCTGGCCTGCATGAAGTGGGGACCTGAGCCAAGTATGTCTCTGTCGAGAACCGGCCTCGACATGGGGGTTCGATTCACGAAGTTGGGAGATCTGGCGGCGACAGAGATAGAGAAAGAATACACACAAAGACGCAACAAGAGAGACAAGAAGACACCCCGAGACCAGAGTGGATGCGACACTGGCGTCAGACAGATCCTGCATTGTAAACCTCATGGCTAGGCAAGCAGTATGCACACCTTGCCAACTGCAATACCTGCCCATAATGCATGCCCTGCAAGCCGTAATGCATGCAGGCTTCAGTCTGCGCCTCCTTTTTATTGCAGGGAGGAGCTTTTCACAAAGGAAGGCGGGGTTTATTAAGACAGGGTACAGAAGTGAAATGTGATTAATCGTTCAAAACAGGACACAATGATTTACAGGAACAAATTCTAAAACATACATCACAAATTGCTTGATAATCTAACATCCTTAATTTTCTAGAAATTCAAGCAAATTGTTATATAGTACTTTGTAGGTTCGAATCCCAAGGCAGCAACTCGAGGTTTCTCAAGGCTAATTAACATACCTATAGCACCTAATCTTCAGTGAGAAAAAGATTCAGAAGGTCTGAAAGGAATCCAGCTGTTTCAGCTAAGTGGCTGAGGCTTGCAGGAGGAAGGAGGATGCCTTTGTTAATGGTCTGCACCTGGGGAGATCTGAGAAGGCTGACAACCATTATTCTTTGAACAAAACCTCGGAAGCCGCCAATCTACTTTGGGTGAATTCCTTAGGGAAATTTTTCTCCAGCGTCTCCCAGCAAACTTGCCCTAGGAACTTTTAGGCCTCGGCTTTAGAAGAGGTTTCTGTTTTAATATTTGTTCATGGGTATCAAGGGCTCATGTATTAAGTTAATATCAAACATAACTGAATAACTTGATAAAGAACAGTTTTTCCATGCTTGCCAGGTGGCCAGAGTTTGTTCCTCATAGAGATTTTGTTCCCAGAACCTTAAGCACAGCCAACACAGTGGAGATATTAAGAGAGGCACATAAGAAACCATTTTCTCAGAAGCTACAATTATTGGAGTTTGAAGCATAGAATGAGTGATAGGACTAAAGAAAATTATAAAGAGCTAGCCCAACAGTGAGTTCGTAAAAGGAACCCGGGACGTCCAGAGGTTACTTCCTTGGGCCATCAGGGTCCCTGGCTAGCAAGCCTGAGAGCGTCCATCGTGTTGGATTTTCGTCCATGACACCGGTCCTCAGCATCTCAGTACTTGCGGTCCTCAACATGTTTCCTCAGAACCCTGACCTGGACTCAGATGCATTGTTGGCCCTGCCGTTACCACAACTAGTGCAGAAGTTGCGCAGTGGGGAGCTGTCTCCTGAAGCAGTACTTTTTACCTATGTGGGAAAGGTAAGACCCTCCAAAGCCAGTAAGTGATCTTTCGGGCTCCCTCTCCTCCTGTTCACTCTACAGGCCTTGGAGAAAATCTGGCCTGGAGTTGTTCCTACTGAGGGCCATGGTGGGGACCACAGTGCCAGGGGATGTCAGGGAAGGACAGAGCCAGAGCTGATAAGTCTGCTTCTATGTGTATGTATTCGTGTGGGAGGGAGAGAGACTGAGAGGCTGACTATGTGCGTGACACAGAGCATGTTGTCTTAGCCAGAAATCTGGCTTTCAGCCCAGACTTCCCTCTCACTCTACCAGCTGCTAAGGTCTGTCTGTGTGCTTCTTAAATCTTTCTCTAGTTCGTCATCTTGTCTCAGTTCTCCTTCAGCTGCTTGATCCTCCATCCCCAGATTTCTCCATGCCTAAGCACCAATCATCTCACATGCCCACTCCCCTGGCTAAGAGTCCACCAGAAGGCCTGGCTCTGTTGCCCTTTTACTCCTTCCATCATCTTCTCTGGCTATGTTTGCCTGGAGTATGTGGCACAGCAGTTCAGTTCCTGGTGGCTCCCTGGTGCCTAGACTTGCCCCTCTTCTTGGCCCTGTTCAGTGACACAAGCTCATGGCTGACTGACATTTAGGGCTCAGAGTAGGAATCATCTCTTCCAGGAATCCTTCCCAGGCCAAGTAAGGGTTTTCTGACAGCTCTTATCATAATATAGAACCTATCTCTTTCCTGTGTCAAGTGTGGGTTCTCTATGGACAGAGCTTGTTTTAGTTGTCTTTACACCTTAGTACTGAACACAATGCCATTTCATACAGTTAAGTGCTCAAGAAATAGGTTTGAAATGAATGAAAGAACGAGTAAATGAATGATCAAATTGTGCTTTATGAGTGTGAACTCTGACTTCTTGAAAAGGAAGGTATGTGACAATAGATGCGACCACTAAGCGGGTGGACATGAGTGTGTGAACCTGGGTGTGGGAGTCACTGTGTCTGGGAGTATGAAAGTGGTATCAGTGGGTGAGAGGGAGGGAGGGGCTGGCCGACTATGTAGAGAAAGGTTGGGAAACCTTGGGCTGAGTGACACTGAAAGGAAGACCACAATCTCAGTAGATGAATTTGCCTTTTACTGAACAATTTCCCTGAAAAGGTTCCTGCCCTTCCTAGTTATCAACAAGAGAACATCTGGTTATAGATTGGCACTCACTCTTCTTGCCGTGGGCAGTTTGGGAACAGATTTCAGGATCATCTGCCCATGTTCCAGAAAACAGCAGTAGAATTCACATCAATTTCCCTTCTGGTGTTTCACAGGAATGAACAGGAGCTGAACTAACAGCTGCATGCTATTCTAAGGAGCCGTGGTGGCATAGTAGCATTGGACTGCTAACTGAAAGGTCCTGTGGTTCATACCTACCAGTCTGCTTCCTTAAAGATTTACAGACTTGGAAACTCTATGGAGCACTTCTACTCTGCCCTGTGGTTGGTTGGTTGGTTGGTTGGTTATGTGCCATGGAGTCGGTTCTGACTCATAGCGACACTTTACAGCGTTTCGGAGGCTGTAAATCTTGACGGGAGCAGAAAACCTCATCTTTCTCCCGCGGAACAGCTGGTAGTTTCAAACTGCTGACCTTGAGATTAGCAGCCCGACACGTTACCATTACGTTACATTATGCTGCCAGAGCTCCTTATTGTGTTCTATAGGATCAGCTATAGGGTCATAGACTCATTACGAGTTGGAATCAATTCAACAGTGGTAGTTTTGAGCTATAACTCCTTAGCCTGATTTTCCTTCATGTCAGGTCCTGGTCAAGGTTGTTTGAGGGCTCTGGAAAAGCCTCAGTGCAGACATCCCACTTTTAGTATGCTGCAACTTTTAGTCAACATCTTCCCCCTCTACCACGACCAGTGTTGGTCCTCTATGTGGTTTGCTCATTGGACTCCAGAGGTCCTAGAAGAGGGGTGACTTAGTTGGGTCAAGAAGAGAATGTTGGGCTCTGGAGGTTGGATTCGCTGCCGACTCCCAGTGGGACCTTTGAAGGGAGGGGTCTGGCCCTGTGTGCAGATGCTGCTTGGTGGAAAGGTGTGTGACCAAAGGTTTCCCTCCTCCTAGCTCATCCCCTGCTAGGGGGCGTCTGAGGCTAGAAACTTGTTCACTTGAGTGTCCTGGCCATCTTAGAGTTGAAGGCCAGAGACAGGAGGTGAGGTGGGTGCTGGGCCTTGGGTTACCCTCTGTGATCCTGACTCTGGTTACCCTTCAGCTACAACTTCTCACTCTGCCTGTGTACCTCCTCCCTCTTTCCTAGGCCTGGGAAGTGAACAGTGAGACCAACTGTGTGACCTCCTATCTGAGTGAGTGTGAGACTCAGTTGGCTGCTGCGGACTCGAGGCAGGGCCTGCTCTATGGTGTCCCTGTAAGCATCAAGGAGTGTTTCAGCTACAAGGTATGCCCTGCTTCCTTGAAAGTCAAGGCACCAGGCCCCCATTCCCAGTGTCCCACCCCCGCCTGATGGCTCGGTGTCCTGGCTCACTCAGGGCTCTCAAGGAAGGTCCAGAGGCCTTGAGGGGGCTCCACGCATCCACCTTGCTTTGGCCCTCGTGGTGGTTGGGGATGGACCTGGGCGGACAGGCTCCTGACTCATCGGTTATGTCTTTATTGGTGTCTGTCTCTTGCCAGGGCTATGACTCTACGTTGGGCTTGAGTGTGAACCAGGGTATGCCGGCCGAATGTGACAGCGTGGTGGTACAGGTGCTGAAACTTCAGGGTGCTGTGCCCTTCGTGCACACCAACGTCCCCCAGTCCATGCTCAGGTTGGGTGTCCAGTGTGGGTTAGGGACAGAGGCACCAGTGCCAGCGTGACAGGGAGCTGACCTCTTCCTGTTCCCTCCAGCTTTGACTGCAGCAACCCTCTCTTTGGCCAGACCACCAATCCATGGAAGCTCTCCAAGAGCCCAGGTGGCTCCTCAGGGGGTGAGGGGGCCCTCATTGGGGCTGGGGGCTCCCTCCTGGGCTTAGGGACTGACATTGGTGGCAGCATCCGCTTCCCCTCCGCCTTCTGTGGCATCTGCGGCCTCAAGCCCACAGGGAACCGCCTCAGGTATGATGTAGGTGGTGGGCGCAAGGAGCTTCTGGGTCCCTAGCTGTATAACCCTGACCTAGCTTCCAGCCTCTCTAGGCTCAGGGTTCACTCGCAGGGGTTTGCTGGGAAGAGTGTCACAGTACCAGTGGCCCTTATTCCTAGTTTGGCATGGGGATGGACAGTGGGTGGCCATTTCCTGCTCCCATTCTTGTGTGTTCTTATCTAGCAAGAGTGGTCTGAAGGGCTGTGTCTATGGACAGCTGGCAGGTGAGATCTGCAGTTCCTTTTTTCCCTGGAGGGTGGGGGTCTGCCCCATTCACCTCTGTCCCCTGCTTCTCTTATCATCGGCAGTGTCCTAGTCCCTGCCTCTTTGTCTCTACTTGGATCCAGCCCCGGAGCCCATTGGGACCAGGTTACCATTGTTCCTTCCCCTCTTCCCATCCCTCCCTGCTCCACAGTACAACTCTCAGTCGGCCCCTTGGCCCGGAATGTGGAGAGCCTGGCATTGTGTTTGCGAGCCCTGCTGAGTGAGGACATGTTCCGCTTGGACCCCACCGTGCCCCCCATGCCCTTCAGGGAGGAGGTGAGCAGCGGTGGGGTTTAGGCACCAGGGTTGACTAGGTTATCATTGGTACTGGAGAACCCAGACACAGCCCCTAGGCTATGTGGGCAAGCCTTGGAGGCCTTGTCTTTTGGAAACCACCTCCCAGGAGGCCAAAGCCAGGCTTAGTTGCTGTTCTACAGATAGCCACCAGATGGAGCCCTTGAAAACCCTCTGGTTTCCAACGGGCTTCTTTTCTTGGCTGAGAAAAGGCCCCACCCATCTGACCCAGCCTCTGCTACCTGTAGCTGAGAAACGGTTGTCAGGAAACCACTAGCCAGTTTGAGAACTCCTTGAGGGAGAACTCTTGTAGCTTGGCTGTAGTTAATCCTTTCTTATATGATTCGTATTTACATCTCCACTATGCAGTCTGATAACTGAGTAATAGACTAAGAGTCAAGTTAGGAGTGGAGTTTTCTGCCTCCCAGAGTAGCCTGGTTTCTGTAGATCGTATTAGTTGCTGGTGCCACCAAATATCATCTAAACAACCTGTAAATCAAACAGAGCTGAGTTGATCCCTAATCCACAGATGAGGAAGAAGAGCCCCTGTCTCTACAGAACCTGAGCAGCCTCTCAGGGGAGGACAAAATTGGGATATTTATTGAGATTTTGAAGTCTGGTTTAGGTGGATCTTTCAGTGTGGGACGTGTACGTAGGATTGGGTAGGAATGATATGTGAAGTTTACGATTTATGGACACAGTCAAGGGAGGACTTAGGTGAGGGGTTCAAAGAGTCTTGGGTGTGAACTGTCGTTTGAAGAGTTTGTGAGTCTTTCAGGAGTGAACTCTGAAGTTGCTTCTTCAGCAGCAGCGCCAGGAGTAGTGAAGTTGGGTTGATGACAGTGGGGTGGTAAAGTCAGGTTAGGGTAGACAGTAAGCTGGAGTCTGTTTCTCAACAGTCTAGCATTTCTTTGTACAGACCTCTTGCCCTCTCCCCAGCTAAGGTCTCTTTGGAAGGGCTGGAGGTCTCTAGACAGGAGAGTGAACCTTGGCATTCCTTGGGAGTCGAGCCCCAAACCAAATCCACTACCATTGAACTGATTCCAACTCATAGAGATGCTATGCAGGGTTTCCAAGGTTGTAAATCTTAATGGGAGCAGAAAGCCTCTTCTTTCTTTCATGGAGCAGCTGGCAGGTTTGAACTGCTGACCTTTAGGTGGGTAAGCTCAGAGACAGGCATGTTCTGTCTGAATCCAGTGGTTTAGACACTTGTAGCCGCGAACCCCTTCCTAAAAGAGAAGAGAGAGGAGAAGAAAAGGTCTCGGCTTAGCTAAGAGTCTGGGGCAGTTTATCGTAGGAGCTGGGACTTGCATTCTGCAAGCAGGCAGTGGAGAGCTTTAGCTCAAGAGCCAGGCCACCTGTGTTTTGGGCCTAGCTTTGTCATTCTTAATTGGGTTGCCTGGGCAAGTTCCAACCCCCAACCCGGCTATGGGCCTCAATCTCCTTACCTAGACCTCATGCTTCAATTTCCTCATATGACTAGTGGGAATCCTCATCTTTGCTTTGCCCATTTGTTCAGTCATCGTCAAAGTGTTGTGTGGAAGGGTCAAACTCTGGAGATGAGCGTTTTCAGGGAAGCATCAACCAGAGCCATCCAGGCTGCAGCCTCACAGCTGTGCAGGGTTGGGAGTGGGGTGGGTAAAGGGAGAGTTCTCTGATCACTGGGATCTCTGCCTGGGCTGGACTCTTCTCACTTAACTCTGACTGCTGTGTTTTGCCCCCAGATCTACAAAAGCACTAGGCCCCTCCGAGTAGGGTACTATGAGACTGACAACTATACCATGCCCACCCCAGCCATGAAGCGGGCTGTGCTGGAGACCAAGGAGCGCCTTGAGGCGGCTGGTCACACGGTATGTCTACAGAAGCTTGAAATTCTTGGCTTCCTCCTGTCCTAATTGTTTTGTGGTTGGGGACAGGAACTGGGTCTCTCTCAGGAGAAGGCTAACCAGGATTATTGTTGGGGGGAATGATTGATGGTGAACTGGAGACCAATGCTGGGAGATGTTTGAGCACTTTATTTGGAGGTCCTTATCAACCACAAGCAATGGTGCACAGTTGTCGAGAGGTTTCTGAGGCCCTGAGATAGTGGTATTAGACTGCTCCTCAGAGGCAACTTGATGCATGGCTCCAGACATCTCTCATACTGGGTATTTTACAGGAAGTTTTCATGGACCAGTAAAGCTGCCTTTTTGTCTCCATTAAGGATTACTTTGTGGGTAGAGTTGGTTCAATCCGTCCTCAGTGTCATCTGGGCAGCATGGGGGTCATGGAGCTAAGTGCTGCTAGTTCTGAGATTCTTACACCCTTCAATCCTTGTAGTTGGTTCACTTCCTACCAAGTGACATACCTCACGCCCTGGAGATCCTGTCAACAGGTGGGCTGTTCAGTGACGGTGGCCACCGTTTCCTGCAGAACTTGTGAGTGGGATCAAGAAATGGGTAGGCCCTGGAACATGTCTGTTCCAGAACTGGGTGGGCCAATCTACAGGAAGACTGGGTGGGCCTTAGTTGAATATGAAGCAGACCTGAGCATTCTGGGTAGGGGTCTCACTGTCCCTGAGATTGACAAAGTTGAGCCTGGGGACAGCTTTGGAAAGGTATAAGTTAACTGTCTTGTTGGGAAAGATAGAGGAACAAGGGGCAGGATCAAGGCAGGCTTTGCCTGACTCATTTTCTCTTTCATAAAATGGTTGGGTTGGACCAGACCCACTTAAGAGACTTTGCAGAGCTCAGATTTAGAATTTAGAAGCTGATTTCTCTTGGCTGTTTTCCGTCCTTCAGTGTTAGCAGGAGTTGAGAACACTGGCCTATGAAGGTGCCTCTTGAGGCTGGGCCTGGGCCAGTGTGACTGGTATCCCTCAGATCATCAACCTGCATCCTCTGCCTGTGGGGAAGTTGGCCCGGCACCCTGCTCAGTCAAGAGACTGAGTGTTTGTCCTTCTTCCCCAACAACCAGGGTGGTCCCCCAACCCTCAGTGGAGAGGGCCACCCCCTCACTCTGGCCCTGGGAATGAGGCCCCAAAATTATTCCGTAAGACCTTGACCCAGAGACAGCCCCTAGTGCCTCCAGGCTGGCATAACTATCAGAGCAGGGTGTCCTCAGCCCATGCTGCTTTGAACTGGATTTTCTGGGGAGAGAGACATAGAGTCCTGCTTTGGGGTACTCCAGTAGGTATGGGGTGAAATCCAGATGCTCAACGCATCAGCAGAAACAAATAATATATTTGACAAGGAGGCAAATGAATGGGTGATGAGCAGTGGTTTCTGAGTCTGGTGAGGAGGGAGGTGGACAAGGTCACTGAACAGAACATGGGGGAATGTGATGGATGGGGGTAAGCCAGGAGGAATGCTGGGATAGGAGTGCCTTGAACTGGTCTCTTTGTCTCACAGTAAAGGTGATTTCGTGGACCCCTGCTTGGGGGACCTGATCCCAATTCTGAAGCTGCCCAATTGGCTTAAAGGACTGCTGGCCTTCCTACTGAAGCCACTGGTGAGAAGAAGTGGGGGTGGGGAGCTCTGGGAGCCTTGGAGTACAGGATCCCCCATGGCTACTGGCTCTTTCCTCCTCTCCTCAGCCTCTGTTGTTTGGGCAGTCATAGCTTCTTGTCTCTCCAACCCCCACTCCGGTCACCTCTCCTTCCCCCTCCCTCCCCCCCTCCGCCCCATCCCCTGCAATCTTCAGCCACCCTGCTTGGGACCAGGGGAGAGACAGAGGGAGAAGTTGGCCGGAAGAGATTGTTGCCAGGACTCAGCTCAAAGCAGAATTGTTGATGCTGTGTCTCCCTTTCTGTAGTTCCCGAGGTTGGCAGCTTTTCTCAGCAGCATGAGGACTCGGTAAGAATATTTCCTATGCCCAGATGCCTTCCTCTGTCTTTCCCCTGACCTGAATGTAAGAAAAAGCTGCAGGGAACTAGTTTCTGAAGCTAGAAGCCACCCAGGCAGGGTAGCAACTTCTGTTGCCTTCAGGTGGAGCCTTGAAGTTTCTTCCTTAGCAGGGACAGCCTGCAGGGCACAGGCCTGGCTGGAGAGCCAGGGCCGGAGGGAGGTGGGAAAGAGAAGGGTAGAGAGGGGAAGACTGGCCTGGCTGTAGCCTGGGTGGAAAGGACCAGGAAGGAGTTGAATACCGGCAAACCCAAGAGACACACACGGTTCTTAGAACTCCCAGTTAAACAGCTGCCCCAGGTCCTGCCTGTTCCCTAGTGGATCAAGGTGGTAAAGCAGGGCAGAAACCACCCGGTTTTCAGGCCCTGACATATTGAGGTGGCACGCCTACTCAGGACCTTAGACAATTCTGACCTTTCCTGTGTTCTAATACGTAGTTGGGAGTCAGATTGGCCTAGTTCTGGCCCTGCTGTAGGGTCACTGAGTGAATTTCCTCTTGGGATCTGTTTTTCTCAAGTGGACAGCAGGGATTTGAACTTCGGCCTGTGGCCTGCTCTACTTCACCTCCAGAGCCCCCAGTGGGTTGGGAAGGGTTCCTGGAGGAGTTAGATGTGGAAGGTGTTAAAGAGCAGGGGGTCTGGTGTGGCTCATGCTTGTGGCTGTGACACTCATTGCTGGTGACCTCACTCCCTCTGCCCAGGTCGGCTGGAAAGCTCTGGGAACTGCATCATGAGATCGAGGTGAGGCCAGAGCCCCTAGACTAGAGCAAGGGAAGGGGGGTATGGGAGTTGCATAGGACACCCACCAGCAGGGTCTCCTGAAACAAAACTTGTTACTTCTACCTCCACACCCCAGACTGACCCCTTGGGCCCTGGTCTTTGACCGTCATTTACCTAGTTGCCTAGTCCTGGGGCTGAGTCAGCCTGGAATCCTATTCTGGGTGCCCCCTCGCCCCTCCAAGGCTGCCTGTGGCCATACAGTACTTGGTTCTGCCCGATAGGAAAAGTTGTGTTTGTAGTTTGTGTAGGAGGTGAAGCAGCTGGTGCCTATTTGCCTGGAGAACACTCTGTTTCTGTGGCTCAGTTCAGACCCAGGGCGGGTGCTAGGGCCAGAGCTGCCCAGAGCTGCCCAGCCACTGGCTCTGCCTGGGAGGGTCCATGTGGTGGGCTGGCTTTGAGTGCTGCTTCCCCAGGTGTACCGCAACAGCGTGATAGCGCAGTGGAGAGCGCTGGACCTGGATGTGCTGCTGACCCCCATGCTGAGCCCTGCTCTGGACCTGAATGCCGCAGGCAGGGCTGCAGGTGAGGGCTGCTGATCTCCCCACACTCCTGACACCCTCACTTGTCCCTTCTCTTCTGTGAGTCCAGCCTGGTGCTGGGGTGACTGGAAAGATGGGACGCCCTGGGAGAGAACGAACTCCCTACCATCTGCCCTATCATCTGCCCTATTCAGAGATCTCGAGTTGAGTTTCAGAGTCTGTGGTTTGGGGCGGTGGTATTGGAAGTAAGCAGGAACAACATTCCAGGTGGGGAAAAGTGCAGGGCAGGTACCAGCAGGCTCTGCAGCTCTCCCTTGAAATCTAGATCCCAGAGCTTTGCCACTGAGATCTCAACTCAGAGAGAGCCTTCTTCTGTCTGTGGAAGCTGGATGCCATTTCACAGGGCAGGAGACAAGCCCCAAAAGAGTTGGCCCCGAAGGTCACCTGGCCTGCTCCAGTCCCTTGTCATGTATTCCAGGGGCCGTCAGCTACACTCTACTCTACAACTGCCTGGACTTCCCTGCAGGAGTCGTGCCTGTCAGCACGGTGACCGCAGAAGATGAGGCCCAGATGGAACATTATAAGGGCTACTTTGGGGACATCTGGGACTGGATATTTGGGAAGGTGAGGCCAAGTGACCTTGCCTGGGCCCCCACACAGATCTCTCCTTCCCCTGGATGCACACCCTGCTCTAACTGCCATTGGAGAAACTGTGCCAACACTTGCAGTCAGAACTTGCGGTCCTGCTAGAAGACAGCCCTCAAAGCCTCCTCTCAGTCTACTCTACTGCCCTTCCTTCCCCGTTGCGGGTACTTCCTGGGTCTGGGGTTGGGTTCTGTCTCGCCCCAGTTCCCCCCATCCTGATGCCTATTTCCCTGCAGGCCATGAAGAATAGCGTGGGGCTGCCTGTGGCTGTGCAGTGTGTGGCTCTGCCCTGGCAGGAGGAGCTGTGTCTGCGGTTCATGCGGGAAGTGGAGCAGCTGATGCCCCGGGAAAAGTGACTGTCTGGACTGCAGATCGTCTACTTGCTCGGTGCTTGCTGGAGGACCTGAGACCCACTCAGTCTGAGGCCCAGCCTAGTCAGCACAGCTACCAGTCCCAACCCCATGGGGACATGTCCAGCATGGAGCAGAGACTTCTATATTCCCCTGCTTCCCCAAGCCCCTGGAAGAAACCCAGGTTCCTTGAGTCTGGAGCTTACTCCCACCTCTGGTCCCCTCTCTCTACTCTGACTCCCTCATGTGGCAGCCAGTGGATATGACACTATTGTTGTTGTTAAGTACCGAGGAGTTGGTTCGGTTCTGACTCATAGTGACCCTGCACAGGATTTCCGAGGCTGTAAATCTTTATGGGAGCAGAAAGCCTCATCTTTCTCCTGTGCAATAGCTGGTAGTTTCGAACTGCCAACCTTGAGGTTAGCAGCCCGATTCGTAACCACTACGTTCCCAGAGCTCCTTGGCCCACTAACAACTGATAAACAGTTGTAGTCTGTGTACTTTCTGAGCGTCATTTTTGGGGCATAAGGTTGGAGCCTGCTGAGAGTATGGCTGGTTTGATCTGCTAAAGCGTACGTCTAGTCATGTCAGTCTCTGCTCCTAAACCTCCCTGGTGCCTATCACCCATAGGAGGGATACAGGCTTCTTAAAGTGGGTGGAGCATATCTCAGCATCTCACCACTGCACCTCCTGTTCTGCCCTACTTCGCTGGACACTGCCCTTTGTCTCTTTCTCTGCTCTTTTCCTCTTCCAAGAATACCCTTTCTGTTTCTCTGCCATTAAATCCTTTAAGGTCCAGCTTTCTTTATGGAAGCCTTCTCTTTCTGGGATTCTTCTACAATTTCTCCTTCCTTGTAGCCCTATGTGGTGGGTGCCTATGGGTAGGTCTGCCTTCATTAGCACACTGGCTTTCCTTTGTGGCAATCACAGAGCTAAGCACAGGGCAGCAAGGCGTCTGGAGAACTGGCCTCTGAATCAGTGCTGTTGAGATGGGAACTCACAAGCCTGCGGGAGCAAGCAGGAGACACAGCCATCTGGCAGAAAGTGCTTTCATGGAGGGCAGAGGGCTAGATTGCTCATGGAAGACTTCCAGAAGGAGCAGGACCAGTCTGCAAGGTTTCCAGAAGCTGAGATGGGGTCAGGAACAACATGGAGAAGGCCAGCGTGCACGTGGTGGAAGGAGGCATGTTGAGTGAGCGCAGAAGAAGCAGTGATGTAGGCAGTTGGAGTGGTGGGATCAAGGTAAACTCTAGAGACCAGGTCTGGAACTTTAGTTCTGTCCTAAGGACAATGGGGAAATATTGGGGGATCACACTGGTGCAGTGAGGAAAGTAGACTGGAGGGGCAGAACCTGGTGAAGGGTAACAGTTCAGGGGTGGCAGAGGGATTTGGGGTGAAGGTGAGCTGCCTCAGCTTAGAGTCTCATCCTAGACAGGTATGCCAACTCACCTCTTACTGCTTTGCCTGGTGGGTGGAATGGTGGAAGGCTGACTAGAATGTGACAGATGCTGAGTTCACCCCTAGAAGTGTTCCCTTGTTCCTCCCTGGACCCAGCTCTGGCCCAGCTCCCTGTTTGGGTAGAAGACATATAGAAGCCCTTGAACCTGGAGTCTCTGGACAGAGCAGGCCCTGGAACCCCCACCTGAACTTTCTTTGTTAGGACAAGCTGCTTTCTTGAAACTACTTCCTCCACTTTGATTTGTATACTTCTTGTTTCCTCACAGTTGCCCCTCCCAGGCTTCCAGGCTACTGTCAACAGTCTGTAATCTCCATCAATGCCATCCTGGTCTCTGTGGGGCAAGTCCCAGGGCTAACATTAGTCCCACACTTCAGGGATGACTCAAGGGCACTACCCACACAGACACCTGGATTAGGGCAGATTGGTATTGCTGCACTTGGCTCTGGTTCCTCATAACTAATTCTGTAATGTTGCTTCTTGTTGTTGTCAGGTGCCATCGAGTCGGAACCGACTCATAGTGACCCCATGAACAGCAGAACGAAACAATGTCCTATCCTGCGCCAACCTCACTACCACTGCCACACTTGAGTCCATCAATGATGCCACCTGGCCAATCCATCTTGTTAGGGGTCTTCCTCTTTT
>NW_006408544.1:7784573-7793752 GCF_000296735.1 Chrysochloris asiatica
CATCCCACAACTCTTCTGGTCTTCAGTCTTTAGTGTTTAATGCATCAAATCTGTTCTTCAGATGATCTCTAAATTCAGGTGGGATAAATTCAAGATCATATTTTGGCTCTCTTGGCCTTGTTTTCATTTTCTTCAGCTCCAGTTTGAATTTGCATATCAGTAATTGATGGTCTCTTCCACAGTCTGCCCCTGGCCTTGTTTTCACTGATGGTATGGAGCTTTTCCATCTTCTCTTTCCACAGATGTAGTCTATTTGATTTCTGTGTGTTCCATCTGGCGAGGTCCATGTGTATAGTTGTCTTTTATGCTGTCTAAAGAAGGTATTTGAAATAAACAAATCATTTGTCTTGCAGAAGTTTATCATTCATTCTCCAGCATCATTTCTATCACCAAGTCCAAATTTTCCAACTAATGGTCCTTCCTCTTTGCTCCCTATTTTTGCATTCCAATCACCAGTAATGAGCAATACATCTTGATTGCATGTTTGATCGAGTTCAGATTGAAGAATTTGGTAGAATTCTTCTATTTCATCTTCACTGGCTTTAGTGGTTGGTACATAAATTTGAATAATTGTGGTATTAACTGGGCTTCCCTGTAGGCGCATGGATATTATCCTATCACTTACAGCATTGTACCTCATGACTGATCTGGATATGTTCTTTTTGATGATGAATGCAACACCATTTCTTTTCAATTTGTCATTCCCTGCTTAGTAAACCATGTGGTTGTCAGATTCAAAATAGCCAATACCAGTCCATTTCAGCTCACTAATGCCTAAGATATCGATGTTGATGTGTTCCATTTCATTTTTGACAACTTGCAATTTTCCCAGATTCATACTTCGTGCATTCCATGTTCCGATTTTCAATGGTTGTTTACAGCTGTTTCTCTTCATTTTGAGTTGTGGCCCATCAGCAAATGAAGCTTCTGTGCCACATGCTTTTCTCCCCCGAGCTTAACACTATTCATGTCATCCTGGTCAACTCTACTTTGAGGAGGCATTTTTTTCCCCAGTCGCATTCTGAGTGCCTTCCCACCTTCCGGTCCTGTATCTGACAATGTTTCTCTGCTATTCATAGAGTTTTCAGGGACTAACGATTCGGAAGTAATTTGTCACTCTTTCTTACTAGTCTGCCTTGTCTGGAAGCTCATCTGAAACCTGTCCACCATGGGTGACTCTGCTGATTATTTAAAATACCGGTGGCATAGCCCTCAGAATCACAGCAACTCAAACCACCACAGCACGACAGACAGACGAGTGGTGGCCATTTGGTTTTATGTTGATACTGTCACTTTAAATTTCTATGTCAATCTTGATACAATCCTGATATAACTAAGATGCAATCAAGATGTTCTCTCCTGATGCTATCAATCCTGATACAATCAATATATGTTCTCTCAAGATGGCGGCTCCTGGAATAGCTGAGTGTCTTGATCCAGAAAAGAATGGATTTCTGGATTCTCCTGCAAATTCCCCAACTATAAACCCTCCGATCCTCCAAACATACCTTTATGTTTGTTTCAGAATTCCAACATCATCTCGTGAGCCCTCTTGGCCTGGTGGTCCGTGTTGTTGTTGACTGAGCTCCTCACTACACGTCTACCCGATCCGCCATCTTGAAGGTGGAAGGCCTGGTAGTGTAGTGGTTAGACCTCGCTGCTTTGAAGATCTCGCTGCTTCGATAGAAGTAGGGCCATTGAAACCTAGATCAATCTTTGTCAGAGCCTGAGTGAGCTCTTTCTAACCTTCCATGATGCCAAGGCACAAAGGAATGATAGCAGAAGTCAGCTTCCCTCTCTCTTTCCATCCCCAATCCACTGGCCTCAAGACCCTCAAAGTGACAGGACTACATCCATGTTCGTGGGCTTCCCCTCTCTCACTGGGTCCTTGGTCATAGACTCTCTTTAATTACCCTTCATGTGTCAGCTGAATCGTAGCAAACCTGATCATGCTTAAATATGGCCTACAAGGTCGTATCTGACCTGACTCTGCTTCTGGCCACTCTGATCTCATCCCCTCCCGTTCCTGAGTGCCCATACCTTGGCCACTTGACCTGAGGGCAGTCCTCTAGACACATGCCCATCTCCTACCTCCAGCTCACTGTGTTCTTGTCTGGAGTGCCACCTTCATGTCTCCACCTAAAGACCTCTTACTCATCCAAAGCAAAAGTAGTCTTAAAACTGTCAGGCAGTGTTGAAAGAGCTTGTCTTTTCTTCTGTGCATTGCTTAAATACTGGTGGTGCTTTAATAATAGCATCCGACCTCTGTTAAGTGGTAGAGTTGGTAGCTCATTATCTCACTTGAAAGGTATGCATTATGACTACAGGTTTGCAGATGGGAACATAGCCGTTCAGAAAGGGTTAATTTTATTGTTCAAGGACAATAATAAGTGAAGGCTTGAAACCCACATGCATTAAACACCTATTGGGTAACAGGCTTTGTACTTGTGTTTCTCTGCTGCTGTATATTTACAGATATCTGCCATGTCCCTCTCCACCCTCCCTTTATCCTCCTAGAGCTGTTGATATTAGAGCTTGGAGTATAACCAGTGGACCTGACATTTGTCACTGTTAGACACCATGTTATATGGTCATCCTAGTGTTCTAGGCTGTTGAAAGCCTTTGGCGTCTTGACTCTGTTGCCCACTATTTCTGTTCTGCTTTCCAGCTTGTACATCTACAAGTGTGAGTACTGGGTCTCTCCAACTTCACCCGAGTCACCAATAAATATACTGAGCAGCTAGCTCAAGGCCAAGGAAAGAGCTTTGGGGTATGCCATTCCAGGCCACTTGCCAGGGCAGCCTGGTCTGCTGTATCTTCAAGAGACAGTCACATATCCGTCATGAACTTTCCAAACCTATTTGTCTTCAGCTCACATTATTGTACCCAACCAGTCTTAGCTGGGCTCTACCAAGTGTACCACACATAGATTTGGAATGGCCACCCTGGGCCACCTGGGTTCTGTGTTATGTGTGGTTTGCCTTGGCATGTCAACCATCTAGCACAGTGACTGGTATTTCGTGAGGACATTATTGGAGATATTTGGGCATATACCATACTGGATTGAGTTGCGTGAGTGAAAAGCAAGGAAGCAAAAGCAGCAAGTGTGGATATAAATCATGAAGTTTGAGTAAGGACAGATAGAAGAGTAAAACAATGGAGGATGTAGATTTCATGGATTCCTTTTAATTGTTTCCCCTTTTTACCATGAGAGGGACAAAAACATATGCTGCTAGAAAAGAGAAAAAAGACATAAGGGTTAAGTCAAAGTAGGAAGGATGAATTCAACTTCTTTATCATAAGCACTGGACTGCTAACTGTTAGGTCAGTAGTTCAAACCCATCAGTCACACTGATGGAGAAAGAGCAGGCTTTCTAGTAAAAATGTGCAGCCTTGGAAACCCTATCCCTCTTCTCTGAGCCAGCAGACTGAACAAAAACTTCCTAAGAAGAGTGGAAATGTTCTCAAATCAAGTTTCCTCTGCTCATTTGCTTCAAATCTTCCCATACAGCTCTTGCCCCTCCACCAAAAAGTCTCCTTACCCTTCCACCCCAGCCCATCTTCTCTCCTGCTCTCCCCACCTAAACTTGTGGGTCCCTCCTTCAGCCTCAGTTCAGTTTAGATATGCCAAAGTCACTGCCCACCAGAGCTTTATTCTGATGAGAAAATGGAAGATGGGTCTGGAATCCCAAGATCAGGAGTGGGTCTTACTATGGGACCCAGGAGACTGAAAGTCCACCTGGAATGGCAGGGCAGGCGCAGGGTGAGTGCTCTGCCTGTCACAATCATTGCTCCTGGGGCAGATGAAGGATGGAACTTGAGAGGTCTGCCTACTCCTCGAGTTGTCCTCTCCTGTTCACAAACACCTCCTCAGAACTGGCACTATGGACAAATGTGTCCTATTCAGTCCACCTGATTATGTGGAACAAAGGGTTTTAGAACCACATTACAAGGATTGGCAATTATTCAGACACTAGGAACAATACCATCAGGTACTCTGGAGGGTCAGACTAGGGTTCTGGGGGAGGATGTGATGGGTGGGATGGGAAGGAGGTGTAGCCAGCTTCCACCTTCCCAGCCACAGGCCTGCCAAAGTCTCTTCCACTGCATAGCCTGAGTGATAGGAGCCTTTGTTCTTGCAATTCCGAGTAGGGATAAGAGCTAGGTGGGAGGAGGCTGGGTTCTGTCCCAACCAGGGCTGTGGCCCCTGCTTACTCAGGGGCTCAGATATGGATGGGTGCCCTGGCAGTATGCCCAATAAATAAGAAGGTGGTGTTCTTGAGGAAGCAACTTATTGTCTACGTAGACCTCATGATGCCTGTGATGGACTGGCTATCCTTGCGTTGCCCTCTGGTGGTGCTACTGCTTCTGGTCCTGCTGGGGGCTGCCCTGCTTTTCTGACAGCATGCTCCAGTGAAGAGCAAGATCTCCAGGGCACAGAAGCGCAGGGAGGTGGCCCTGCAGAAAATGGCGACCCTGGTACAGCATCTCCGGCAGCAGAAGTCTTTGAAGCCTCAAGCCCCAGGGGACATTGGCCTTCAGTCCCAATAAGGGGACCCCACTTTAGGACAGGAACCCTCCCATTGCCCCTTCCCATTCAGAAGACGATGGGGAACCTGGTAGGCAGTCCCCCAGCTCCAGTTTTTCCCATGCCTATCTCTTGTATCTCTGTCAATTTCTTCTTTGAACTCTTGAGGTCAGGGACAGTTTGTTCTCTCAGCACCTAATAAAGGGTTCAGTAACAGGATGGGTGGTCACATGACGTGTTTATTGAGATAAACTGATGGAGACAATGGAGAAGGAGGTCAGGGCTGTCAGCCCCTGAGTACCCCAAAGCCCTACTGAGACAGGTATACGCATTGACTCTTTCATTCCAAACCTCATTCAGTTATGTGAATGTTAGCTGAGCATCTGATAGGTTCAAGTCTTGGGGGTCACCTCTCATGAAGCTGTGTGTCTTTAAAGGGGGGGGGGGTTGGCAGCTTGAATGGGGTATTTAGAGGCATTGAGACAGCTGGGCTGGGATTGGCGAGTGGCTGAGTCATGGGTGGGCACCAAAGTCTGCCTAGGGTGGCAGAGAGGAGTATAGGAAGTAGGGGCATGGAGACAACCTTAAAATGGTGCATGGGTTTTGCTGTGGAGCTAGAAGATAAGACAGTTCATCTCAGGCCAAGGGCTTCCCAGCTGTCCAAGGAGGGGTGGGTTTAAAGTATCTTAGGGTCCCAGTCTTAGTTGATGATGGTGGACTCCCTCTGAGACTACCTAGAAAGGGGGCTGTAGGATGGAGCCCTGTGGTTGGGGGGTGAAAATATGCCTGAGAGGCTGTCCCCACACTCTGGAGTACCTGAGTGTCCTCTGCCATCCCTTGGATGGTGATGGATGGTCCCAGTGGGCGGTTTCTCTGCCTGAGCTCCAGCAGTTGCTGAGAATGTGTATTAATATTAATTGAGGCTAATTAGTTGGATAAATCAATCCACCCTCAGAGAGCAGCTGCCCCTCCCTGGTTGGAGAGGAGGAAGTCTTGGCTAATGGGATTGTTGTGGTGAAACAGCATGATAGGGAGAATTTCTCTGTGTGTTTGGAATGCCCTATGGGTGCCATACTGGGTTTAGCTCCCCTTCCTGTAAACACAGAGGTCTGCTTATGTGTGCCTCCTGCTGGTGTTTACTGGACCCTGGTTGAGTGTGTGTCTGGCCGTATATTGCCTATTACGTGCTTGTGGTATGTGTGCATATGGCTGTTTTTTCGCTGGGAGTGTGTGTATTTTGCTAGAATGTACACGAGATGAATGTGGCTAGTTTCTGTCTCAATAGTTGGAGTGTGTCCTTGTGTGGCTGTGTATCTGATGTGTGAAGACATCTGGCCCTGTCTGGGCACCTGATTATAATATATGAGGGGCTTCACTTCAAAAAGTTTATAGGAAGAAGAGAGAGGGGGGATAGAAGAACAAAGTAGATAGAACACTTAGGCAGGATTTCATGGGCTAAATGGGACAGAGGTAAATAGTGATGTATGCTCAACCTTGGAACAAAAGGGCTCTGTGATACAGGGATTGAGACATAGTCTGAATGGGTAAAAGAGGGAAAATAATGTTAAGATGCTTGACTGTCTTATGAATATTTGTTTCCCTTGCCTACTATTGTAAAATAGACACTTGAGGGGGCTAGAAACATGACTATAGAAAGCTTGTAAGCCCGCCTTCAGCCTATAACTGATTGGAATACTTAAAGGGGGTACTAGAACTTGCCCAGTGAAAGAGGCTTCTTGCAGAGTCTTTGTAGTGTATAAGACCTTAGGTGGAATCCTAAGGCCTTATACACTAGGTTCTCATCCAGAACCTTCTGAGATGGGAAATTCCCACTTGATAAACACACAAGCTAGAGGAGCAGAAGATACTTCTTGAAAGAAAGACCAGCAGGGAAAACAACAAAAATGGCAGTCTGATTGGCTACTACAAGAACAATAAGCAAGTTGTTCTGGGAGCCATCAAGGCAAGCAATCAAGTCCCTTCAGGACAAACGCCCTCCCAAGACTGAAACTCAAAGGGAATACACGAGCAGGCATGTAAGCTTGTTGGTGACCACGTTGGTCTACTGGTGACTGGAAGTCGGGGGAAAGCAGTAATGAAGAGGTGGGCTGAGTCTGACCAGGTTACATAGACCCCCCCATAGACTTGGAGTATGGTGAGAGCTGGTTGGCCCGAAGTACAGTAAGACCTGGGGACTCCTGAGCCCATGGACAAGGATATGGCCATGGAGGACTGGAGCTGAGAGTGAAGTGTCCAGCTGATATGAAGTGAGGGAATATGCAGAAGGGTGCCCAAACTTGCAGCTACTGCCCATTGGACCTAGCTAACTTCAATGACTGGATGTCCAGAACCTGACTAGAGGAAGGCAACAAGGGGGAAAAAAAAAAAGAAAACAAGTGTAAATTGCTACAATCTGATGAACTTGACCTATACTTTATGGATGTAGTAGCTTAAAACACCAACCAAGAGGGAAAGAGTCTTTACAGCAAGGACCACTCCCATCCCCTCTGTACACAGGGTTGATAGGGATGGGCAACTTAGATAAGTGCTAAGGTGGTCCCTGGAAGTGATGAGTGGGCATTTGGTGAATTTCAATGAATTTGTTCTATTCGGTGGAAGTGGCACTCAACAGGATTGGTGAAAGGGCCTTATTGGACCCTTGAAAGCGACCATTCTTCTGTCACTGCCCACTAGACTGGTTGAGGAGCAATCAATCCCAGAAGACACTTGCAATGGCCCCCATTACTGCTCTCAGACCAACTCTCCCTTGCCTCAGCTCCTTGGGAGCCAACACTTCCATAACTGTTCCCACAAGTAACCATTTAAGGACACTACAGGGGCCAGATGGACACCGGGCATTTGCCTACAACACTGACACCAGCGGTGTCATCTCTGCTACTGGGATTTACTCTGCCTGGGAATGGAGGCTGATGTGTAGCAGTCACAGCAGCCTTGATGGTGTGCCTGTGGATGTGCTAAGGTGGTCCCTGGAAGTGCCTCCTGGGGCTCCTTGTTGTTGTTGTTAACTGCCATCAAGTTGGCTCCGACTCATAGTGACTGACTCTATGGGGATATTAGAGTTGGGGAAATCAGAGTATGGGAGGAGCAGAGACTAGGCATGGGAGGGGATAATCCTGCTTTCTTGGACATTTATTTGTTGGATCGTGAGGAGAAGGTGGTGTTTCAGGGGAGGGGTTAGCACAGCAGAGATGGTGGTGGTGGGGCCATGAGGTCTTTTACTAAACTGCTCATTGTTCTTGTTAGGTGCTGTCAAGTAGATTCTGACTCATAGTAACCTATGCACAACACAATGAATGAAACATTGCTCAGTCCTGGGCCATCCTTATCATTGTTTTTATGTTTGAACCCATTGCTGCTGCCACTATGTCAACCCATCCCAGTGGGGATCTTCCTCTTTTCACTGACCCTCCATTTTACCAAACACGATGTCCTTCTCCAGGGACTGGTACCTCCTGATAATATGTCTGATTTATGAGAGATGAAGTTTCACCATCCTGGCTTATAAGGATCATTTTGCCTGTATTTCTTCCAAGACAGATTTGTTTGTTCTTCTAGCAGTCCCTGCACCTTTAATATTATTCTCCAACACCATAATTCAGAGGCATAGATTCTTCTACAGTCTTCCTTGCTCACTGTCCAACTTTCACATGCATATAAGGTGATAAGTGTGGTGAAAAGATGTAAAATTGATGCACACCTTTCTTGATTTTAAACCACATAGTATCTCCTTGTTCTGTCTGAATGCCTGCCTCTTAGTCTATGTATAGTTTCCGCATGAGTACAATTAAGTGTTCTGGAATTCTCATTCTTCCAATATTATCCATAATTTATTATGCTCCACGGAGTCAAATGTATTTGCATAGTCAGTAAAATACAGTTAAACATCTTTCTGGTATCCTCTGCTTTCAGCCAAAATCCATTTAATATCAGCAATGATATCCCTTGTTCCTTCTGAATCTGACTTGAATTTCTGGCAATACCCTGTTTATAAAGTGACAGTTTCCACTTAAAACCAAATGGCCACCCCTCGTCTGTCAGTTTGTCATACTGTGGTGGCTTGTAAGTTTCTGTGATTCTGAAAGCTATGCCACCGGCATTTTAAATACCAGCAGGGTCACCCATGGTGGACAGGTTTCAGATGAGCTTCCAGACGAAGACAGACTAGGAAGAAAGAGTGATGAACTACTTCCAAATAGTTAGTCACTGAAAACCTTATGAATAGCACAGAAACACTGTCAGATATAGTGCCAGAAAATGAGCCCCTCAGGTTGGAAGGCACTCAAAATGTGACTAGGGAAGAGCTGCCTCCACAAAGTAGAGTTGATCGTGATGACGCAAATGGAGTAAAGCCCATGGGATGAAACCCCGCGGGACCTTCATTTGCTGATGGAGCACAACTCAAAATGAAGAGAAACAGCTGTAAACATCCATTGAAAATCGGAACATAGAATGGATGAAGTATGAATCTAGGGAAATTGGAAGTTGTCAAAAATGAAATGGAACGCATAAACATTGATATCTTAGGCATTAGTGAGCTGAAATGGACTGGTATTGGCTATTTTGAATCTGACAACCACATGGTTTACTAAGCAGGGAATGACAAATTGAAGAGGAATGGTGTTGCATTCAT
>NW_006408544.1:7793852-7795500 GCF_000296735.1 Chrysochloris asiatica
TACCCAGCATGACATCCTTCTCCAGCGACTGTTTCCTCCGGACAATATGTCCAAAGTATGAGAGACGAAGCTTAGCCATCCTGGCCTCCAAGGATGATTCTGGCTGCACTTCTGCTTCTTAACTGCACCATAAAACCACCTGACGTCTGGCCTAGCTTCCTCCTTCTCCTGTGCACTTTTTTATCTTCTAGTTGCTTGATAACAAGTAATTGCAGGGCAAGAGCCTATCCCTCTGTTGTGCCTTCATTGGCTCACTGACTCAGTCCTGAGGATTGCAACCAGCCCTGTGCTGTGTGGTGCTGGAAGCAGATCTGAACAAGCCTGTTGTGATTCTTGAGAGGCTCCTGAGCCTGTGGGAGAGGTGGCTACGGACATAAACATCTGCTCTCAGTTGATCAGGGCTGAGGAAGAAGTTAGACAAGGGGACCGCATGCTGCTTGCGCAAGTGATCACTGAGGCAGGGCTTCTCATCTGGATGCTACATTAACTTTCTAACTGGTCTCCTTAATTCTCTCTTCTCCTATCCCCCAATTCATTCTCTATACAGTAGACAGAGCGATCCTTTGAAGTGTTAAGTTAGAATGAGTTACTGTGACTTCCCAACTTCCTACTTAGACTAAAACCTAGTCTCTTTGTCTTCTAAGACCTTGTGTGATGAGGTTCTAACCAACTTCTTCAGCCTCGTCTTAGGTGTTTATTCCTCTCAGTTCCTGTGGTCCAGTCACATGAGAATTGTTTGGTTTCTTGATCATCTCAAGCTGGTAGCTGCTTCAGAGCTTTTGTGTCAGCTATTTCTCTTCTACTTGGAATACTCAACTCCAGTGTCACCTTCCCTGACCACCTACTTGTAAACAAGCACTTCCAGTCCCTTTTTAACACATCACACCATTTTCCTTATAGAATGATCACAATTTTAGTCTATTTTCCATCTCCTCCACTAAACATGATCTTCCTGAGAGTCACACTTTGCTTTTCATCAAAGTATTCCTGGCTTATAGAATGAGGCTTAGCATCGACCCAGTAAGTTCTGTTAACATTAAGTGAGCACCTACTAGAGCTCACCCACTGTGTTGGGTGCTGTATTTAATGAGACAGACGTGGTTCTTGTCCTCAGAGAATTTAGAACTTACAGTCTGGAGAGTATCTATTATGTGAATGAAAGGAAAAGAGGAGGCAAATATGCTAGGGAAGTCCCCTAAGTAGTTAATTCATGAAGTGATAAGCTGACTTCCTGAATTCATATTTACTAAGCACCTACTATGAGATGGATTAACGCAGTGGCAGCAGCAATGGACTCAAACATAGCAATAATTGTGAGGTTGGCACAGGACTGGGCAGTGTTTTGTTCTCGTGCATAATAAGGTCTCAATGAGTTGGTACGGATTCAGTGACATCTAAACAACAACTGTGAGCCACATACCTTCTGAGTGCTTGATAGCCATGCCATTTAATCCTCCTGCTAAGCCTGTTGTGAATATTTTTGTCACCATTTTACAGATGAAGTACAGGTCCAGAAAAGTTGCATATATGGTCCAGGATCCCACAGATAGAAGTTGTTGTTGTCAGGTGCCATCGAGTCGGAACCGACTCATAGCGACCCCATGCACAGCAGAACGAAACAATGTCCGATCCTGGGCCAACCTCACTA
>NW_006408544.1:7814587-7823036 GCF_000296735.1 Chrysochloris asiatica
GAGAAGGATATCATGTTTGGTAAGGTGGAGGGTCAGAGAAAAAGAGGAAGACCCCAACGAGATGGATTGGTAAAAGTGGTAGCAGCAATGCACTCAAGCGTGGCAACAGTAGTGAGGTTGGCTCAGGATTGGGCAGTGTTTTGTTCTGCTGTGCATAAGGTCGCTATAAGTTGGTACTGACTTGATGGCACCTAACAACAACAATGTCATTTATTTTGTCTTCTACTCTTTGTGCATTTTTATGCCATGTATTAGAACCCCTACATTTGTCCCTATTTTTTCATTGTTGATCTTTACAGTTCAAGGTTTTATATTGAAGTCTTTAACCTGCATTGAGTTTGTTTTTGTATATGGTGTGAGATATGGATCTTGTTTTATTCTTGTGCAAATGGATTTCCAGTTTTGCCAGTGCCAATTGTTGAAGAGACAGTCTCTTCCTCATTCACTGTGTTTTGGTCTTTTGTCAAAGATTAACTGACTGTATGTGGATGGATTTTCTTCTGGGTTCTCAATTCTATTTCATTGGTCTATGTATCTTTTGTTGTACCAGTGCAAATTACAAATTTCTTCACATAGATAAGTGAGCTTCCAACATTATATCCATTTGTTGAATAATCTCAATTAGTATTTCATTAGTTCCTGGAGCTTTGTTTTTAGCCTATATTTTTAAAGCAGCATGGACTTTTCTCTTTAATACCATTGTTGTTGTTGTTAAGTGCCATCGAGTCGGGTCCGACCCATAGCGACCCTGTACAGGGTTTCCGAGGGTGTAAATCTTTACGGGGCCTATGTTCTTGATAATATGGTATCTACTGAAATGACTGAATGCTTACCAATTCTTTTTGGTACAGTGATTCTTTGTGTTTTTTGCATCTTTTGATGTTTCCCGTGTCATTGAATATTTTTCCCATGGAGTCCTTCAATATTGTAACTTGAGGCTTCATTTATTTCTCACAGAATGTTATTGTTATTAAGTTGTTGAGTTGATTCCGACCCATAGCAACACTGTATAGGGTTTCCAAGAAGCAGCTGGGGAGCTCGAACCACTGACCTTGCAGTTCAAATGACTTTGCAGTCTGATGCATTAGCCCACAGCGCCACACCAGGACTCCTCTTACAAAATTGTTGCTGTTGTTTAGTATCGTGTTTCTGAGACCCTGTACAAGGTTTCCGAGGCTGTAAATCTTTACGGGAGCAGAATGCCTCATCTTTGTCCCGTGGAACCACTGGTAGTTTCGAACTGCTGACCTTGAGGTTGGCAGCCCGACTCGTAACCACTACGCTACCAGAGCTCCTTCCTCTCACAGAATGTTGTTGTTGTTGCTAAGTGCCGTAGAGTCAGTTCCGACCCATAGCGACCCTGTATAGGGTTTCTGAGGAGCAGCTGGTGAGCTTAGGAGACTGAAAATCTGAATCCTCAGTTGTTGTTGTTAGATGCCATCGAGTCCGTACCGACCCATAGCAACCTTATGCACAACAGAACGAATCCCCAGTAGCTCCAGGGGAATGTTGGCTCTCTGTCAACACTGGGGAAAATTCTGTTCCTTTCAGCTCTGCTCTTCAGCTCTTCAGTTCATTGATGAACTCCATGTGGCATCTATCTTTTCTCTATTTGTGCTTGCTTGTCTCTCTGCCTTAATCTACTCTTTTTATATCTCAAAAGTGATAGGTTTAAAACATACATAACACTGATAAGATTCATTAACATAACAAGAAAAATGCTATTTCCAAAAAGGATTACACTCACAGGTATATATGTTGTTGTTAAGTGCAGTCGAGTCAGTTCCGACCCATAATGACCCTGAACAGGGTTTCCGAGGCTGTAAATCTTTACAGGAGCAGAAAGCCTCATCTTTCTTGGAACAGCTGGTAGTTTTGAACTGCTGACCTTGTGGTTCACAGCCCTATTCATAACCACTATGCTACCAGCTCCTTCAGGTATATATGAGGGGGCTTCAAAAAGTCCTGATGGGGCTTGAGCACAACATGGGAAGGAAGAAGTTTGCGCTAGTAAAGTCCCACACCTTCTAGTGCCCTTCTTCTTTTTCCTTCAACTTTGATTGCAGCAATCCCATCTAGGTTCAAACTTTGAACCCCTTGAACTTGAAGAAGACACCTGGGGACTGTTCAGGAGATGAGGAAGCTCTGCTAGTGGAAAAGGATTCCATCCTAGGCATGGGTAGTGACACAGGTAGAAACATCTGCATACTGTCCAGCTTCTGTGCTGTCTATGGCCTTCGGATCACAGGATTCCGCTTCAGGTATTCTGTGGTGAGGGTGGTGGGATGGGTCCAGCCTAGTCTAGAAGAACCAGGGGCTTGGGTCTGCCCCATCCATCAACTCCCATCCACCCAGCTCTGTAATACGGGAAGTAGTTGGAGGTTGTTGTTGTTATGTGCCGTGGAGTCGGTTCTGACTCATAGCGACACTGTACAGGGTTTCCGAGGCTGCAAATCTTTACGGGAGCAGAAAGCCTCATCTTTCTCCCACGAAACAGCTGGTAGTTTCGAACTGCTGAGGTAGGAGACTTCAAAATGACTCCTGCCTCAGCCATAGCTAAGCATACCATGTTTCACTCAGGTGCGAGTGGAATCATGAATTTGTTTATTAATTCATAATTCATTCATCCTACTTTCTCCCTTGTGTGCGAAAGCTGGACAGTGAATAAGGAGGATCGTAGAAGAATTGATGCCTTTGAGTTGTGGTGTTGGAGGAGAATACTGAAAGTGCCATGGACTGCCAAGAACCAATAGATCTGTTTTGGAAGAAGTGCAGCCAGAGTGCTCCTTGGAGGCCAGGATGGCTAAGCTTCGTCTCTCCTACTTTGGACATATTGTCCGGAGGAAACAATCGTTGGAGAAGGATGTCATGCTGGGTAGGGTGGAGGGTCAGAGAAAAAGAGGAAGACCCCCAACGAGATGGATCAGCCAGGTGGCATCATTGATGGACTCAAGTGTGGCAGCGGTAGTGAGGTTGGCCCAGGATCGAACATTGTTTCGTTCTGCTGTGCATGGGGTCACTATGAATCGGTTCCGACTCGATGGCACCTGACAACAACAACAACAACAACTTTCTCCCTTACCCTTTCATCAATTACTCTATCCATCTAGCCAATCCTTTATCCATTTATCCACCAATGCAGCCATCAACCCAATCTCTATCTATCAACAATTTCTCCATTCACCCATTATTTGATTTATTTGTTTGTTGTTAAGTGCTGATGAGTAGGGTCCAACCCATAGCAACCCTGTATAGGGTTTCCAAGGAGTGATTGATGAGCTTGAACCGTCAATCTTGCAGTTCAAATCAACTTTTCAGCCCAGTACATTAACCCACAGTGTCACATTTATTGAATGCTTACTCTGTGCCAGGCACAGGTTCTTAGGAAACTTTAGTGGAAAAAATAGATCAATAACTCAGGCCTTGCAAAACTATACATCCTTCCTTCATTCATTCATGTTCTTTCCATCCGCCCATCTATCTGTCCATCTGTTCACCCATCCACTCATCTTTCAAATGCATTCTGAGTATTCATTCACACTGTGGTGTCTACTGTACTGGGGACATAAAATAATCTCAGATCCAACTCTGTCCCTATCATGGTCTTAGATATCCACATGATTTAAGTAGTAGGATTTGATCAGGGTCTTAGGAGAGAGTCAAAGCTTGTGGGAACTCATGCATGAAGCTGACATTGTATCTAAGGGAGATTTATTAAAAGCCTGGACTTCAGACTTTTAAAATCAGGGCAAGGGAAGAGAAACTAACTCTTATTTAGAGCCTGGAAAGGCAGTCAAAGAGATCAGAGTAGTGGAGAGTCATCAAAGATTTGAGGTAGCTCCTATTTCTGTGAGGGGCCCTGGAAGAGGGTATTGTTGGGTATGCAAGTCTCTTGTTACCCAGGTCCCTCCTTCAGGCACTGAGCTAGGCTCTGAATGGGTGGGATTTTGCACCTACAGTGGAGTTGCCTCTGCTCTCCAGGGCAAGAAATCAGGCAAATCTCTGTTGGTGTTTGTGGCTGTACTCATTCAAAAACAGGCCTGCCAGGCTTTATCCCAAAAGATATTTCACCAAGCTTCTAACTCCAATCAACTCAGCCTCCTAGTGATAAAGGTATCTGTGAAAGGGGGCTTCTTACCTTCCCTAGTTCTGTGACTCTTGTCCCACTAAGAAGTATTTTCTACTATTTCACTTTAATTTCTCCTATTGGTCTCTTGCTGCTCTGTCCCAGCTGAGATTCTCCCATCAGACATCAGACATCAGACCTGCTAGTGGCCAGTCTAACAATCCTACCTGTCATCAACCCCTGACCAAACAGGGCACCAGAGCTTCTTTCTTTGGCTTGAATCATGGCTCTGGACCCCACTTTTGGAGGTAAGATAGTGGGGGCTTCCAGGGCAGAAAGAATGAGAGGTCAACCTCCTTCCCCTCCTCTCTGTAGTGGTCACTACCACAGTGGTTGGCCCCATGACCTATGAGGTGGAGGACCTGCCACTGTGCCTGAGAGCCCTGCTGAGTGAGAACATGCATCGGCTTGCTCCTTCAGGGAGGATGTGAGCCAGGTTGGGAGAGCAGGTCTGGGGCTCTTCTCCCTCCCTTCCCATCATCTGCATTAGCCTGTCTGTACTCTGCCTGTGAAGATCTCTTTTCTCACCCCAAGGTGCAGTGATCAAGAAGCCCAGATGCCTAGTTATATTTGTCTCCCATTTCTGCAGGATGCCAACTGCTTTGTACCTGGATTGTGTCATTTGGAATTATATCCCCTAAAAAGGGACTCCAACATCATGTATCCAACACACATAGGCAAGAATGCCCGTGTGGTTCAGAGAGTCTGTTATTGTTGTTCTGTGCTGTCAAGTTGGTTCCAACTCATATAGTGGTCCTGTCTAGGGTTTCCAAGGAACTGCTGGTGGGTTTGAACTGCCAACCTTGTGGTTAGCATTCTAGTGCTTATCTACAGCGCTACACCAAGACTACTTCAGACAGTTTAGTATCTAGTTAAACCAACTTTTTAAAAAATGTTTTATTGTGAATTATGTGATAGTTTACATGGGAGAACATTAGCTATACATTCATCCTATTGTATATCGTTTCATTGCCATGGTTACAATCCCTCCATGCATCATCAACCAACCAAAGGGTATACCCCGCAAACCTACCCCTCGGTCGTCAGCACACAGCCCCTCTCCCTCTCTGGGTCTAGAGTCCCAGCCGCTCCATCTCTCCATGTCATCGTCTCTGCCTCCATCTCTGGCGTCACTGTTTCTCTGGGTAGGTTCCTGCACTCCGCCCTTCTCCCTTGATGGTCCCAGGGACCTCCGCTCCTGGACTACAAAGTCAACTACTCCCCTCCTTATACTACAAAACGTCTACCTTTACATTTCCAACCCTCACAGTCAGTCCTGGTAGCAATTATTCACTATTGTACCACAGAGTCCTATCCTCATGTCCTTTCATAAGCTCTGCCCAGACAGATTGGATACTGCTGCTCAGTGGAGATTTTACCTTCCTCCGCACCCTCTGGATCTAGGTTCCCTCTTGAAAACTTGTAAACCAGTCACTTCTTGCCTTTGTAGCCCCCCACCCCCATTTTGGTTAGTCAATGTCCAAGTTGCCCATCCATGTCTACCCTGTGTATCAAGGGGGTGTGAATGATCCTTGCTGTAAAGATTTGTCCCTCTTTTGAGCTACTGCATCTATAGGTTTAGGTCAAGTTCATCAAATTGTATCAGATCTCTTTTTTTCCTCTTCTTTCTTCTTCTACTTGAGTTCTGATCACCCAGCCATTGAAGCCAGGTCAAGTGGGTATTGTCTGCAAGTGTGGGTCTTCTTGTGCATATCCATGCCCTCACTTCTTATCAGCTGAACACTTCACTCTCCACTGTAGTCCTCTGTGGCTATGTCACTGACTCTGGACCCGGGAGTCCCCAGGTCTTGCCATACTGCTGGTCAACCAGGTCTCCACCCGGGTTCACAGAAGTCTATTGAATAAACCAACTTTTAACCTTCTAGAAGATCCTGGCCAAGCCATATTTCTTCTCTAGGTCTCAGTCTAAGTCAACAAAGAAGTCATCATTACAATAAGGAGGTTGCCCTTTCAGCTCTGGCAATCTTCATTCATTCACTTATTCAATATTTATTGGTATCTACTATGTGTTATGGAGTCTTGGTGTGGTGCTGTGGTCTAATGCATCAGACTGCAAAGTCATTTGAACTACAAGGTCGGTGGTTCAAGCTCACCAGCTGCTCCTTGGAAACCCTATACAGGGTCACCATGGGTCGGAACAGACTCAACAGCACTTAGTAACAGCAACAACTATGTGCTATGGACTTCTGATGTGGTGCTGTAGGATCAGCACTGGACTGCGAACCACAAGGTTGGCAGTTCAAACCAACCAACAGCTCCCTGGAAACCCTATATAGGGTCACTATGAGTTGGAGCTGACTTGATGGCACTTAACAACAATAACAATGTGCTAGACCTTGTGTGGACTGCAAACTATACAGTTGGCAGTTCAAACTGATCAGCTACTCCTCAGAAACCCTATACAGGGTCGCTATGAGTTGGAACTGACTCAATGGCACTTAACAGCACCAACTATGTGCAAGTACTAGTATGGTGCTGTAGGATAAGCACTGGACTGCTAACCAAAAAGTCAGTAGTTCAAACCCACCAGCCACTCCCCCAGAAACCCTGTACAGGGTTGCTATGAGTCAGGACTGACTCAACGGCACTTAACAATAACAATCCTATGTTCTAGCATGTTGTATTTCACCCTAACATTCACTCTATAGAATCACTATTGCTTTGCCCATTTTACAGACTGAGGAAATTGAGGGGAAATGTGAAGTGATTTTCTTATGATAATATAGCTAATAACTAGCAGAGCTGGTCTTTGAATCCATCTCTGTTGACTCCAGAGCCATAGGGAAGTGTTTCAATTAGCCTAAGGCTAATTGTGTGTCTGGCCTTAAGCCTTGTCTTCGGAGTCCTGGTGTGGCACTGTGAGTTAATGTGCTGGACTTCAAGGTCGGTTTGAAGCACAAGGTCAGTGGTTCAAATTCACCAGCTACTCTTCGGAAACCCTATACAAGGTCACTATGAGTCGGAACCGACTCGATGGCACTTCACAACAACAGCAAACTCTGTCTTCAGGATGCATGCGTTCCAGAAATGGGATGGTGTATTTTCTTAGTCTGACTTCGCACCATGGCTTTTTTATGGATGGATGTGGAAGTGGACTGAGGCCGAAAGGCTATAACTGACCAGATTTGTGTCCCTGGTTCTTCAGCAAAGGGGATATTGTGGATCTCTGCATGAGGGGGGATGATGGTCAGTACACTCCGCCTGCCAGACCGATTCAAGTGTTTCTTGTCTTGGATTTTGAAGTACACAGTGAGTGTGGGTCCAGAGAGGGAGAGGGTTCAGAGAAGGAAGAGACTCAGTCAGAAGAGAGCCTTGGAAGGATCCAAGATAGGAATAGACCCAAACAAGAGGAGGTCCAGAGAGAAGAAAGGGCTCAGAAAAGGGTGGGGTGCTCACAAAGGGGGTGGGACAGGCAGAGAAAATGTGAAGCCCACAGAAGCGACAGAATCTGAGAAAATCAAAACCAACTCACTGCTATCCAGTCTATTCTGACTCAGAGCAAGACGATAGAACAGAGTAGATCCGCTCCATAGAGTTTCCGAGGCTGTAAATCTTCATGGAAGCAGACTACCTCATCATTCTCCCTCAGAGCAGCTGGTAGGTTCCTTTCAGTTAGCAGCCTAGTGCTTAATTGTACCACCACCAGGACTTCCTTGGTGAAGAATTTAAATCCAGAGAGGGGAGAGGGCTTCAGACAGTAGGCTCAGAGAGTGGGGAGGCATCTCATGGTGAAGAAGAGAGGAAGGGAATTCACTAGAGAGGAGACAGAGGTGAGGCTCAGGGCTTTCTGAGGTTGTGGAAGATACTGAGGAGTCGAGGCTCCATGTTGTTTGAGCAGTGTTGCTCCCCTTGCTTCCTCTGGCTGTTTCTTCATGGTTTCTGAAGTTGGTCTCTCCATCTTGTCCCACCTGTAGTATCTCCAAACCAGCCAGAACTTGATAGAGGTTCCTGGAGTGGGGTGAGTGGCCAAGTCAGGTTCAGCTCCTGCCCACATAGGTTCTTCATGAGATGAACGAGCTGAGTGAGGAGCATGAGGCTAGTAGTGTCCATTGAGGAGGTTACTTAAACTTTGAGATCTGATTAGGGTTTTAGGATCCTGCCTGACATTAAGCCTGAATATAGATTTTTGACTAATTTCACTCAACATAATGTCCTTAAGGTTCATCCATGTTAGGAAGTGGCACGTAGCTTCCTTGTTATTTTTCAAGGTAGCATAATACTCCATTGTGTGTATGTACCACAGCTTGTTTATCCATTCTTCAGTCGATGGGCACTTTGGCTGTCTCCATCTTTTTGCTATTG
>NW_006408544.1:7823706-7830218 GCF_000296735.1 Chrysochloris asiatica
CATAATTTGGGGATTCATATTTAGGTCTTTAATCCATGTTGAGTTCATTTTTGTATACGGCGTGAGACAAAGGTCTTGTTTCTGTCTTTTACATATCGCTTTCCAGTTCTGCCAGCACCATTTGTTAAAGAGATTGTCTCTTTCCCATGTAATGTGCTTAGGCATTTTGTCAAAGATCATTTGGCTATAGATGGTTGGGTTGATATCTAGATTCTCGATAAATATAGATTTTTGATTGGTGTTGGGAATGGGGTTAGTTTGTTTGATTTGGAGTTAAAATATGAGAACTAGCTAAGATTCGGGTTAGGTGAACTAAAGGTTGAAGATGAAGTTAAAATGAAAGTTAAAGTTAGGTTTTGGCTGGGCTTGAGTTTAATATTTAGGGTGGGATTGGTGTTGATTTGAGTTGAGATTGGGGGATGGAGACAAATTTGGATTTAGGATTGGGACTAAAGTTGGAATCTGGGTGGGATTGGTGTTAAAAATGGGATTGGGTATGCTGTTGAACTTGACCTGGAGTTGGCTGGGATTGAGTTAGGACTCTGGTAGTCTTGGGGCTGTCCTGGGGCATCATAGGTTAGGGGAAGGGACTGTAGCTTTTGGGAGAGCCTGTGAGTCCCTGTGATTGGTTGCATAGGGTGTTTACCTCATAGCAATGGGAACCTTGGGCAGGCAGGATGTCCTGGCCAGGTTCCTCCCAGTCCTTTAGTTGATTTACAGTCTGCATTGAGGCCAGACCCTGCCTCTTGGGTACCCTTTCCCTTTTTGTATAGGCCTCATGTGATGACCCTTGGACGTCTCAGATTCTTCCTGATTCCTTTGTTGTTGTTGTTAAGTGCTATGGAGTCGTTCTGACTCATAGTGACCCTATATAGGTGGCTGGTGAGTTTAAACCACTGACCTTGCAGTCTAGCATATTATCCTACAGTGCCATACCAGGATTTAGGACAATCAGAAAGCTGTGGGAGCAGCACACAGCAGTGGAAGTGACTGGGCCTGAGGAGGCTTCGAGGGGCTACTGGAACAGGGTAGAAGACCTGATGGGGTCTAGAAGCCAGACTGGGGTAGGGAGTTGAAGGGAGGGAATACAATGCTATGACCTTTAGGAGATTCTCCACTGGGTAGGGAAGCTTGGTGACCTGAGAAGCTAATCTAATACCTTCCCTTAGGGCCAGGATACACTGCCTCCAAATCATTGTAGCCTGAGACTCACCTTCCCATCCCATCAACTTGACTTCTGGAAACACTCTGCCCCCTTCAGATATCTCAACCCAAATCTGTAGCCTGGAAGTTCTTCCTGGTGTCTAACTTGGCTCCATTGGACAGCATCTGACCTTGTCTGGCAAATACTGACCTCTGGTGGTCCTGCCCCTTTCTCCACTGTCCTTGCAGGAATATCCACAAGAGTTCCTAAGTAAGTGTATATCCCTAGAAGTGGTTGTGTGTTGGTGCCCTGCGTGTCAGGCTGCCCTGTGTGGCACTGTGGACTAATGCACTGGACTGCAAAGGTTGCTTTGAACCACAAGGTTAGTCCTTCAAACTCACCAGCCACTCCTTGGAAGCCCTATACAGGGTCACTATGAGTTGGAACTGACTTGACAGTGCTTAACAATGACAACAATCCTGCTAGGACATTAGATGAGACAGCACTGGGTTCTAATGGGCTCAAGACTGGGGACTGTCTCTGTAACCCTGATCTTTTTCCATTCATTTAAATTTTTTGCAAAATAATTAAGAGAAGATTCATATAAAAGTCATTTTAAGTGCACAGTTCAGTGGGTTTTAATATAATAATAATGCTGTGCAACCATAACCACTGATTCCAGAACATTTCCATCACCCCAAAGAAAGCATACCTTTTAGCATTCACTCCCAATATGATTCACTTCAAAAAGAAACTTTATTTAAGTATAATTTGCATGCATGGAATTCACAAATTTTCAGTGTATAATTTAATGAGTTTTGACAAATCCAATGATATACAAGATCAGAAGCTGCCATTGTATATCATTATATAATCCCACCACAATAAAAATATGGAATATTTCTATCATCCTCCAAATTTCCCTCAAGTCTCTTTGTAGTTCACCCCACCGCACCATGCCTCTGGCAGCCACCGATCTGATTTCTGTCACTATAGTTTTGCCTTTTCTGGAATTTCATTTAAATGGAATCATAAGGTACAAGACTTTCATCTCTGGCTTTTCACTTAGCACATCTATTCACTTTTTTTCCCCCTTTAAAATTTTTTTCTAAATATTTAGGCAACAAAACATTTGTGATTTCACAGTTCAGTTCAGTGACAATAATTATGTTCATCATGTTTAACCATCACCTTTAGCCAGTCCCCAAGTTTTCTATCAACCTTAGCAGAAGTGTAAATTTGAAAAACAAAACAAAAGAAACCCAATGCCGTGGAGTCAATCCTGATGCATAGCAACCCTATGTTGTTGTTGTTAAGTGCTGCTTAGTTGATTCCACCTCTGTATAGGGTTTCCAAGGAGCAGCTGGTGGGATTGAACTGCAGACCTATGGTTCTCAGTCTAATGTTGATCCTACAGAGCCATAACAGGAGTGTGGCAACCCTATAGGACAGAGTAGAACTGCCTCATAGGGTTTCCAAACCTGCAATCTATGGAAGCAGACTGCCACATCTTTCTCCCAAGGAGCAGCTGCTGGGTTCAAACCGCTAACCTTTTGGTTAACAGCTGAGCACTTAACCACTTTACCACCAGGGCTCCTTTACCCAAAGCTTGTTGTTGTTGTTGTCAGGTGCCATCGAGTCGGAACCGACTCATAGCGACCCCATGCACAGCAGAACGAAACAATGTCCGATCCTGGGCCAAACTCACTACCGCTGCCACACTTGACGCCATCAATGACGCCACCTGGCTGATCCATCTCGTTGGGGGTCTTCCTCTTTTTCTCTGACCCTCCACCTTACCCAGCATGACATCCTTCTCCAGCGACTGTTCTCTCCGGACAATGTGTCCAAAGTAGGAGCCATCTTGGCCTCCAAGGAGCGCTCTGGTTACACTTCTTCCAAAACAGATCTATTGGTTCCCTAAAAGTCTCATGTCATCCTTTCTCCCTCTCTTCCACCTGCCCCTTGTAACCACTGACAAACTTTGATTTATATACAGTTGCCTATTCCAGATATGTCACAAAAGCAAAATATTTTTGTGACTGACTTATGTCACATAGCATAATGTTTTCAAGGTTCAAACATGTAGCATGTATCAGGACTTCATCAGATTGTAGGAAAACATGCACAACATAAACTTTGCCATTTTAACTCTTTCCAAGTATATAACCCAGTGGTTTCAGTCACAGTCACAAGGCTGTTCAACCATCAACAGTTCCAAAAATCTTGTTTCTATCACCCCGAATGGAAATTCTGTACCAATTAAGCAGTAACTCCCTAATTCCCCCTTCTCCAGCTCATGATAACTACTAATCTACTTTCTGCCTCTGCATTTGTCTGCTGTGCATATCTCATATAAATGAGGTCATATAATAGTTGTCATTTTGTGTCTGGATATTTTATTTAGCATAATATCTGCAAGGTTCATCCATATTGTAGCAAGTATTAGAACTTCATTTAAAAAGAAAAACTTTTTACTGTGAATGGGGAAAGAATGACAGAGAAGATCAGTTTTCCATTTAACAATCCATACACATTTTGCTTTGTTGTTTATTAGTCTTCACACTGCAACATCATGTATTCCACTCTCTCTGTGTTTCCTATTTCTGCTCTTCCTTCTTTTCTAACCCTTCTGAACTTTGTCCTTGGGTAAATGCAGTCCTTTGGATCTCAAATGGTTGATTTTTCTAAGGTGTGCCTATATACCTCCCTAGTGCCATAGAACTTCATTCATTTTTTATGACTCCATTCAATCTTTCCATGCTCTCTGCTTCTCCTACGTCAAAGGTGTCTTCAATTCAGCCAACCTGTAATGAAGGACTGAGGATAGGGCTAGTATCACCCAGAGGTGCCTCTGGGTCTCATGTTCTCAGAGAGAATGCTCAATGAAGAATGAAACTCAACCCTAAGTCTGAACTACTCTCCTCTGATCTTAAGAACGTATCCTACCCGGGTCTTCCCACAGGGGTGAGCCAAAGGCATGTCTCACACTTGGCTCTGTGCTGAAGTCCTCTGCCGGCATTGCCAACACTTCTTTGCTACTCCCTGCACATAGATGCTTACATAGAAGAGTTGTCTTTTCAATTTAGGGTTGCACTGCACACCCCTGCCACACACTTCCCATCTTTTGGTCCAATATAACATTGCTGGGCTGACTCCTCTGCTACCCACTAGCTGTGTAGCTTTGGAAAAGTCATTGAATCTATCTGAATCTCAGTATCCCCATTTGTAAACTGGGAATGGTAAACCCTGCCTCATGGGAATGGAGAGGATTCAAGATATTAGCTAGACAAAGAGCTCAGCACAGTTCTTGGAACCAAGTAAGTTTCAATAAAGCCTATTCTCTCCTTATTCTCACTTTCAGGAAAGCGTGAGGCAAGCCCGCTATGAGCTTGTTGACAAGCAGGAGGCAATTGCCAGACTCTTGGCATGAATTGGCTGTTCAAAGCTCAGAGGCTTGCAGTTCCAAGAAGGACCGGAAGGGGGCGCACGCATAACTCTCTAGTTTGGGTCTTCTGGGTGTTTCTTCCCTGCAAGAAAGCTCCTCCTACTTGTCTCTGTACATGTTGAGCTTCTCCATGAATGTGGTGCGGGTCACATCGCAGGGTGAAGAGGAGCTGGATTATTATAAGGGATACTACAGTGATACAAGTGACAAAAAAATCTTGGAGGTCAGTTTCCTCTGGGTTCCCCTTCCCTAGGGTACAAACCAAGATTGATTCTTGCTTTGTTCCTAGTTGGAGTAGGCAGGGATTGTTGTTGTAGTCAGGTGCCATCGAGTCGGAACCGACTCATAGCGACCCCATGCACAGCAGAACGAAACAATGTTCGATCCTGGGCCAACCTCACTACCGCTGCCACACTTGACGCCATCAATGATGCCACCTGGCTGATCCATCTCGTTGGGGGTCTTCCTCTTTTTCTCTGACCCTCCACCCTACCTAGCATGACATCCTTCTCCAACGATTGTTTCCTCCGGCAGGGATGGAGGGTTGTTATTCGTAGAGTTTAACTTTATCACTTCTGCTACAATTTCACCCCATCCCAGATTTAATCTCCCATCATTTAATCTCCAAGTAAATTCCTGTCCTTGTCAGAGAGGAGTACTTTGCAAAACCAGTGACGCCTGACACTGTTGTACAAAAAAGTCTACCCAAGAGGCAGAGAAGGTGGAGCAAGGCAAAGGTCTCTGGTGAGTTCACTTGGATACTAGACAGGACACTGGCCCTCTTTAGTCCTTAGTTTTTCTGACAGGAAAATGGGAATAATTGCAGGTTGTGCTAAAGGTTAAATCAGAAAAAGAGGGGAAAGCAGTTAGCATAAGATCTTACAGGTGTTAAGTGTTCAGTAATTGCTATTACAGTGAAATGTGGGAGAGCCAGAACTCAGAATTGCCTTATTTTTCCCAGTCGTGAATATTTTACACCTTTGAAAGAGTGCAATTTTACTACTTTTCTGTTGTTCATTTTAATGGTAAATGTTTTAGTTTTCCTTCTTTGACAGTTTTCCACCTTACACAGATTCCAGCTTTCGAAGGTTTCATTCAAGGAAATATCAACCTGGACCTATTTAATAAAATAACAACTCTGATTTTGGTAAGGGAGGTGTGTGGGTGGGGGGTGCAAGGGGAAAGAGCTTGACTCTGAGAAGTGTTCATGTCTGACTCAGACATTAAGTAATTTATCTTTTCTGAAAACTGATTTTAGTTCTAGAGTTACCCAGTGGAACTGCTAACCAAAATTCTGAGAAAATGACAATAATGATATTATCTAACGTATTTTGAGCTCCTATTATGTTCTAAACCAAACCCACTGTCATAGAGTTGATTCCAACTCATCATGACCTATCAAGGTTTCTGAGATTTTACAGGAGCAAGATCATCTCATCTTTCTCCCAAAGAGTGACTAGTGGGTTTGAATCAAAGACTTTGCTGTTAGCAGCCCAGTGCTTAACTATAATGTTCTAGGAGTTGTGTTTTTTAAAAAATAAATTATATATTTATGGTGCTGGTGGTTATGTGTCATGGAGTTGGTTCTGACTCATAACGGCACTGCATTGTTGATGTTGTTAGGTGCCATTGAGTCGGTACTGACTCATAGCAACCCCATGCACAACAGAATGAAACATTGCCCGATCTTGGGCCAACTTCACAATTGTTGCCATGCTTGAGCCCATCGATGCTGCCACTTTGCCAATCCATCTCGCTGGGACTCTTCTTTTTCTCTGACCCTCCACCTTACCAAAAGGAGCTCTGGTAGCGTAGTGGTTACAAATTGGGCTGCAAACCTTAAGGTCAGCAGTTTGAAACTACCAGCTGTTCTGTGGGAGAAAGATGAGGCTTTCTGCTCCTGTAAAGATTTACAGCCTC
>NW_006408544.1:7834998-8001299 GCF_000296735.1 Chrysochloris asiatica
TTCCACCTACTGTTCCTTCCTCTCTTTTTTACAACCTTTGCATTCCAATCACCACTATTGATCAATATATCTTGATTGCATGTATGATCAATTTCAGATTGAAGAAGTTGGTAGAATTCTTCTGTTTCATCCTCACTGGCTTTAGTGGTTGGTGCATAAATTTGAATAATAGTGGTATTAACTGGTTCCCAAATCTTTATGGCAGCAGAAAGTCCCATAATTTTCCCTGCAGTAGTTTTGAACTACTGACCTTGAGGTTAACAGGCCTACTCGGGACCACTATGTTACCAGAACTTCATATATATACATGGATTCCTGGTGTGGCGCTACTGGTTAATGCGCTGGACTTCAAAGTCTGTTTGAATTGCAAGGTCGGTGGTTCAAGCTCACCAATTGCTCTTCGGAAACCCTATATAGGATTGCTATTAGTTGGAACTGACTTTGCGGCACCTAACAACAATAATATATATACACTGTTGTTGTTGTTACTAATTGCTGTTGAGCTGGTTCTGACTCATACTCACCCTGTATAGGGTTTCCAAGGAATAACTGGTGGGTTTGAAATGCCAACTTTTCAGTTAGTAGTCCAGTGCTTATCCAATAGTGCCTCACCAGGACTCCATACACACATTATTACAATGGGATTTTTCCACAAAATTTTTTGGGAAAAAATATAGACTCCTGGTGTGTGTGTTTTTGTATGGTTGTTGTTATTGTGTGCCATTGAGTTGGTTCCAACTCATAGGGACCCTATGAGTATAGGGTTTCTAAGAGTGGCTGATGAGTTTGAACTGTTGACCTCTCAGTTAGTCCATATAAACATTCATTAAATCTTACAACTGTCTAGTGAAGTAGGTTATTCTCTCTCTCTCTCTCTCTCTCTTTTTTTTTTTTTTAAATAAATGAGGAAATAGAGTCCTAGGGAGGTTACAGGACTTGACTAAAACCACATAACCAGTTGAAGTGGAGGAGCCAGGACTTGAAGCCAGGTGATCTGGCTTCAGAGACAAATGCAAAATAAGGGCTAATGTGATACCATCATAAAGCAATAAGAACACATTTGAATTCCTACAAGTATGCTTGGATTTCATGACAAAGACTCAGGCTCTACTCTCATGTTCTTTACCCTATTTTGGGAGTCAAGGCATAGGGTTTACTTTTTACTGCAGAAATGTAACCAAGCTCTGGATTAGGACACCAGGACACTAGGTCCAGGTTCTAGATTTGCACATCCTTTTCTTTGCTGAAAAGATTGGATGATTATTTGGTTTTATATTTCATCATTATTGAATCAGCTCTCTGTGTAGAGATCAAGTTTAATGTCTTAACCCTGGAGAACTATAGACAAATAAAGTAAAAACACTCTTACCAGATTTCACTGAGAACTAAGGAAGCCTGAAACTCTTAGGTCCAGGACATCACTACCTTAGTGTAGATTGGGGATGAAATGTTTGGACGATACCTAGGCCAGCCCTTGGTACAGGGGCCCAAAGCAGCATGGGTGATGAGAAGAGCCAGGTAAGAGGCTTAAAAAGAGGGATCAAGTTCTGACTCTCTCTTCCAATAGGCAGTGGCAGGATTCTTGGGACTTTTGGTAGCTGTTCAGTGCCTAGTATTGCCATGGGAAGAGGAGCTGTTTCTCCACTTTATGAAGGAAGTAGAATCCTTGACCAAGAATCATCAGTAATCCAAGTGATAGTCCTTGCCTTCTCCAGGATGCCTTCCTAGATTCTCATTCATGTCTTCAATACATGGGCTACCCAGACTGGCCCAAGATGTCGAGCAGGGTGATGGGTACTCAGTAAACACTTTCTGACTAGCTTGGTCTTATGATGTGTAGTCTGGGTAGGACTCTAGCTTCCTGGTGGTCTTCTGCCTCTAGCTGCTCACCTCCACTCTGTTCTCCAGGTGCTCCAACTAGATTGCAGAAGAGGGGAAAGAAACCCAAACTAAGAGGCCAATGACCTGGGTCCAAGTCCTGGTTCTGCTACTGGTTTTCTGTGTGGCTGCTTTGGTGGCTTTCTCTGTGGCTGCCTAATCAAAGGGTTAGATTCAAAGGGACTCATGGTATTTGCCATGGGACCATTCCATGAGCTGTGATTCCTAGGCACTGCCTTGATTAAGAACGTGTCATACCTCTTACTGCTCTCTAGAGAACAAGACAGAATGAATGAAACCCAGTTAGGGAAGACCCTGGGATAGGACTCCTGGCTCACAGTCCAGTACTTGTCCCATAAAATGCCAGTTTCTCAGCCTGCATTCAGCACTTCCTCTACCTTTCTCCATTCCCTCAAACTGGAGTTGCCTTGGCAGTGCAAGTGCACTGTGTTTTTGCTTATGCTGTTCCTTCCACCTGAACACTTTCACTCTCTACACAACCTTTCAAGCCCTGTTAAATGTCACGTCCTCCAAGAAGTCTTCCTTGATCCCTCTACTCCTCAAAGACCTTCCTTTCATCTGAATACTCTTGAGGTCTTCCCCCATCAAAAATTTCCCTTTCCGAACCTCAGCAACCTAAGACAGAGCCATTGCCATGCTGCAATGAGTTTCGATGATGGGTAAGACTGAGGAATTCACACTGACCACCTAAGACAGGCAGCGTCCCTTAAACAAATAATAAATAAGGGGGAATCTGATGCAGACCATGCAGACCCGGTCAGGAGTTCAAGTCCCTGTGGGCCCAAGCGTTGCTGACCGTCCAAACCATGGGCTCTGAGGATCAGACGTTAGCCACCTAGCAGACATAGCAAAATGTCCCTTATCTGATTATTCAGTTATGCTGGTTAGTAATTCCATACATGAGCCCTGGATACCCACAGATAAATGTAAAATCCTTCCCTAAAAGCCGAGACTGTAAAGGCAAAGTTTTCCCCCCCCAAAAGCTAAAGAGGATATAGAGAAACTCTGTTAACTGGTATGTGGAGGGGATTATAATCAATGTAATGAAACAAGGTATATGAATGTTTGAATGTGAAACCGATGATGTGCCCTGAAAACTTTCACTCAATCCACAATAAAAACCTTAAAAAAAAAAAATTTCCCTTTCCTTATCTTATTCTATTACAACCCGACTTTCAATCATCTAGGAAAACTAATGAACTCATTCCTTCTTGTGCTTTATAGAACAGATCTGGAGATATATCTCCAGCCTATATTGTTGAGTATCTCTTCTGAATACAAATGATGAGTTTTCAGGTAGAAAAAGTCCTGAGTTTAACTAAGACAAAGACCTCAGGAATCACAGCAAAAGGGTAGATCAGATTCAACCTTTTTGGAAGAATGCATTGGGGTGTTCAGGAGAGGGCTGGCCTGATTGTGTTCATTATCCTGGTTCTACCACAGAGTCTGAGATCTCTCCTGAAAAAGGTTTCTCTGGAGACAGGGTTAGTAAGGCCCATGTCCTGCTTTCCCTCCCCCATAAGACAGGCTTAAGAGACTTGGGCAAGGTGGGCAGAGGAGAGATTTTTCTGTTCAAGTGCCTCCATCTCTGCTTCCTGCATCCTATCAGCTATAACACCAGAGGGCAGCATTAAACTTTACATAGCCTAGGCTCTCACTCTCAGACCTACTGGTCACCAGGGCTTCCCCCAGTCAGATTCCTTAGTCCAAACTCCATTTCAGTATGGCAGAAACTAGCAGAGACAAAGATAGGAGACACACGAATATGCCAAATGCTCTGGCTTTGAGTTAAACAGTTACGTATTTTAAGAGGTGGGAACAGAATTCCAGTTTTGGCTGGAATTAGCCTGGAAAAGGGGGTGGCAGATACTAGCTCAAGCTGCTGAATAAATGTTAAGTCCCATCCTGGGGCCAGATGACCCTCTGGTCTGATTTTTCTTGAGTTGGTGCTTGGAGTCAACGGTTCCTTTCTACCCACCTCCAGCTTCAGCTCATGTACTGACCCCTAACTACTGACCATCTTCTGCTGAAATCACTCTGTGGTCTGTGTGGTTCCGATCCCCTCACTGGGATGGGGGGTAAGCTCCATGTGTGGGTACATATGGAACTTTCCCCAGGGACATGGTATCTCCTTTTCCCTTCTCCCTTTTACACAGACACACACACACACACATCCAAGTTCTGGCTCTGTCCCCTCTGCAGACTTTGGGCAAATCTTCTAGCTTCCTTAAGCCTGAATTTTTTCATCTGTAGAATGGGTATGATAATCACATCTGCCACAGCCCCAGCCTGAAACAGACCTAACAGAAGGTGAGGAATTGGTGGGAGTGGCTCTGGGTGAGAGGCCTGCAGAACTCCACAGGGTCATCACTCCAGCTATGGAATCTATCTTAGAAATAGGAAGACATCCCACGGATGAGTGGTGGTGGTGATGGCTATGTGCTGTGGAATCGGTTCCGACTCAGTGACCCTGTACAGGGTTTGATCTTACAAAGGCTGGGACTCTTTGGAGAGAGAGTGCCTTGAGTTCTGGTTTTGGCTCTGTGTTGCGGGATGCTAGAAAGACTTATTCCCTTTCTGGCTTCAGTTTCCTCTTTGGCTCCATGGGGATGTGATGAAGATGGTGTCTGTGTGTGCCCCTTTTTGCGTGATCCCACCATTGAGTTTGAAGGTCAAACTGGAGGCGGCCCTCGCTGCGCCTTCTCACTTAGAGGGGACAGTGTCCTGATGTGGCGCTGTAGGTTAATGCGCTGGACTGCAAGTTCATCGGTTCAAGCTCACCAGCCGCTCCTCAGAATCCCTATGCAGATTCGTTATGAGTCAGAATCCAGTAGACAGCACTTGACAATAACAATAACAAGAAGAGACAGAGGGGAGAATTTGCCTCCCGGGGCAAGTCCAAGGGGGCGTCAGAAGAAGTGCAGGATGGTATTTCTAGGTGCCACAACTAAGAAAGACGTTTGACTGAAGCAGCCGGACAGGAGAGGAGAAGTCTTTATGCTGGTGCGTAGCAGCTATCTATGTTTATTCATCTCAAAATCGGGGTGTTGGGGGTGGCGCGCAATTTAGAGATTGTCCCTGGGCGCTCGAATGGGAGGGCGCAATTTAGAGATTGCTCAAGGCATTTGTTACCCTCCCTAACCCCTGATCCCACCCATCAAACTCCTGATTCCGCCACCCCGGCCTGGTCTCAGGTGGGTCGGATCGACAGAACTCAGGCAGACAGGCTCCTCTTCCTCGTTCGTATCTTGCGGCTCGAAGGCCCCAACGGGCCCCAGACGGAATCGGTCCAGCAGCCGGCTCGCTCCCCAGCCGCAAGGCCGCCTGCTCTGCGCACGGGGCCGCCCCGCCCGCTGCGCCTCCCCGGGCGCCCGCATTAAAGCGCATATGCAAGCCATGAATTATCAACTGAAAGGAGTCAATTACCGGCTCTAAAAACGAGTGTCTGCGCCCGGAGCGCCCGGGGCCATCCGCCTATTTACGGAGCGATTTCCCCCGCCCGGTTCGGGAGGAGGGACTTCCAGAGGGAGAGAGGGAGAAACGGAGTCCGAGACCGTGAGGGAAAGAGAAACTGGGAGAGAAGAAAACTGGGACAGTAAGGAGAGACGGAGAAAGAGACAGAGGTCTAGAGGAACACGCCAAGCACCCGACGCTGGCAAAAGCAGCTTCTCTCCCTCTTCCCCGCAAGAGCGAGGGAAAGGTCTCAAGACCTCAAAGGCGTCTCCTCTTAGAGTCAGTGTAAGCCTCCGCAGCCTAAAGAGGTAGCCCTTTGGCTGGGGGTTTGGGAATACGACTAAGCCTAGAGAGTGATGGCGGACAGTTTACAGAAATGCTAGGCCCGGCCTGCAGTGTCAGGAAAACTGGAGAGCAGGCCGCAGGGGTTTACAGTGTCCAGGAGCAGAACGACAGGCTGGACAGCATGACCAGGAGGTGATAAACGACAGAAACAAAGGAAGGATGGAGTCTGGTGTAGAGGTGTCTGTGTGGGACCTCAGCATCGCACAGGACAGAAATCAGAACTTTAGAGAGAACTTGGCAACACCAGCTTGAGAGGGCCCAGAAAGTCCTGTCTGCTCCGCTCCACCCCTCCCTTCTGACCCAAGTTGTTACCTTCTCTGAAAATGCTTTTTCTGCCTGGCTCTTACTCATTCTCTGATTCTCTGCTTGGAAGTTACCGGATCCCTTGCTTGCCACATCACTGGGCTGGACCAAGGCCCTGTCTCTGTCCCTTTCCCCACCCCAGCCCCTGTGTCTACTTAAGTCTCAGCATACACCCAGGATCAGGCTTGACTTCTTTATTAGACAGTGAACACCCATAAGGACAGGGTCTTGCCCACCCTGGTCAGTAAGTAGAACACCATGCTGAGGGAGCTCTTTAAGTATTTTTCTAAGTAAATGAATGAAAGAGTGAGCTAGGGTGAGAGGGAAGGTATGGACCCAGAGTTTAGATGAGAGTTGCTTTTGCTATGTGCTGTTGAATGGATTCTGACGCATCCTGACCCCATGTGACAGGTAGAACTACCTCTAGGGTTTCCTAGGTTGTGATGTTTGTAGCAGGTGGGAGAGGTAGGTCAGATTGGAGGCTTCAAACAACTGTAGAGCTAGGGTGGGGTCATAGTGACTAAGTCCAGTCCTCTTACTGAGTCCCAGAGTGTCTATGTTGTTGTTGGTAAGTTCAGAATCCCTGGGTAGGGTAGGGGGTTGGTTTGTTGTCAGGAAACCCCCAGGAGCATCAACGAAGGAGCTGGACCTTAATTGGGACAGGAGAAAGAGTCAGCATTTTCAAATCAAATGAAACCTTTCTTTTCCGAAGTGTTTCACCCCAGGCAAGCCTCCTAACTTCTGAGCCTCAGGTTTCTTGTCTATAAATGGGGACCATGTTATTCATTTTATAGACATGAAATGTTCACATCTGCACAGTCGATGAAAAGCCACTGCCTAAGTTAAGAATAAAGCAGAAAAATCAAACCAGTTGCTGTTGAGTCCATTGTGACTCATGAGACGGCATGTGTGTCAGAAAACAATTGTGTACCAAAGAAGTTTCAGTGGTTGGTTTTTGGAAGTAGATTGCAAGGCTTTTTTCCCCCCAAGGAGCCTAGAACCTCTGAATCACTGACCTTTTGTGTGTGTGTGTGTGTGTGTGTGTGTTTTTAATGGGTTAGTAACTAAGCTCATTAACTTGGTTTGCACCACACAGGACTCCAAGGATAGTCAGTCACCATTTATTTAGTTAGTTTTTAAATGGGTTAACAGCCAAGCTCATTAACTGTTTGCACCACTCAAGAACTCCAAGGATAGTCAGTCACCATTTATTGAGGTTAACCAGGTTCCAGGAGTCCTGGTATGGTGCTGTAGGATAAGCACTGGATTACTGACTGCAAGGTTGGCAGTTCAAACCCATCAGCTACTCCTTGGACACCCTATACAACATCGCTATGAGTCAGAACCGACTCATTGGCGCTTAACAACAACACAAGGTGTTAAGCACTATGCTAGTCGATCCTCTGTGGATTCCTCACAACAGCTTTCTGAGGATGTAAGACCACTTTGCAAAGAGGAAACTCCAAGTGGGCCGGGGACTAGGGAGTGGCAGAGTTGAATTTTGAAGCCAAGTCTGGCTTCAGAGGCTCTTTAATCTCAGCACCACTGTGGGGCCTCCCAGAGCTGGTCCAGGTAACCTCCTGCCTACCCAGTCCTACCAAGATTTATTGAGAGGGTGTCTGCTCAGCAAGCAAAGCGGCCCAAGTCCGGCAGGGGCGGCCACTGAGGTCTTTGTTCCCACCATGGCATGGGTTGGACATCCGGCCTGACGAATCTGCAGCCTAACCATGCTATTAGCGGGCAGCCAGAGGGGGTGTCTGCAAGCATCAACGCCGGGGATCCCATAGCCGCTCACCTATTAGTGGCTGGTGGCTTCTCAGTGATTTATTGGGGCTTCTTCATTTCCCCTTGGTCTGCTATAAACATATTTATACCACCGGAGTGACCGATAAATTTCCCTTATGAATCCCGTTATCTCCCCCATTAACCATCCGTCACCTTTTATGCGGCCACATTGGGCTGGGTGAGGGCACAGGGGCTGGGTGGGAGGCCCTTGGCCTGTAGCCTGTGGGCCCAGTGAACTCTTCACCTCCCCCACTGTTCCCCAGGCAGTGTGGACTACTGCCACCTCGGAGTTTTAGGGTGATGATCACCAGGACCTCAGAGCAGACTGAACCAGGCTGGGCTTTTGAAATATGACTTTCTCCAGGTCTCAGACCAGGAAGTCCCTCTGAGGGCTAACCTGAGCCTCTTTCACTGTTGTTAAATGCCATCGAGTTGATTCTGATTCATAGAAAGGGTTTCTGAGGAGCGGCTGGTGAGCTTGAACCGCCAACCTTGTGGTTCAATCCGACCTTTCAGTCCAGCGTATTAACCCACAGTGCCACACCAGGAGCCCACTGTAGCTTTGCCTTTATCTCTTCTTAGCGGGCAGAAACCTCCTGAAGGTGCTGTTGTTCTTCCTTCTCTCTCTACTCTTAGCTCTCACCCTCATCCTTCTAAGTACAGCAGAAAGCTAAGACACAGATAGATGTACCAGAGAAGCCAGCTGCCAGCTGCCACTGCCATTGGCCAAGCACCTCCTGTGCCAGACATTTTATACACATGACTTCATGTAGCACTTCCCACTATCCTGGACACTGTTTATAGTCAAATGAGGGGCTATAAGTGAAGAGCCCAAGGTCACACAGCCAAAGGGCAGGCCTTTCTTATGCTTTCAACCACTACATTATGCAGCTTCATCAAGTGTCCTAAATTGGGAGGAAGTCCTGGTGTGGCACTGTGGGTTAATGCACCAGACTGCAAAGCACTGCAAGGTCGGTGGTTCAAGCTTACCAGCTGCTCCTCAGAAACCCTATGCAGGATTGCTATGGGTCTGAACCAACTCGACGGCACTAAACAACAATCCAAGAAAGTTTTACAGTTGAGAGGGCTGCAGAACAGGGAGGGAGGTAAAAAGAGGGGAGAGGATGCAGACTCTGTGAAAGGCCAGAGGGGAAAAGGGGCAGTGGCTGTGGAATTGGAATGGGGAGGGGAATAACTTATTTTTTTCCAGTTGGAGAAACTTAGACAAGTGTCCAGAGTTAGGCCCCACAGCTGTGGGAAGGGGCAGGGTGGGAGTGGCCAGGGTCTCTAAATGATCTGGCTTGACAAGCGGGCCTGGTTCAGGGCCAGGGCTTGCTTCAGACTGTTTCAAGTAAATGTCTGGGATGAAGTCCAACCCCTCACTAGGCTTCAAATATCTGTCTCTACCTGGGTTTGGAGGGGAGCGGTTAAGAGTCAGGATGCTAACCTCAAGGTCAGCAGTTCAAAACTACCAGCTGTTCTGTGGTGGAAAGATAAGACTGTCTGCTCCCATAAAGATTTACAGCCTCAGAAACCCTATCCAGGGTCACTATGGGTCAGGACCGACTCCATGGCACAGAACCCCCCCCCACCACCACCACCACTTTGAATACTTGATACGCAAGTTTACATGGGAGATGGCTGTGTATCTGTGTATAAGTAGGAATACTGCCTCTTCCATCCTTCCCACAAAGTCAGTCAGATGTGCTGAGAGCCATTCTGGAGTTAAGAGGACACATATTCCTCAACAGAGAAGAATCCAAAGACTTAGGTAGACCAAGGGTTTCTCCCTGACCCCCAGCATTGCTTCTCTAGCCCATTGCTATTGAGTTGATTCAGACTCGTTGTGCCCCCATGTGTGTCAGAGTAAAACTGCTCTCTAGGGTTTTCAGTGACGGGTTTTTCAGAAGTAAATAGTCAGGAACCTTTTTTCCAAGGTGCCTCTGGGCATTGGTGGTATAGTGGTGAGCACAGGCAAGGGGCCTGGTTCAGGTCAGAGCCTGCCTCAGACTTTTTCAGCTGTGTGTCTGGGATGAAGTCCCACTCCTTTCTAGGGTTCAAACAGCTGCCTCAACCTGGGCTTGGAGGGTTCTGCCCTTTGAATACTTAATACATCAGCTTGCATGGTGCCTTTGTTGTTGTTGTTGTTAAGTACCATCGTGTTGATTCCGACCCATAGCAACCCTGCATAGGGTTTCCAAGGAGAAGCTGGTGAGTTTGAACCACCGACCTTGCAGTTCAAATGACTTCGCAGTCTGACACATTAGCCCACAGAGCCACACCAGGACTTTTTAGGAGGTTCAAACTCATTCTCAACCTTTCAGTTAGGAATTGAATGCTTAACCACATACACCACTAAGGAACTCTGGAGGTGGGCATTGTTGTTGTTGTTGTTACGTGCTGTGGAGTCGGTTCTGACTCATAGCGACACTGTACAGGGTTTCCGAGGCTGTAAATCTTTATGGGAGCAGAAAGCCTCATCTTTCTCCCGTGAAACAGCTGGTAGTTTCGAACTGATAACCCTGAGGTTAGCAGCCCGATTCGTAACCACCACGCTACCAGAGCTCCTTGGGGGTGGGCATTGTTGTTGTTGTTATGTGCCGTGGAGTTGGTTCCGACTCATAGCGACCCTGTACAGGGTTTCCGAGGCTGTAAATCTTTACGGAAACAGAAAGTGGGCAGCCAGAGGGGGTGTCTGCTAGCATCTATGCTGGGGATCCCATAGCCACTCACCTATTAGTGTCTGGTGGCTTCTCAGTGATTTATTGGGGCTTCTTCATTTTCCCTTGGCCCACTAGTGGTGCTGAGATTAAAGAACCTCTGAAGCCTGACTTAGCTTCAAAATTCAACTCTGCCATTCCCTAGTTCCTGGCCTACTTGGAGTTTCCTCTCTGCAAAGTGGTCTAACTACCGTGGAACAGCTGGTAGTTTCGAACTGCTGATCCTGAGCTTCATAGTGCAATTTGTAACCACTATGCTACCAGAGCTCCTTTGGAGATGGGCATAGGTGAATATTATTATTCCCTTTTTACAGATGCAGAAACTGAGATTCAGAGAAGGGACTTGAGCAAAAAGGCATGGGGACTGGAAGGAGACTGGGTAGCATTAGACTGAAGAGGTAGCAGAGTGTGGAGTGTAGTCTATTGGGTCTGGGGTAGCTGAGGGGGGTATTACATAGCTTTCTGAAAGACGTCTAATTACTCCTGTCCCCAGCAACAGCATCCTGAGTGGTCTTGGTGGTGACTGGGGCATAAGGGATTATGGGTTTAACCCCAGGAAAAGAGTCTCCTCTGATTGCAAGGGGACCTAGGGAAGTCATCCTGGCTACCCCCTTGCCTCCCATGGCCATAAGGGAGGGGCTGCTGGGGGTGGTCACAAGATCTAGGTCATCTGCTTTTTGTCTCCTCAGACTTCAGCATCTTGGGAAACAGAACCCATGCTGAGAAGGAGTCCTGGGTTCAGGTCAGCTCCACCACTGAATTGCTATGTAACCTGGAACATATTCTGACCCTCTCTGGGCCTCATCCCTAAAATGACCACTGAGGGCTCTTCCAGCTCAAACCCTATGGTACCTTATGCCATGAGGACAATCAATCAACACCCTGAAAGGGGTAGGGGCAAGGCATGGAGAGTCAGGCACTTAAGCCATATCCCTGGCATCTCACAGTGGTTCTCAGCCTTGCTCTGTCTTCTGATCTCACCTGTTCCTCTCTCTACCCTACCATTTGCTCTATCTGTCCATCTACCATCTGTCTGTCTTTCTCTCTGGACTGGCAGCCACTGCCTCCTCCCCCATGTCCTCTTTTCTCTACGAGACTGGTCTCCACTGGAGAGAGAGGTTGTGTGTGTGTGTGTGTGTGTGTGTGTGTGAGAGAGAGAGAGAGAGAGAGAGAGAGGGAGACAGCTGGAGCACTCCCTCCCTCTCTGTGTTCCACCCTATCCTGCTCTCTCCTCCTCCCACACTCACACACACAGTTTCTCCCTCAGTCATTTTCAATGTCATAAATTTCTACATCTCTCTCCTCCATTCGGCTATTACCTGCGCCTCCGTCACTTGCGCTCTCGCTCCCAGATGGGCTAGGCCATCTCCGCTCTGCAAATGACTCAGGGAGAGAGAGGCAGGGAAGGAGGGAGAGAAAGGGGTAGCGAGAGCAAGAGAGATTGGGAGAGATTGAGAGGGAGAGAGAGAGTGAGTGAACTGAAGACAGAGACTGAAATAGAGAGAGGCAGCCTAGGGAGGCTCATCCCTCTCTTTCCTCCTCCTCCAAATACAAAGGTCAATGCCAACAGGGAGTCTGTTAGCCACTGCTCCAGACATCTGAACAGGAGGGGGTGGGGCTGAGTCTGGGGGTAGGGTTGTGTCACCCTGGCTCTGACCCCCTCCTAGTGTGAGGGTCTCCCCTCCATTTAAATTTCTGTGGGCCTCCCAAGTACCAGCTTTGTGCTAATGACAAACCAGACACTTGGTTTTCACTTCCTTCTGCTGCTGACAGCCTGAGGGGCAAATACAGGAACGTAAGCCACAGCATAGTATGAGAAGACCCTGTGGAGACACAGGGCTGCCCTGGGAGCCATGTGAATGCCTTCCCCTCAAACTGGGGACTTCTGATCCTCCAGGTTGAGCACCCTCCTTTGCTCCTTTCATCATAGGAACCCATAGCCTTCTCAAGACTGGCTTCTCGGATGAGAGCAATGCTAGGAAGACTCAGATGACCATGTGGAGAAAGCATGGGAAGGATACTCCATGGGAAGGAGAGGGAGGCAGAGGGCCAGGCTAGACTAAAGTGCCCGGACTGAGGAAAATGTGTACAGGGAGCCCGTGGACCCTAGAGATGCCTCTGGTCAGATGATCCTAATTAGTTGATACATGGTCCATCTCAGTGATGGCCATGCTGTGTCTGTGGTGCTGGCAGAGAATAGATCCTGGACCTGGTGCTGATAATGAAAGCTCCTGAAAGGTTCCCCTATTTCCGTTCTTGATACGTCCTGTTATTCCTCTATCAAGCTGAGCGATCTTTTAAAAAATGCAAACATAATTCTATCTCTTTTCTTGCTTGCTTGTTGTTGTTAGATGCCATCAGGTCAGTTTCAGCTCATAGTTACCCTGTCTGTTGTGTACACAGAGTGAAACTGTAGCCTGATACTGCCCATGCTCACAATCACTGTCATGGTTCTGCTCATTGTTGCAGTCACTGTGTCAGTCTTTCTCTTGTGGATCTTCCTCTTTTATGCTGACTCTCTACTTTACCAAGAATAATGTCTTCTCCAGGGACTGGTCCATTTTGATAACATGGCCAAAGTACATGAGGCAAAAACTTTCACCATCCCTGCTTCTAAGGAACATTCTGACGGTACTGCTCCCAAGACAGATTTGTTCATTCTTCTGAGAATATTTTCAATATTCTTTTCAACACCATAATTCAAAGGCATCAATTCTTGTTTGGTCTTCTTTATTCATTGACCAGCTTTCCCACACATATAAGGTGATTGAAGATTTCATGCCTTGGATCAAGTGTACTTTAGTGTACAACTGTGACATCTTTGTTTGTTTTTACCACTTTAAAGATGTTTTGCAACCCATATTCCCTGTTGTTTGGTTGTTTTTTTTTTTTTTTTTTTTTTATCATCTGCTCCTATGAGCTTAAAACCTCTAACGACTCCACATCCCAGTTAGAATAAAATCTAACCCCTCATTAAGGTTTATGAAGTCCCATGCACTCTGCTTCTGCCTCTCACCTGGCTTCTTGCTCTAGTCCAGTTATGCTGGTCTCCTGACAGAGCCTAGAATATGCCCAAGGCCTTTGTACTTCTTGTTTACCTCTTTCCACATGGCTGGTTCCTCCTTCCTCAGCTCAAATATCACCTGCACAGAGGAACTGACCCTGACCACAGTACATTAAATTCCATCATGGCTAGCTGAATATTTATTTTGTGGCACTTTTTACACTCTGCCATCATTTGTTTACTTATCTGTTCACTTGTTTGTTGTCTGTCTCCTCTGATAGATTGTACCTTCTATGAAGTCTGTCCTGTTCATCATCCAAAGACAGAACCTGCCCCCATCATGAACCCTCAAGAAGTGTTTATTGAATGAGTGAATGATGTTCATATAAGTGCATCTTCTTGGCCTTGGTTTGGATGGGGGATGCTGTTGGAATGGATATTGAGGTTTGGATGATGGTCCTAGGGTTTCTATCCATCTGGTAAATGTGTTGAAATCCCAGTATAGTAGACAAATTCTGTTCCAAAAGAGAAAGGCATTTGCCTTGATTTTGGGAATTTAGCTTGTACTCAGGGCAGGCCCCACACACTAGACCTCCTCCATCTGTGGGGGACATACACACATCCTCACAGACACACACAGAGATACTCAACTCACCATACATACACACAGGAAAAGTCATACTAATGCACAGTGACCTAAGGTAGTCATTCTCACACACACAGAATTCTTCTTTAAAAAAAATAAAAGTTGCCATGTAGTTTATTCCAACTCATAGAGACCTTATGTGTGTCAGAAAACTGTGCTGTATGAGTTCAATGAGTTCAATGGCTGACTTCTTGGAAGTATATTACCAGGCACCTCTGGGTGGATTTGAACCTCCAACTGTTTGATTAGCAGCTTAGCACATTAATTATCTGTACCACCCTGGGACTCCTGAATCTCCCATTGTTGTTATTGTTCTGACTCATAGGAACCCTGTATAGGGTTTCCAAGGAGTGGTTGGTGGGTTTGAACCACCAACCTTGTGGTTAGCAGACCAGTGCTTATCCTACAGTCCTGCACCAGAACTCTGAATTCCCTATGGATGCCTGTAAATACCAAGGCATACAAAGGGACAAGCCCAGATACACACATTCCTGCACACACAACACTAACCCACAACCCTACAGATAATGAGGCTAAGTAAATAATTATCACTACTAGGGTTCCAGTTCATACAAGGACAGGTTTCTTAAATACCAGCCAAACAAACAAAAAACATGTTTAAACATATCTCTGTGACCAGTGAATGACTATAGACAAATTTTTTTCACTAAAAAAAAAAAAGGACCAATCAAATGCTTCCGCGGGGATTTGTTGGGCCAGTTAAATTTAAGGCTGAGAAGCCCACTCAGAAGGTTATTTGTTGTTGCTGTTGTTATGTGTTGTGGAGTCGGTTCCGACTCATAACGACCCTGAACAGGGTTTCCGAGCCTGTAAATCTTTACAGGAGCAGAAAGCCTTACCTTTCTCCTGCAGAAAAGCTGGTAGTTTCGAACTGCTGACTGTGAGATTAGCGGCCCAATTCGTACCCACTGCGCTACCAGCGCTCCTTCAGAAGATTATGGTCAGATTTTTGGATTCCAAAATCTTGATAGATTTTCTCGAAGTACACAGGATGTTTCTGGGGTTTATTATAAAGTTTTAAGAAAGTTGAAACTGCATTAATGAGAAAAAGTCCAGGAAAGTTATGCCAAGGAATATATATTTTTTCCCATTCCTAAAATGCACCTGCTCGTTCTTCAAGCAAGGGCTGGTCTATGAGCAGTTCATTGGGAAACCTTACTCCACTCAACCTATAGCCATCATCTTGCCCCTTCAGACTCCTTTTTGTTCCCCAAACTCAAAGAATATTACAAGAAACATAATCTGAGTCCCTCAAGTTTATGAAAACTGGCATTTTGACATGGTGTAAATCAAAGAATTCAGAATTCTTTAGAGAAGGGTTGTTGTTGCTGGGGGTGGTGTACCGTGGAGTTGGTTCCGACTCGTAGTGACTCTGCATAAGGTTTCCGAGGCTGTAAATCTTTACAGGAGTAGAAAGTCTCATCTTTCTCCTGCGGAACAGCTGGTAGTTTTGAACTGCTGACCTTGAGGTTAGTAGCCCAATTTGTAACCACTACGTTACCAGAGGTCCTTTAGAGAAGGGTTAGAGAGATGGAAACACCACCTTCAGAAGTGTACAGACCCTAGATGGAGGGTACGTTGAGAAATAATAGCTTCACATTTTTGATATTTTTGCTTAATGAAGGTGTCTGTGATTTTATAGCAATACTTTTTTCTTATCATATATTTATCAGATGCACACATGTATATAAATATGTACTTATGTGTACAGACATAGGCATATTTGTATGTATATGTGTAACATATACATATGTTATATATGTATACATATTATATATATAATATGTATAATATAATTAAATACTTAACATGAACTCTATAGTGAAGACACCTGTTCACTTGCTTACTTACTTTTGTACTCCTATTGGGCTCTGAGCTCCTCGCCAGCAGTGGGATCCACTACTTGAGAGATGTACACTCTTTGGTCTCATCCCAAACCTCCCTGCCCCACTGCCCTAGTCCTCGTGGCCTTGTGAGAAACTCAGGCTACTGCAGATTTAATCTGTGGCCAGAGGCAGAGAGCTCAGCTGAAACTGGGGTCAGGACTTGGTCTTTGGCCAAGGTCAAGGTTCACTGGGTGACTGAAGTCAGACTTATCTGGGACCAAGGTCAAAAGTCATTCAGGGACTGAGATTGCCTTGGTGGTCTGTATCTGCTCACAGGTGTACCCACCCCCACAAGTACCATCCCAAGAAGCTGGTGGCAGGGCCAGAACTCAGGGTCCTCGTCAAGGGGGGGCCTCTGCAGCTAGTGGGAGGTGGGGGGTGGTGGAAAGTGGGGGGCCAGGCCCGGGCAGATAGCTGTGAGGTACGTTTCCATCTCCTCGGGTCGGGCGGGCGAAGCCATTTCCAATCTGCTCTCTATCATTTTCAATATCATTAATCCCAGACACTCTATTTTCCATGCCTGCACAGCCAGGCCCCCGAGTGTGCGCCGTGTAAAGTGACACATATTCATCACCGGCTCGTGGCGCCGGTGCCGACGCTGATACAATATTAGTGTTGCCCCCCCGCTCGGGGCCCGCTCCGCCCGGCTCCCCGATGGCACGAATCCATCACCTGGAGCCCGTGTCACTTTCCCCAGCAGCCACATTTGTTTGGGCACTTAGGAGGTAATTGTGGCACATTAGCCAGGGTGGGGAAGGGCACCAGGCCCCCAGGAGGAGGGGGAGGCTGAGACATCTTCTCCCACATCTCAAACTCTTCCCAGCCTGGCCCAGCTCCTTGGTTCTTGCTCAGACTTTGTGTGTCTGGGGTGAGTGGAGGTTTGGGCAGGGAAGGACTCTTTGTGGGAGGCCAATTATGATGCCATCAGGAAGTCTCAGAAGAATTCTCCAGCTTCCCTGGGAGCCCTGTGATTGGAGCTTGGTCTATATGGGGTTCCAAGTTTGGAGATGAAGGTTTTTACTCTTTTTCTTGCTAGTCAGTCCATTTGCCAGCACTGAAATGCAGGATGTGGCAACTCTAGCCCTCCTGGCTCCACTTCAAGTCCCATATTGGAGAAAGAGGTGGGAGGGAGGCAGACAAGAGAAAGGATACATTGCCCAGACCTTGGGATCCCACTTCTGGGGAGAAACCTAACCCTGTTCTAGAAACCTCGGCCTGAGTTGACAGGCTTATAGTCTGAGGGGGGTTAACAGGCTCTACCCCAGGGAGTCTAGGTGGAGTAGATTGTCATTCACCCTGAGAGGCAGATGGTGGCCCAGGAAAGGATGCTTTCAGGAAGGCTACCTGGAGGCGGTGAGCCAGACACAGGGACAGTCTCCTAGAATGGCTGCAGTGGAAGGAGGAACAGCAGCCAGGGTCACTGATCTGGGCAGAGGCCAGCCCTTCTGAGGGCATGGGTTGCCCCTCCCTAGTCCGCAGGGCTAACACCCATTAACCTCGTCAGCAGACAAATTGCCCGTCTTGTCAAATTCCCATTTAAAATGCAAACTCGATTTGACAGAGTAAACAGAGCGAAGGTGGGAGCGGATAATCCAGTGGAAGCTCATTAGCAGGGCCCAATGAGAGGGGCCATCTGGGCTAGCCTAACGAACCTGCCATGATGAACTTCCCAGCCTCTTAACATTCTACTGCTCGCTCAATACCCTGACTCTCCTGCCCTACTGCCCATCTCCCTCAAGGAATCTGGGGCCCAGCTGCCTAACTTTACTCCTGGGAATGCACACACATCTTGAGAACTTTGGAAGCAGACAGGGCTGGGAAGATACTTGGGTATCAACAACATACTCTCCTCTGGGACACTGTGCATATGTTCTCCCACATGGCCCTCACTGTAAGGCTTCCTGGAGTTGGCATTGTTAACTCATTTTACAAATGAGAGACTCAGGGAGATTGGCTAGCTAGGAAGAAGCAGAGCTGGGACTTGAGACCCAATTTTTCAGACTCCAACGCTTGCAACCACTCTGCTACCCCGCCTTCCTGATACAGAAATGGTTGGCCTTTTCTCTCCTCTTTTCTAGTTTCAGTGCCATCCCTGTGAGCCTCATTTTTTTATCTGCAAAAAATGGGGAAACAGTAGCTACCTAGCCCAAAAGGTGGGATAGGTGGGGAGAATTTTAGTAAGTCCTTGATTTGATGACTACTAAGTTCTCGTGGTATGGTGCTGTGGGTTAATTCGCTGGACTGCTAAGTCTGTTTGAGCTGTAAGGTCGGTGGTTCAAGCTTACCAGCTTCTCCTTGGAAACCCTATACAGGGTTGCTATGGGTTGGAACCGACTCAATGGCACTTAACAATAGCAACAAGTTCTTGTGTGGTGCTATAGGATAAGCACTCAACCATGGGTTGGTTTGAACCACATGGTTGGTGATTCAAATTCACAAGTTGTATACAGGGTTGCTATGGGTTGGAATTGACTCAATGGCACTTTAACCACAACAACAACAGTAACCACCCCAGAGGCCTGATGTGGTGCTGTAGGGTAAGCACTAGACCACAAGGTAGATTTGAACTGCAAGGTGGCTGCTCAAACACATCAGCTGCTCCTCGGAAATCCTATACAGGGTCACTATGAGTTGGAACTGAACTGACAGCAGTTAACAACGGTGTGGCGCTGGAGTCCTGGTGTGGCGCTGTGGGCTAATGCATTAGACTGCAAAATCATTTGAACTGCAAGGTTGGTGGCTCAAGCTCAACAGCTGCTCCTTGGAAATCCTATACAGGGTCGCTATGGGTCGGAATCGACTCAATGGCACTTAACAACAACAACAATAACAGGGTGGGAGGAGTGAGTATAGAGGAAGAGAGAGAAGCCATGTTTTCCCAGGAAACAGCTCATGAGTACACCACGGCCCCCTCCTGGCTTCCTGGACTCACATCCCTCCTGCCTTCTCAGCAACCTACCTTGGCCCCTCTCAGAGGAAAGAAGTCTATGGTGGCTCTGAAGGAGTTTCCGACCTCCTAGGGTGAGTGGGCTTCATCTCTCATACTTTGGACATATTATCAGGAGGGAACAGTCGCTAGAGAGGATATCATACTGGGTAAGGTGGAGGGTCAGAGAAAGAGAGGAAGATCCCCAGCGAGATGGATCAGCCAGGTGGCATCATTGATGGCGTCAAGTGTGGCAGCAGTAGTGAGGTTGGCCCAAGATCGGACATTGTTTCATTCTGCTGTGCATGGGGTTGCTATGAGTCAGTTCCAACTCGATGGGACCTGACAACAATAACAAGGGTGAGTGGGGAGTCCTGGTGTGGTGCTGTGGGCTAATGCATCAGACTGCAAAGTCATTTGAACTGCAAGGTCTGTGGTTCAAGCTCATCAGCTGCTCTTTGGAAACCCTATGCTGGGTCACTATGGATCAAAATTGACTCGATGGTACTTAACAACAACAGTGTGAGTGGAGGCCCTGCCTACTTGGTCACTCCCTCTTGACTGTATTGTAACTGGGCTGCTGATGCTATATCTTAATAGGAATAACAGACAATAGAGATTCTGGTAAGGCCCAGGAGGGCAGCTACCAGGAGCTTATGGGCTGTTACCTTATCTCACCTCCCTAGGTGGTTGTTGTTGTTAAGTGCCATCCAGTCAGTTCCAACCCATAGAGACCCTGTATAGGGTTTCCAAGGGGCAGGTGGTGAGCTTAGACCACCGACCTTGTGGTTCAAACCAATTTGCATTCCAACGCATTAACCCACAGTGCCACACCAGGACTCCCCAATTCATGTGGAGCTGTAGCACCAAGCTACACAGGTCCTTGCCACCACACGGGGCGCTATACTGCCTGGCTGTCCATGTTGATTGACTGTGCATTTCATTCAAGCAAGAGCTTCCTCTTCTCTAGTTTCTGTCCTTCTTTCCACCCCCACCCCAATCCCTCCTGTAAGTCCTCTACAGTTGCTGCTCTGAATCCCATCACACACACCCCATCTGAATCCTGTCATTTCCCCCACATAACTCCTTACTGCTCCAAATTCCTTAGCTAGCATCTAAGGTCCTACACAATCTGGCCTTAGTTTATCTTTGCAATCTGTCACTCCTGGCACAGCGTCTCCTGAACTCGTCTGTTTCTTTGCCTTTGCCAGGCTGTGCATCACCCCGTATCCTTGCCTGGTGATCCCTGTAGATTCAGCATCCATCCTAGGGCATACCCTCTTCCTCTTCAGCCCTCTGTCCTCATCCTCACCTAGCTCCATCAGTGAGCTAGGAGGGACCCCTATGAGATTGGACCTTGTTTAGGAGTGGGAGTGGGATGCAGAAGAAGTGTGGGGGGGGGTTGCTATTCTCAGCCTGCCTTCTGATGCCTGTCAAGCCGTCCTCTGAGACTGGCCTAATTTCCTTCCAAGCCTGGCTCCCATCTTCAGGGTGGTACTTAGGGAGCTGAGAGCCCAACGCTAATGCCTAAGAAAGTCGTGGATGGATTAGAAAGCGAGGGGAATTAGGGCCAGAGCTAGTGGCTGATGCAGGAGTGGGGCCCCTCCTCTTGAGGAAGAGGAGGCTAATCCTACTTAGTACTGAGGAGATGGCAGTGCTGAGGGGGGCCTTCTTCTCATCCACTTAAGTTGCCTAGACCTGCCTGGCACACCAGGCCCAGACCCAGGCAGTTGCTGTGTGAAGAAGACCCATCATTTAGTTCTCCAAATTTTCGGTCCCCTGGTATGCGCCAAACCATTTTGCTCTATCTTGTCCCAACCCATTGTCTCAGTCCTTCTCATGACCCCAAACCTTCTCATTCTGCCGTGCTCTGTCCTGTCCGGCCTCCCCCCCCCATTTTTATAACTATCCACCTACCCATGAACTAAGCCATCCCACCAAGACTGCCTGCTGTCCCATCCATCAGTGCTGCCCAGGTGCCCCCTGAGGGCCGAGGCATTCATTCCTACAGCTACTGGGAATGGCTCAGGCCTGCTGATAGCTCATGGTTGATTTCCTTCCCAGGGAATTGCCCTCAGCTGCCGTACTCAAGGTTATGTTCCCTCCCTGGGGACAGACCACATATGATGACTGGTCAGTGCAGGAGTCCAACCCCCCTTAACTCAACTGGACAACTTGGAAAGGCCAGTGCAGCACCAGACCATTTTGTGGGATTGGCTGAGGCATTTGCAATTGCATTTCTCCCTCTGCACAGTCCTGTGCCCCCAGTGCCTCCCTCAGAAGCATGGTCCCTTCAAGCACTTCCCAATAAACCTCCTGCACATTTCCTCTCCAGTCGCCACAAGGAGTCTGCCCTTCACTTTAATTTTTCAAGTCCAGGGTCAAGCTTGACTCAGTCTTGGAAGGTGAAATTTGACTAGCCAATGTGATGCCTTATATGTGGGAGAAGTGGGTTTGTAAGTTACCGATGGGGGTGAGTGTGAGAATAATAGGAAGGACACCCACCACCTGGCTCCATTCGCCTTGAAACAAACATATGGGTGAAAAGAACTTTCTAGATGCAGGGGCCTCTGAGAAATATGGTAGTGGATGGATTGACCTTTAAGTCAGTTTTGGATGCCGGGGTCAGTGGAGGGGGACCACTACCACTACGTTCTCTACCTTTGATGGACAAATGCTAATGACATTACCAGCGATTGACCAGAAACGAATAAATAATTCAGACTGGCCTGAAAATGGGAGAAAAGTACTTAAATGCTATTGACAAGCCAGTCCCTGGCCTCATTACCCATGCAGACTCAGACCTCCAAATCGACCATGGCCCCCGATTCCTTCAAACCCCACTGTGGGCAGCCTCAGGCCTCCTGCCCACCCCCTGGCCCTAGCCGAGTATAGGGAAAGGGACCTGGTAGAGGAGGCAGGAGACAGCCTGCTTCTGGCTCAAACCGGAGGTACCCTCAGAATGAGCAGCAGGCCCCCATGTTCTCCTTCCCAACACTCGCAGTAGCTTCTGTCCACAGGAGAAGTGTTCCTGGCAAGCCTCTCTCCAGGCCAGCCCCAGGTGCCACATGCATGGGGCACAGGCATGCACACACACAGCACACATTCAGCCCAGCAGCTGCTGCATCCTCTTCCAGGACAAGAACAGTGGTGACCCCCAGGGCAGCTGTCATTCAACGTGCTCTTGGGGAATACAAACTCATTAAACGTTTCTGGGTCTTGTCACAGGGGCCTGGGTCCCGCAGTCAGGCCTGTGGAGGAGGAGAAGGAGGAAGCAAATATGCAGCTGATCCTTTAAAAGCACACCCTGTATTTCTGACCCCTGGAGAAGAGAATAGAGAATTATCGAGGGTGGGATTACCCATGGTAGGCTCTTACCCTGAGTTCCTCAGGAATTGGGATTTCCAGCCCCTGTAGCATACCCAAGCAGTGATTCTCCAAGACAAAACCTCATTTTCTCAGAGTCTCCCACTCTCTTTAGCTCCTGGGCCCGATTCCCTCCACAGTGCCTCCTCCGGAATCATCTGATCTCTTCAGAGAGAACTGGAGAGACCAACACTCCTCTGACCCCTGATGCCAACGTGTCTATGCCAGAGACATGGAGCTGTCAATAAGGCTTGTTGGTCAGAAGCCAAAGGCACCTACTGGTCAGAGGTGAGGGGGCCTCAGAGTCCCTCCAGCCCAGTGGGCAGGCTGCTTCCTAAATGAAGACCCAGTGATAGGAACTTGGAAGGAGACACAGGCTGTTCCAATGGGTATGAGAGCCTGAATCGTAGGCCCACTTCAGCCCAGCCTAGAAAACATTTCTAAAAAGAGATCCCATTTTTCTGTGAGTCAAATTATATGGCGTCCTGGCGTGGCACTGTGGGTTAAATCACTGGACTGAAAGGTTGGTTTGAACTGCAAGGTCAGCTGTACAAATTCACCAGCTGTTCCTTGGAAACCCCATACAGGGTCTCTATGAGTCGGAACCGACTCAACGGCACTTAAAAACAACAACAACAACAGGTGCAGGCAAAGCCTTGGTGGTCAAACTTGTCTCCTCACTCACTTTGAAGATGAAACTCTACTCCCCTGCACCAGCCTGCCCTCCCAGTCCTCCCCACCACCCACATAGTCTGGTGGGTCTGGCTGAGATCAGCAGTCCTGGTCCCTCTCCTGGCCTCCTCTGGTCTCTTGCCAGAATCCTGCCCGAAGGGATTTGGACATGGCTCCAAAACCTCCCAGACCAACTTCGTCCTACCACTTGCCCTACTTCCAAAAGTCCAGGGGCTACACAGCTCCCACCTCCAGAATGAGTTAGAAACCTCTACTGTGTGGTTCATCCTCTATAAGCTCCTTCCTCCATGAGGAAGTTTTCTCCCCACTCTGATGTCCCACAGAGAGTCATTTATCTGGACTGACTGGCTCTCTTCATTGTAAATATTCAGGGAGTGTTAACACTCCTAAAACCCAATTAGGTTTCAATTACTGAGGTCTCCACCAGATTTTCTGTGGTGGGGGTAGATGTAAGGAATGTGTTTGGACACTTTAGGGTACTGCCTGGGTGGGAGCCCTTGACCGTCTCCTTTCGGTTAAACCTCCTCCCCCCCCACCATCCACTGCCATTGAACCCCAGCCAGCCAGCTCTCCAACCTGCCCTATGCCACCTTCCTTCCTTCTATCTTACACTTCTCCCCTGACCTCCTTCTTCATTGTCTCTCTAAAAAAATTCTTGTTCTTAAGTTCACACAACTAATACACAGTTTGAAAAACACTCACTGGAAAAACATAATGCAGAAGATACACACTATACATTACACACACACACATTGCACATAGTTTCAGTGTTTTGTTTTTGAACATTTTCAAGTTGAGACCATACTATTCAAATTGTTTAAGGACCTAACCTATTCATTGAAAAATGTATCTGCTACATATTGCCTTGTCAGTGCACATAAGTCTGTCTCTTCCTCCTTCTTGAATATAGAGTATTCCGTGGGGTGGCTTCATTCTTGATAGACATTTCATTATTCCCAATGCATGGCAGTCACAAGCATCACTGCAGAGACTCTCTGTGTACTTACATCCCTATGCACAGAGACAAGTGTTTTCAGCGGACTGATATCTAGAAGTTGGATTGTTTGGCCCCAGGAAATGAATATTTTAAAATTTGATGATTACTGCCCAAATGTGCTCCATCTCCAACCTAAGAACTCCTAAGAGTTCTTTATTTCCTCCTACCTTCATCAACACTGGGGAATCTGGGTGTGGTGCTGTGGACTACAAGGTGGGTTAATGTGCTGGACTACAAGGTGGGTTTGAATCACAAGGTCGGCACAAGGTCAACGGTTCCTCCTAAGCTCACCAGCTGCTCCTCGGAAACCGTGTGAGTTCGTCACTATGAACCAGAACAACACTACCTTCATCAACACTGGGCATTATCTTTTTATTTTAAATATGTATTTATTGTTATGCCAATCAAATAGGCAAAATGACGTCTTGTCATTTAATTTATAATTTCCTTTTTATCCATCTTCCTATCCTCTTCACCTCTTATTTCCACATTTCACTCTCTCCTGTTCCTCAATTCCATCCGTCTTTCTCTCCTCTCTCCCCTCACCTCCTTCTCTACCACTTTTTCCTGGTCTTCTTCCTTAGATCTCATCCTTCCCCCTCCTTCCTCCTTCTCCTCTGGGTACTGCAGTTCTGAGGGAAGGAGCATCCAGATCCACTATTAGCTCTACCCCCCCTAATACTCTGAGTCCCACTCGCCTCTTAACACCTCCCTGAGCCTGGGCCTCTAAGCCCCATCTCACTCTCGTCTCCCTCTAATCACTAAGGCTTATTTCTGATTTTCTGAAGTGACAAGGAGCTGGGTTTGCAGGGGAGGGAGGGCTGTCAGCTAGTATCTCCCAGGATTGAAGAAGGGAAGGTTGTAGGGAGAGAGGCCTAGTTGGTGGGATATGGCAGTAGGAGCTCTAACCAGGCCCTCCTCACTTTGGACAGGTAGCCCAAATAATCCAGTCTCTTCTGCTTTGCCTTCTAGTGCATTTGCTTTCACTACTGGAACATTCTTTGATGTCAGATTCTATTTTCTCTGTTTGTTTTTTGTTTCGTGTAAAAGAAATGGACTCCTATTTCCCCAAGAGAGTTCCTGTGGACAGAGCCTCAATCCTGTAATGTTCCCCTTCTTCTCTCCTTGCCCCTCTTCCCACCTGGAGGATAAGTTCTCACCTCCCCCTGCCTTACCCCCTTGATCCTGGAGGTGGGAAAAGCTACTGCTACAAATGGCTTGCCTTCTACTTCCCACCCTGTGGAAATCCTCATCTTCCCTCTTCTCTCCTAAATCCCTCCCTCCAGAAGCCCAATGAATTGGCATAAATTTAATTACGAACAGCAGCAAATCTCTTGTCGTTTTAAAGATATTTAGGGTTTAAAATATATGTTGAGATTAGAGGTCCCAAGAGATATGGAATGAGGGGGCCAGAGCTAACTGTGGGGAAGTACAGTTGGGCTTCAGTTCTGGCCCCACTGGTGACCTGGGTGATCCCCTTGGAGTCTCTGGGTTTTGGCTTCCTCATCAGCCCCTCAGAACTCCTAGGAGGGCCATCAGGAATACATTGCTCCTGCCTGGAAGTGTTCTCTCTGCATTAATTTAATTACATGGCCTAACTGGACCCAGGATAGGGAGGTGGTTAATGGCAGCTGCAAAGACAGTGGGTAATCAAGAATTAATTAAGCGTTTCTGGGGATTCCCAAGTCTGGGCCAGGGATTCCTGGAAGCCAGGCTTTAACTGGGTGGGGATCAGAGATATCTCTAGCTCCCTGCTGCCCTTTTCCTAGCCCTGCCTCCTAATGAGTGGAGGAAGCAGCAGGACTAAGGTCCAGAAAGGCTCTGGGTTGAGAGCTGGCCATGAAGGCAGTCTCTGATCAATGGTGTATGAAATCATGCAGGGGGCCAGTACTAACAGGCCAATCCAGGAGTTAGCAGTGGGTGAGCTGTGTGGAGCTGGGGCTTTGCATTTCTGTTACAGGCTTAGCCCATGTTGAAGTTGGGGTTCAGTCGAGGCTGGACAGGTAGTAAAAAGAAATTGTGGTGCTTCATCCTCTGGACTTTGGAGTCAGGCAAACTTGATTTTCAGTTTCAGTTTTATTATATGCTGATGGGTACCATTGTAGGAGTCCTGGTGGCACTTGGCTGCTAACCAAAAAAGTCAGCAGTTCAAACCCACCAACAGCTCCTCCAGAGAAAAACCCTGATGATCAGTTCCTGTAAAGATTTCAGCCAGGAAACCCTATGGGGATAGTTCTTCTCTGCCCCACAGGGTCCCTAGGAATCTTGACAGCACACAACAATACCAATGATGCCCTTAGAAGGAGACCCACTTTTCCTTCAGTCCCAGTGCTTGGCCTCTGGAGCTTCACAGAGCTGATTCCTTCATATCATTCAGGTTTCAGCAAAAACATTGTTTGCTCAAGAGGCCTTTTTGTGATCGACCATTCAGACTAATTTACACACACCTCCCTTCCTATCCCACCCAACCCCGCCCCCAGTCACTATCATATCACTTTATTTTCTGCTCATTTGTTTCTTTACTTTTTCTTGTGTGTCCGTCATCCTCCTTCACTAGAATAAAGCGCCATGGCTCTCAGCTGTAACCCCAGAACTTAAAACAGTTTGGCACATAGAAAATGCTCAACAAATGCAAACCCCTCTCTAAACCTGGTTCCTCATCTATAAAATGAACCCTGATACTATGCTGTAGGATAAGTCCTGGACTGCTAATCTCAGGGTCGACAGTTCAAATCCACCAGCTGCTCTAGGAAGCCCTATGCATACCCGTGGCACACTGCCACCACCACAACAATAAAATGGGGATAATAAAACACTCAGTCCTGGTATGGCGGCTGTGGGTTAATGCACTGGACTGCAAAGTCTTTTGAACTGCAAGGTTGGTGGCTCAAGGTCACCAGCTGCTCCTCGGAAACCCTATACAGAGTGGCTATGGGTCGGAAAAGACTCGACAGCACTTACCAACAACACATAAAACACTGTAGGCCGTAGGGTTGCTGTGAAGAGGATTTTATTGGTGAGTTCAAGAAGCACTAGATTCTTTAACCAGACCCAGCCTCAATAAGGTGGCGCTACATTATGGTGTGGTGCTGTGGGTTAATGCGCCAGACTGCAAAGCTGTTTGAACTTCAGTCAGTGTTCAAGTTCGCTAGCTGCTCCTCAGAAACCCTATACAGGGTCGCTATGGGTCGGAACCGACTTGAGGGCACTTAACACATTATCAATATCATGGTTGTCATCATCACCACCATCATTTCATGCTCAAACCTCCAAGGCCCAAGGCACTGGTGAAGGATGGAGAGCGCCCAGGGTTAGGGGGCTAGCCCTGGTCGCCGTTCGTTGGCCCCGAAGAGCCCCGAATCCCCGCCCGCCGCGGGCCTTGCTCCTTCCCAGGCGCCCCCGCGCCGCCGGCGCTTTGAAGTCCCAATCCGGCAAATAGAGTCAATCAATTATGAAGGGAACAATCTGGCGGCCCCTCGGGGAGCGGCGGCCGAGCGATCCCGGGGGATTAGGCCGCAAATCGCGCTGAGCCTCCCTAAGTGACAGCGAGAGAATCGCGCGGCGGCGGCGGCGGCGGCGAGAGCGGGAGGGAGCGCGGCCGCTAACCCGATTATGCAGATCCACGGGGGGCGCGGATTAGGCCTTGGGGGCGGCTTCGCCCTAAGCGGCTCGGGGATTTGGAAAAAGTTTCCCGGGGCGGAGGGGGTGGAGATTTTCCCGGGCGGGCCGGCGGCCGGACTTCTCCCAGCTGAGTGAATGAGGCCGGTCCGGCCCAGAAGAGAAGCAAAGGGTGTGCCGGGGGCATCTCCTGAGACGCGCACTCACAGCTACACTTTTCCACATACACGCACACACTTAGGCAGAGTTACACACTCAGATCCACAATAACCACCTGAGCACAAGCTCCCCTCCCCCACCCATACTCTCCCAAGCCACAAAAACGCCGTACACAAAACCAAACTCCACTTTCCACGCAAGCCAGGCCAAGGATCTCTCACACACTCACACAGCACAGCACTAGCTAGTGATCCCACCACCGTGCACACACACTGGCAGGCCGTCTATCACTCACAGAAGCAAAATTTTCCAAGATTCTGATATGGTGACGACCCCTGTCATCCAGAAGAGATATGCCCCCCCACCCCCCCCACCCCCCGCACCCCACCCCACTTCCCTTGTGACACAGGAAAGTGTGTGAGCCACAGGATGGCCCATGCACTCTCAAGTGCACTCTCGCACTAGAAGGATCCTGAGGACAAATGTGTGCTAGTGTCTCTATATGTCTTCATGAAGATGATTCAGGTCCCTGGAGTCCAGGCTGGGGTCAGAGACCATCTCAGGGTAGGTGGGAGGGGCTGAGGCTGTGGGCTGTGTCCTCTTGGTGGCTCTGGTTGTAAGCAATGGGATTGGAAAAAGAGATGGATGACTTCCCCTTACCCAATTGGGGTGCTGGGTGGGGGCAGGGAAGAGAAAGCAGCTCCAGAGCCAAGCCAAGGCTGGATCTCAGGAAAGCCTTAGCCTCTTTCATCTATAAGATGCTCATTGTCTATGGCCCATCATTGCATTCCAATTGTGGGCATGTCCATGTCCATAGCCTCTGTATATATCCACAGTAATATGTATGTGTTTGGACAGTGTGCGTTTGTGGTCATTGGTATCCCTAGCCTCACAACTCTCAAACTGATCAGTCAGTCACACACAATGACTGAGCACCTGCAGGCCATGGACACACACTCTTAACACACAAGTCCCTGAGAGGTGTCAATCCTTTGCATGGACAGGCAGTGGACACTGAATAAAGATCCACCCTTGAGTCCCAGCAATGCTGCTAGGATGGCAGATGGCAATTGCTGTCGCATAAGGGACACCCCACCTTGTACACTGAGCGACCACAGAATGATCCTGTGGTTGACCAATTGATGGGGAAGAGGTGCCTAGTCAATGAGTCTGGAACAAGCAGGGCACCAAAGTTGCCCCAGCCCTTGTTCTGTTTTAGGGTGTGTGCTTGTATGTCCATCACACACCCCATCATTCTCACCGGGAAGAGGGTATGTGTGTGGGAGAGTTAATCTCAGTAACTGAGCTCTTCCCTGAGGTGGTCTAAGCTGACCCATGGAAGCCTGGTTAGTGAGGAGTGCACTGTTAAGGCAGGATGAAGATGTGCTCTGCATATTTCAGGCTGCTAGGCATTGTGGTGGGGAATTCCTCTCCCTGTGAAACCTCTGGGTGAGGTTCTGTAATGGTCTTTTCTGTTCCAGCCTTTTTCATCTTGGATTCCAAGGAGGAGGACCTGGAGGTGTCAGATTGGTGAGAAGAAACCACACTAAACCCCTTTCTCTTGGGTGACCCTAACTCACTGGACAGGCCAGGAAGCCGCCACTCCCCATCTATTTGCTTGACCCCCCATAGGGTGATCAGCCTTGATTTCATGCTCAAGAAGGATTCCTCTGGCTGCCAATGGGGCAGATCTGATTAGACTGCAGCAGGGAGGGCTGTAGTCATAATTAATCAGGTACAAGGTGGTAGGGAGGGATCCAACCAGGAGTCCTCACCCCACCCCACCCCACCCCCATCCCCACTCCCCTGGCACAGCAGATTCTGGGGAGAGAATGAGGGTGGGAAAAAGAGTTCCCCAATCACCTGGGAAGCCTCCAGGTGGGAGCTCAGCAGCATCTCAGAAGTTTTAGCTGAGCTGTGACCCCTTCTCCCAACCCTGTTCTGGTCCAAATCCTGCTATACTATATCCTTGAGCGAGGTATTTAACCTTTTGTTTCACGTCTTAATTTTTTCATATTTAGGATGGAGATAAAACAATATCTTCCTCATATAATCTATGTGAAGAGATAAATAAACCCTCACGCATGTAGCAGAATGGTGGGCGCACATAGTAGGTGCTCAAACTGTGGGAACTACAGCTACTGTTACTATTATTATTAATTCAGAATAGACATACTGCAAAAAGAAGCCAACTGCTTTTGTAACACACATACACCCCAAGGTCTGGGAAGTAGGGAAATGTTGGGATCCATTATAATTTCCCTTCCTCCATTAAAACTTATCACTTAGGAAATTGCAGAGAGGTTGAAAGCCATGTCTGGGACAGCTTGCCCTGGGTGGTGAGGTGAGCCTGAACTCCCTTTTCTCTGCAGCCCTAAGTGCACGAGAGTCCAAATCTGAAGTGACTCGGTGGCTCAGTTGTTTTGGACCAGAAGCCATTACCTTCCTGGAGAGAGGATCCTTGGCCCATCTGAGGCTGAGGCAGGGGCAAGTCAGTTGTACAGATTACAGTGAGACTCCAGGTCTTCCCTGGGGGTTCTTTGCCTTCCCCGTTTCTCCTCTGCTTAGGTGAAGAGACAAGGTTCAACTTGTTCTTCTCCAGTTTGGGCATTCTGAGCATTGGCTCAAGGTGGGGGTGGGGGGGTGAGTCCAGGAAAGAAAGAGGGGTCCCTCCATAACTGATTGAGTACCTAATGTGTGTTGGGCTTTAAGCATCTCCTGTTTACTTTGTACCCTTGACACAGCTGGAAGCCAGCAGGGACCTTTTCAAGAAAGGCATCTAATTATCTACCCTGGGGGGCATGACTTGGCAGTGCGGAAAGGAAGATTTCCATAGAGGGAGGTGCAGGAATAAAGGACTGAAAGGAAGGGGGAGGCTAGAGATCCTTTCTGCTCTGAGGGAGAGGGGTTTGCATATCAAGCCTACTGTTTTGTAAAGATTGACTGCTTATTTGGTCTGGCTTGGTAATTGGGGGAGATGAGCCACCCTTTGGCACCACCACTGGAGTAAAGATCAGGGAAAGCATTCACCTACCAAATTCGGCACCCACCCAAATTTGAGGTAGAAGTCTCTTGAGTTATCCAGAGACTGGGTAAAGGCGGACAGGTGTTGACTTGAATCCTGGGTTTAGACTAAGTGCATATTCTTACCCAGGAATGGGCTTGTGTCCAATAAATTCTTTTATAACCCACATCTGGAGCATCCTGGGAAAGGCTTCTTCTACCTTTTCAGGAAGATCCTCCCCAACCTTTGCCTGCTCTTGTGGACCCTCTAAGCAGGGGCTGAATAGGGTCAGCTCCCAACCAATACACCAAGTCTTCTTCCCCCTCATGGCCTTCCAGCTCCTACCCCATTTGCCTGTGCCACTATTGGTCTCTCTGTGTCATGATGTCTATCCCTGTGTTCCCCTCTGACTCTGTATCTCTCAGAGTCTTTATGACTTTCTGTCTCTGACTCTTCCCTGTCTCTGCATCATGGTGTCTCACAGTCAGTATCTATCTCTATGTCTCAGGAAATCTCTATACTATATGCAGTCTTTTTGGTTCAAGTTCCATGGCTACTGTAGCTCAAGAGTTGAATGGAAAAGGAAAGCTGTCATCAAGGCTGAGCTTGGTTAGGGATACTCCCAAGCCTTCTAAAGGTTTGTTTTCCTCTTCAAACTGTGTTTCAAGAACATGAACTTGTCTTTACTCAGAAGCAGTAGAGATTTTGGTACCCAAAAGACCCAGGTACAAGTTCTGATCTGTCATTAACAAGCTATATGATATTGGATAAGTTATTGATCTCTCTCAGCCTTGGTTTTCCTCATCTGTAAAATGGGAATAGTAAGAGTCCCTACTTCTCTGGATTCTGAGATAATGGAAATGAAATCATGACTGTAAAACATTTAACACAGAACCAAGAGCCATTTTTAATTGATTTTCCTTATTCCTCTGTTTATAGAGCCCAACACAGGCCTAGGCCCATAGGAATCTCACTGAATGAAGGTAAACCCCTCTGTTGTTCCTTTCATTTCTTTCTTTCTTTCTAGATCCATTTCCTTCTGTCTTTCTCTAACCCAATGTCTTGGAGAGAATGGGTCAAAAGAATACTCAGCAGCAGCATCTTTGTGCCCAGTCCTGAGCCTGGCTCAGCAAACAGTGACATACTCTGTAAACAATCATGATATCTAAATATAAACTCTTACTCTGAGGTCTGAAAATGGTAACATGCTCTGCAGATTATGATAGGATCTACAACAGTAGCAGGCTCAGAATCTATGATGGGGTGTGCACTACAAATGGCGATGGACTCTGTAAACACTGATGAGCTCAGGCTCATGATTTCAGGCTCTGCAAACAATGGCAGGTTCTGCAAACTGGACAGACTCCACAAACAGTGATGGGAATAGAAAAATGGGATGAACTCTGAAACAACTGAAGAATAGTTTTCTTATATGTAAAGGGCAAGAGGGGACCTGCAGGTCCTTAAAGAGTAGGGCTCCATCTCAGTACCATGGACAGCAAGACCATGTGCCTCTCCTTCCAGGCCCAACTAAGATCATTTATTCATTGGTGTTAAGTATGTGTTGTGGATAGGGGTAGAGGATGTAATGGAGAAGTGGGACAAGGAGAGAAGTGAGGCTTTGTCCTCACCCTCAAGGCTCTCAGCTCGCAGCCTGTTGAAAAGATAGACTTTTATGTAGCCACATGGGGAGATGTGTCTATGTTGACAAATCTGTTCTCAGCCCAGCTATTTGTGAGGTAGAAGGTGTCTTTCCACATCAGAGGCTCTCAGAATGCTAAAAGGGTGTTTAAACTGCACAGGGCCTCCTGGGGGAACTGAGAAGTCAGCTTTGCAAAGCACATCTTACAGGCTCCAGCCGACCTTAAATTCTATCTGGCACTTGAATCTTGCTATGTAGCAATTTGAATTTCTCTGTCTGTCCTTTTTAGGTCTGGCCACATTAACAGGTCTGTATCACAGGGACTATTCATATCTCTCAGAGATCAGGGCCTAGGGAGGACAGAAGCAAGAACATGTGCTGGGTAGGCTGTGAGTAACAGTGCAGAGGATCTGATGGTGGTTGAGGTTGGGATGGGGAAGATGACCATGAAGGTAAAACTAACTATGGAGCTGGTGGTGGCGATAATGTCCTAATGGAGAAGGGATAGAGCTGGAGTATTGATAATGGTGATGAGGAAGTGAAGACAGTAGTGAAAGGTGGAGATGTGGTTAGGCAAGAAATAGGCTGTAGAAGAAACAGCGTGGTGTAGTAGTTAAAAACAAGAACACATGCATGACACAGTTTGCCTTGGTTTAATTTCTGGTTCTGATATTGGCTAGCTGTGTGATCTCAGACACATTACTTAATTTTTCTGCTCCTCAGTTTCCACATCTATTAATTAAGGTTGCTATGAGTTAATACATGTAAAATACTTAGCACAGTACCTGGCACATAGTAAATACTATATAAACAATAGCAGTAAGTGGTACAAATGCTTGGCTACTAATCAAAAGATAGCATCATAGCCATGAAAATATCATAGAGCACGATCTACTCTCAAACACATGGAGTCACCATGGACTGGAATCTACTCAGTGGCAACAAATTTGGTTTGGTTTTTTGTTTTTGCAGTTATTTTTAGGGAAGGCATTCTGTTGTTAAATGCATGGAGTCAGTTTGGACTTATAGCAACACTGTATAGGGTTTCCGAGGAAGACACTAGTGACAGTAGTAATGAAGTTGATAATGATGAAAAAAGGGATAATAATAACAATCAATAGGATTTTATGAGTACTCTATGCCCAGCATTATTCTAAGCACTTTATATATTGTTGTTGTTGTTAAGTGCCGTTAAGTCGACTCTGACCCATAGCAACCCTGTACAGGGTTTCCAAGGAGCAGCTGGTGAGCTTGAACCGCCGACTTTGCAGTTCAAACGGCTTTGCAGTCTGACGCATTAACCCACAGTGCCACACCAGGACTTTATATATAGTAATTTATTTAATTATTATAACTCTATGAAGTAACTAATATTGTTGTTAAGTGCCATCAAATAGGTTTCAACTCATAGCAACCTTTATAGTGTTTCCACGGAGTGGCTGGTGGGTTTGAACCACCAACCTTTTGGTTGTTGTTGTTAGGTGCCATCAAGTTGGTACCGACTCATAGCGACTTTATGCACAGCAGAACAAAACACTGCCTGATCCTGGGCCAATCTCACTACTGTTGCCATGCTTGAGCCCACTGATGCTGCCACTTTGCCAATCCATCTCGCTGGGGGTCTTGCTCTTTTTTTTCTGACCCTCCACCCTACTAAGCATGATATCCTTCTCCAGCAACTGGTCCCTCCTGACAATATGTCTGAAGTATAAGGAGCTCTGGTAGCATAGTGATTACGAATTGGGCTGTGAACCTTAAGGTCAGCAGTTTGAAACTACCAGCCGCTCCACGGGAGAAAGATGAGGCCTTCTGCTCCCATAAAGATTTACAGCCTCGGAAACCCTGTACAAGGTTGCTATGAGTCAGAACCGACTCGACGGCACTTAACAACACGAGAGACGAAGTTTGGCCATCTTGGCCTCCAAGGAACACTCTGGCTGCACGTATTCCAAGACAGATCTGTTGGTTCTTTTGGCAGCCCATGGCACTTTCATGGTGATGAAATCACCATGAAAGTTCAAATGCATCAATTCTTTTACAGTCTTCCTTTTTCACTGTCCAGCTTTCACATACATATGAGGTTATTGAAAATACCATGGCTTGGGCCAGGCGCACCTTAGTCTTCAAGTCTAGCAACTAATATTATCCCCATTTAAAAGACAACAAAACTTAGGCACAAAGAGGTTTATATATGTGCCCAAGGTATCTCAGCTAGTGATAGGAGGGCCCTAGAGCCTGTGCTAACTGGGGATGATGAGGGATTTGGGGTAGTAACAGTAAGTGTTGTGTAAGTGTGGAAGCAGAGTTGGGCGTGGTGGGGATGACAGTGGAGTGGGCTGGACAGTGGTGGTGACAGAGGTGAAGGATAGCAGGGGTAGTGGTGGTAACCGGTGTGCAGGGGCTGAGGTTCCACTAGAAGGACAATCCATTGGCCTAGCTCTTAGTAGGGCTTGTGTTTGTTGAGGAAAGGTTCTGCCTTATTTTTCTGGGCAGGGGGTAGGGGTTACTGGCCTTGGTTCTGCCCTGGAAGCTAGGAGGATAACAAAGACCTTACTTTCTGTTCAGCCGTAGGAGGCTTTGGGTCTCAGGCAGTGAAATGGAGATTTCCACTCCATTTTCTATAGGCAAACTGTGGTAGAAATACCAGTCTGAGCTAGGGCTCCGTTTTTTCCTTCACCTCTTCCTGAATTTGGTATTTGACACATAACTCCCCCATTTTCCAGCTTCCTGCCCAGTGCCTGGTCTGCACTAATGGAGCAAGCAGAGGCAGGTCACTCCATCCCCTCCTAGAACTCCACTGGCTTCACCGTCCAGTGCCCAATACTGGCTTTGGCCTGCCTTTTGCTTGCTGCTACGCTGAGAGGAAGCCTTAATAGAGAATCCGCCTCTGTGCCTCCGCTCCCCGCTCACCAGCCCGTCCCTATTATCAGCACCATCAGCAGCAGCAAATGACACTTTTGGAATCTTGACTCCAATCTGATGCTTGGTCCCTGGGGCCGTGGAGAGGCGCAGACCAGCCAGGCTCGGGGGGCTGGGGGAGCTGGGGCGGGGATGCACGGTAATAGGATGTGGCCAAGGACAGTCTATTAGCAGCGGTTGCAAGTGCTGATGAGCCCCCTCCTTGGCCCCTTGGTGTCCCCATCCCTGCTCAGCCAGGCACGGGATGAGGTGGAGTGGGCTCAGCCGATGGGGGCCGCTAAAGGGATTGAGTTGGACCACTTCTGAGCCGCCAGGACACCAGATTCCCTCAGGGGACAGGTAGGGAGGGTGCAGAGAAGTTGGAGAAATGAGGCCACTCAGACGTTGTGAGTATGTGTCTGGGGAGGAAGAGAAAATAAGCCAAGTCCTTGGCCCCAAGGACCCAGGGGTCCATGTGGGTAGATGACTTTTCCCATTTCTACCTTTGAGCATCCCGGGGCTGTAGGCCTGGAAGGAGCTTCAAGAGTATCCCATCTAGCCTCCCTCCTCTTCTTGATCCCTCTCAGGCATGGGAAGGTTAGCACCCACTGAGTCACTGGTCCAATTGCTGAGTGCAGTTTACTAGTGGCTTATCCCTGTCTTATCACTACGTGCATTTGAAGTTTTGACTGGCTATTCTTTCTACCAGGACCTGATGCTCCTTAGACACACCCATCTCACAATCAAGACAACCCCACAGGGTTTTGAGATGGAGGATAGTTCTCAAATAGACTTATCCTCACCTTACTTTCTGGCCACTGACCTTCTGGCCTATGTGTAATGTGTGAGTGGAATAAGTTTTAGAGGCTGAGGGAGGGGCAGAGGGATGGACCCCCACCACAGGGCCTTGAAGGGACAGGAGAGATAATGGGCAGAGTCCTGGGTAAGAGTAGGACACTCGGGTCTTATCCCAGCTCAGCTGCCGGATGACCTTATGGGAACCACACACTCTCCAGCCTATCCCACAGTTCCACTGCCCCTCCAGGCTTCAGGGTCCTTGCTGAGAATAGGGGCTAATGCAGCTCAGGGGACTGGGCTAAACCAGGCCTTGGCTTTGGAAGACAGAAGTCATAAACCTGAATGTATGGTCTAATCAACATCCTCACCTCTCACAAACATATAGCAGCAAGAAGATTGAGGGAAATGAGGCTAAGCGTAGAAAGTGACTCTGTCCCTTCCCTTTCTTGGGCCTGGCTTGTGCACACCATAGAGGGATGGGAAGGCAGGCTCTGTCCTCTCCTAAGGGCACTTGGCAAGCTACATGCCTGAGCACTTGGACCTGGGATACAGGGATCTTTCCTTGGGAGCCTTCAGGACAGGAGAGAGGGAGGCTCAGTCTGCCTGAGTGAGGACTCAGCAGAGTGGAAGGGAGAGAAGCCAAGTATCAGCCTGCCAGTGCTGTGTTCCTCACTGCCCAATCCCTGAGCATGCTCCCAACTCAATCTGTTCTGCCCACTGCCCCCACTAGACCCCACAGTCCAGGAGGGCACAGATGGCCAAGCTGTTTTTCTCTGCTTGAGTGGTTCCCTCAGTAGCCCCAGCAGTGACATGGCCATAAGTCATAGGACCAGTGGCCATCAGGGCTGAATACACAGAACTGGGTGTGGACTAGCAATGATAGGTGTGTGTGTGTGTATGTGTGTGTGAGACAACTCCTACTCATGGCCACCCTTGGTGACCCCCATTCACCTGCTTGGCCCCCTCTTTTCTTTCCCACCTTACCTGTGCCCTCACCTGTGCCCATCTCTATTTTCCCCTATCACCTGGGTCCACTTCACCTGTCATGATCACTGTCTTCTATACCCTGCTGATCTGGCCTCTCTCTTCTCTCATCAGATCCCTCTCCCTGTCCATTCTCTCCAGTCTCTGGGTCATGTCACTCTGGTCTTGCTTCACCTGTATTAGCCAGTTTCCTGACTCAGCCTTTGTACCTCCTCAGCAACTTGGTACTGAATTTTGAAAAGCTGAGATTCAGTCTGTGAAACTCTTAGCTTCTCTACAACCACCCATCAACCAAGCCATCCCTTCAGCCTAGCCATCCCTCTTTCAAGTCAGTTACCATTGAGGAATTGTGGTGAGTCCATCCATCTGCCCTTCCCCCAGCCTCTTTAACTCAACCAAGGGCATGGGGGACTCAGAGGGGAGGAAGCTTATGTGATTTCAGGGATACATAAGGGAGTCCTGGTGTGGCACTGTAGGATAAGCACTTGACTGCTAACCACAAGGTCAGCAGTTCAAACCCATCAGTAATTCCTTGAAAACCCTATATAAGGTTGGTATGAGTCAGAACAGACGCCACAGCACATCAGGACCCTGGTTGGATACCCTAGGAGGAAGGTGCAATTCTGCAGGTTAGACAGCAGGGCGCGCCCAATCCTTAGTGACATTTGGTTTGTCTGTATTCGCTGAACCTCTAGCTGGAACCACACAGAGGGGTTAGTACTGAGTGCACCGTGGATGGAGACCTTAGGGCGACCTCAGTAGGGAACAAGCTTCGTCTCAGTCTGAAGTTGGCTCTGGATTGTTACTTTTGAAGGAAACTCTTACTTGTTTCCCAGTTTCTCAAAATTAACCTTACAAGGGATGAATGAATTTTAGGGCTTTAGTGGAATCCTGGTGTGGTGCTGTGGGCTAATGCACCAGACTGCAAAGCTGTTTGAACTGCGAGGTTGGTGGTTCAAGCTCACTAGCTACTCCTTGGAAACCCTGTACAGGGTCGCTATGGGTCGGAATCGACTCAACGGCACTTAACAACAGCAACAACAAAGGAGAGGGAGGTGCTATGCCAGTTCCTCTGGTGAGAACTGACTCTACTGTCTTCAACCTTCAATGCCTTTTGGGTACTTACCTCGCATCTCCAACCTTTATCTCCTCTACAGGGGTCTTATACACATACTCAGAGCTGAGGGAGGGGACTGGGGCCAGGTGGGCTTCCCTATGTGCCACTGTGACTATGTCTGTCACAGTGTGGGAATCTGTGCACAGGTGTGTATGTATATGTGAGTGTGCATGGGTTCATGAAAAGACCAGTTCTGCTCTACTGGTAGAAGCTGAGAGAGGTGCCGCAGTCCCCCAGAGACATGTATACTTCAGAGAGGGATTGAATCTGGTGTGAGGTTAAGCAACTCTGTGTGATATTGATTCTAACTAAATAGAGCAGCCTAGTGGGATCAAAACCACCACCCTCTTTGCCCTCAGTGCCCATAAACCTCACCATTAAAACTCTGATCCCCAGGAAAGAAGGCACTGTTCCAGATTTGAATAATACAATAGTTATGGCTCTGGAATAGGAGAGCATGAGGAGTCCCAGGGACAGCTTGGAAAAGACCCAGGCATCTGGAGACTTCCTGAAGAACACCAGGCTTGGTAGGAAAAGATCTTTCCGATAGCTCTGTGACCCGGGGCAGGCGAGATGGTTTGGTGCAGCCATTAAGGACCCATAAATACCTTTCTAGACCTCTTACTATGCTGGGAACTGAAACTAAGATTCTCAGCACAATCTCTCTCCAGCCACCACCCCTGCTCTCCCCCCCAAAACAGGCCACGGGAGGTTGGTAAATATCATAATCAGATTAGTGGAGTGGAGGCAGCAGAGACGATGGTGGGAAAATGCTCTGGGCTGACCTAGCTCACACACCCCTCCTGGGAATTTAACCCTCTAGTCCTGTCCAACCCTTCCTATTTGGACCCTTGGCAGACCTGGGTGACCCTACCTGGGACATGGCCTAGAAGAGAGATGGGCCAGCAGGAAGCTAGCTCTCTGAGCTGCTTTTCTCAGACTATGCAGCCCTGCAGAGACCTCCACCTCTCCCTGTGGTCATGATGATGAGCTCCCTGTGAGACTGGGCTTCCAAGGTGATCTTAGTACAGGGAATGTTTTATGGGAGGTATAGGCTTAACCAGAGTTGAGTTCCATTGTCAAGCTGAGCATAGGTCTGAGCACCTAAAGTGCTTGGAAGCCTGGTCAGATGCAACAGTGAGTCAGGCACACCTGTGGAAAAGAATGGGCATCAAGCCAGACCAAGAGATGGGCTAGGAGAACAGGAGTTGGTGCTCTAGGGAGCCTGGAGGTGGGAAGCTGGGAGATGGAAACAGAAGGGCTAGGAGATGGGAGAGTTAAGGATTGAGGGTTAAGAATTGAGAGTTAAGAATCTGGAAATTGTTGGGGAGTTGAGGGTTTGAGATACTGAGATGTTAGAGGATTAGGAGGTCAGGACCTGAGGAGAAGAAGTTGGGGTGTTTGGGGGGCTTATGGAGACTAACCCCAAGGGAAAGGAAGTAGAGAAACATGGTCACAGACAGAAAGGGGTGCCTATGGGTAGACAAGAGAGATACAGGCCAGGCCTCCATCGGTCCCGGTCCCTGTGGCTGTGCTGAGGCCAGTCAGGGCGGGCAGTGGGCCTCTCCTTTTCGGGCTGTCAGAGCAGGTTAGGCTTCGGGAACTGGTTCTCTGGATCATCTCCTGGGAGGGAGCCAGCCCCTCCCGGCAGGCAGCTTTGTTTGGAGAAAGCGCAGGGATTAGTGGGACTGCCCCCACACCACCTCCCGGCTGCCAGCTCCTGGCTCTTTCATCCCTGAAGGTCGCTAAAGCCCCAGTGCTTTGAGATTAGGCCCCACAAAGGGGCCCCTTGTGCTCCAGCCAAGCCCTGGGGGCAGGGAGGGGAAGGGGGGGGTCTCAAGAACTCAGTCCAGGCCATCCCCTGAGACAAATCCCTCTCTCCTTCCCTGGCATCTCCCAAAAGATCTCCCTGGCCAAAGGCGGAAGACTTCTGTTCCCCACCCAGTTTAGAGCCTGTCAAGGGGCATCCCAGGTCAGTTGGGGAAGACCCTCAGGAATAGCTTGCAGCTCTCCCGGCAAATCAACATCCATCCATGACCATCTCAGCGTAGAAGTAGAAAGGGCTAGGGGTATCTAGGGTGGAGGTCAGAGCAAGGTCTGGTTCATAAACTGAGAGAGCACATCTGTCCAACTTGTTCATTGAGCAGTTGGGGAGACCAACTGAGGCTTGGGAAGAGGAAGTCTCTTGTCCTGGGTCACACATTAAGGTTGCTAGCAGAGCTGGGTGAAAATGTTTTGGAACTCCCAAACACTCTGTGAGGAGCCTTCCCTCCTTTTTATCAGATGTTCAAGCCCAGTTCCTGATAGAGTTGGGGGCTATTTTGTGCTTCCTGCACACAGTAACCAGTCAGTATCCAATTGTCAGTGACACCCACTCTAACTCATGGTCACCCAAGTGGGTCTGAGTAGAACTGTGCATATTCTATGGCTGATTTTTTTAATTACCAGAAGTAGATCTCCAGGTCTTTGTTCAAAGTGGCATTTCACATGTTTGGATTTCATGGTTCAGCAAAACTTCAAAAACACAAAACCAAACCAAAAATGTGGTTCCAGCATAAAGTTGCCAGATTTAAATTTTGCCATATAAGGGCACTGGGGAAAAATTACCAACTGATGTCAGCATAATTTCATAAAAGAAAGGATATTTTAGTACCAAAAATGTAGAAAAGACATAATCTTAGATGAGAGAGAATAGTGCTTCAAATTGAATAGATGGAGCTTTCTGACAATTTTCCTACAAAAGCTTTATTTTCTTATTGTTTGGTGCTGGGTGAAAATGTCTTGGTACTCTCAGACCAAGTGACCTTGGAGGCCTATTTCCTCAAGAGGCTCACAAGCCTCAGTAATATGCACCCAGGTCTCCCAGATTGGAATTCTGCCTATTCCTCCATACTGAGAGGAGAGTGGGGGTGGCTGTTTCAGGTCTGGCACTGGGTGCTGGTGCCTGGGGCCCTAAGGCTGGGCTACACCAGGCATTTTGCTAAGAGGACAGTCTTGATCCAGTCCCTTTTAGACACAAGGAGATTAAGGGGAGGGGGAGGGAGCAGGCCTGGCAGCAGTCGATAGAGGAAAATTTCTTCCTATTCTCTTGCCCATAAAATGTTTGTGGCCAACATATTGCATGACATTCCCAGTGAGGCCACAAAAGGCAGTGCTGGACTGGCGGGGTCAAACAGAACTCATGGAGCCCAGCCCTTCTGCTCAGTCCTCAGTCAGGTCAGTCTGTGAGGATGGTGACAGGGAGGGGCTTGGAGTAGTTGAAGTATATGGGGTTAACCTGAGGAGCATCAAAGATTTTCAATAAGTTCCTTGTGAGACAGTGTCAACAGACAGGGGACTGCCAATGAAAGGTAGGACCCAGTTGTTGTTACCAAGTTGTTGTTAAGTGATTTTGAATGGTTTCCGACTCAGTGACCTTGTGTAGGGTTTCTGAGGAGCAACTGGTGAGTTTGAACCATTGACCTTGCGGTTAGCAGTCCAGTGCTTATGCTATAGCACCACATACCAGGCACTATGCTAAATGCTAATTCATTTAATTCTTACAACAACCCTAGGGGGTAAGTATTATTATTTCCCCCATTCGACAAATAAGGACATTGAGGCATAGAGGTTAAGTGACTTACTCAAAATCAGTTTTTAAGTGGCAGAAGCTGGGTTTGAACCAGGCATTTTTGCTCCAGAGTCTATGCATTTAATTACTAGGCTCTACTGTGGTGCTGGCGCTGCAAAGCCATTTGAACTTCAGGGTCAGCAGTTCAAGCTCACCAGCCACTCCTTGGAAACCCTATACAGGGTCGCTATGGGTCGGAACCAACTCAATGGCACTTAACAACAACAACAATAACTGGTGCTAAGCAAGGTTTGCCTCAAAATTCCCATGGTCACCTGACCATGCCCTTCCCATTTCAAGATGGCTCCATAGTTCAGGATGGTTCAGAACCATCATGAAATGCATGTCATCTGACTGGGTAGAATAGAAGTGTCCGTTTGCCTAATTTTTATGGTTTCATAAATGTGTCCATAAGTGATTTGATAGTTTTCCCTTGAGTGTGAACTGGACTTAGTAACTTGCGTATAATGAATGTTGTTAAATGCTGTTGAGTCGATTCTGACCCATAGCAACCTTGTATGGGGTTTCCAAGGAACAAACAGCTGGTGAGCTTGAACCACCGACCTTACAGTTCAAACGACTTTGCTGTCTGATACATTAGCCCACAGCACTACACCAGGACTCCTATAATGAATTTGTTGTTGTTATTGTTAAGTGCCGTGGCGTCGGTTCTGACTCATAGTGACCCTGCACAGGGTTTCCGAGGCTGTAAATCTTTAAGGGAACAGAATGCCTCATCTTTCTCCTGTGAAACCACTGGTGGTTTTGAACTGCTGACCTTGAGGTTAGCAGCCCGATTAGTAACCACTATGCTACCAGAGGGAGTCCTGGTGTGGCGCTGTGGGTTAATGCGCCAGACTGCAAAACTGTTTGAACTGCAAGGCGGTTCAAACTCACCAGCTACTCCTTGGAAACCCTATACAGGGTCACTATGGGTCGGAATCGACTCGATGGCACTTAACAACAACATGCTACCAGAGCTCCTTTATAATGAATAGAATGTGGTAAAAATAATAGAATGTCATTTTCGAGATTAGGTTATAAATACACTTCCCATTTTGGAATCTTCTCTCTCTCCCTTTGTCTCTCTCTCTCTCTCTCTCTTGAATTCCAGCCGTCATATAAAGACGTTCTGGCTATCCTGCTGGAGAAGCCACATGCAGGAGCACTGAGGCACCTCAGCTGACAGTCATTTGGAACCACCAAAGGTGGACCCTCCAACCCCAATCGAGGCTTTGGATAACATAGCCTGGCCAAAAGAAATCAAAACCTCATGAGAGACTCTGAGCCAAAGCCACCCAGCTAAACTGCTTTTGGAGTTCTGACTCTCAGAAACGGTGGTATAATAAATGTTTGCTGTTTTAAGTCTACGTTTTGAGGTAATTTGTTATGCAGTAACACTTAACCAGTCTTATTAGTTTATCTCATCATTAGAGTTTCACTCTATGGGTCAAGCCACTTTCTTCCCCAGGTCTTCCCAAACCTTAGGAGGAAAACAACAGCTAGCTGGGCTTAATCTCCTGGTGTGGCACTATAGGACCAGCACTGGACTTTGAACCACAAGGTTGGCAGTTTAAGCCCACCAGCTGAAACCTGTGAGTAGGAACCTACTCAGCAGCACTTAACAACAACAACAGGGCTAATCTGCAGGATAATGGTTGGGCCTCCAGGGTGTCTCCAATCTGGTTATGTGATACCATTCTGGGAACAGTAATGTGACCACTTAATCATTCTGAACCCCTCAGGGTCAGGCCTGGTAGTGTAGCGGTTAAGAATCAGGCTGCAAACCGCAAAGTCAGCAGTTCGAAACTACCAGCTGTTCCGCAGGAGAAAGATGAGGCTTTCTGCTCTCGTAAAGATTTACAGGCTCGGAAACCCTGTACAGGGTCGCTATGAGTTGGAACCGACTCCATGGCACATAACCACCACCACCACCAGGGTCAGGCCAGGGTGGTCACCAACAGGCAACTTAGATATAGCCATATGACTTCACAGTTTTCTTATGTGGCTGCTTCTTTCCTAGAGGAGTCAAACCTTGCTGTAGTTGACAGTAAGGAGGCATGGCTGTCATTGAGATGAAGCTTGAGGAGAGCTGGGCTCTGATCAAAGCAGAGCTCAGACCCCACAGATCCCATCTTTGGGCCCTGATATTCCTAAGATCTCTCATTCTATGCCTGCAGTGGTCACAGCTACAGTTGTGGGACACCCCTCCCCTACAGTCTTCACGTTCTGGGCACTGACCCACAGTCAGATGTTAGCACAATGTGACTACACATTCCAGTGTCTCTGTGTTTGTGTGAGCATGAGTGTGAAGGTATGGGATGGGAGAAGTCTGTGTGTCAAAGTGTATGCTGGTGGTCTTCACACAGCATGCATTTGTGGGCCTGTGCATTTGATGTGTGGATTTCTGAGTGGGAAGGCATATGTGTGTGGCTATATTTATATGTGTATTTGGGAAAGTATACACATGAAAACATGTGTATCTGCATGATGACATTATGTTTTAGAGTGGGGACTATGCACTTCATCCCATGTGTCTGGATGTCTGGGTTTCCAGGTACAAGTGCTAGGTGAGCCTGGGCTACGGTTCTTAAAGGGTTAAGAGAAACAGGCACTGCCATAACTCTTAATCATAGCTTTGCAAGCTTAGCCAGTGCCCCTGTTGAAAAATGTTTCAAAAAGCAAAATAAATGATCTTTTAGTTACAGAAGTATTGATTTTGCCCACATCTAGTAATAAAGAGCAAGTCACCTGTAGCTAAAACTCTTGTAAAATATATTTTATACTCTAATAGTCTGCAGATAGAGTCACCCGCTGAGCACAGATGACAAATCTCCCCAGCGCGGCCTGCGCCCCCCATATTTCACGTCAGGGACGCAGTGGTGGTACAGGCAGCGACAGAGCTGGGCCTCCCTGTGGGTGAAGATACAGCCTTGCTGGCCAGAGGGAAAGAAAAAAGGGCAGCTTTCCTGGTACACAGTTCCCTCCTGCTTGACTCTGGGCCTTTAGCACTAACCTGGGTCATGGTGGAGGCTTAAGACCACCCACCCTGTAGAGAAAGTGCCTGCCCCCTTCTCAAGTCTGTATCTCCCAAGAGGAGCTCTCCCCCAGGCTGTTAGCATAGGGACATGTCTCTTTCTACCAACCAGCATCAGAAGCTGGCAGTTTGGGAATGTTGATGCTGGATTTAAGAAAAAGGTGAGTAAGTGGGTAGAGACTCCTTTCTAGTTTGAAACATGGTTACTCTGGGTGTGTACAGACACATTCACACATGTGCCTCACCAGGACCCTCCCTCCCAAGCTTCCATTTGCACAGGAAAACACACTCAGCCCTCCATGCACACATACACAGAGGAAAACTTACAGGAAAGTCTTACACACATTCAGAGGAACATACTTGACACTTACTAACACATGTGCATGCACACACACACGTATAACACTGACTTCATGTATGCACTGAGAAGCACTTCTAATGCACATCCCGTCCCTTCACACAAGCTTGCCATACAGCTAAAGAATCAGACCACATCTGCTATACCAGAGAATATTTTTTCAAGAAATAGACTTCAGTCTAACCAAATAAGTTACTTTGCTTTTGGGGATCTGAATGTGTGTCATGCCCTTCTCTTATATATTTGTTGTTAAGTGTTATAGAGTCGATTCCAACTCACAGTGACCCTGTAAAGGGTTTCCGAGGAGTGGCTGAGTTTGAACCACAAGGTCAGTGGTTATCTTACGGCGCCACATCAGAACTTTTCTCTCGTATTAGATAGATGTTGTTGCTGTTAAGTGCCTTTGAGTTGAGTCGGTTCCAACTCATAGTGACCCTGTAGATGGCTTCCAAGGAGCGGCTGGTGAGCTTGAACCACCGACCTTGTGGTCCAAACCGACTTTGCAGTCCAGCGCATTAACCCACAGCAATCGATCTGGTCAAACACTCGCCAAACAGACACCCACTGACGCAGATCCGCTCTCTACTGTCATTGTAGGTTGCTGGGGAATTGCTTACTAATGACATCCTTCCTTTACTGCCCAGAGGAGTGCAACCAGGAATGAAGCCCAGGCTTTGAGGGGACGCTGTTTCCAATCTTCCTCTGTCCTGAACCTGATGTGTGGTTCTGAAAAAGTCCCTGAATTTCTCTGAGCCCCTGTTGCCCTCTGTGGATGGGATCCTACATTTCCTCTTAGAGCAGGTCCATCCAACTCACCATGTCCCTGTGTCTAGTCTTGTCCTCACCAAAGACGAGCCTTGGTCAGGGCTCCCATGGAGAAATACAGTCTTCTCCCACCTTCTTCCCCCTTGCACCTTCCTGCAGGCAGCCTGCTGGAAGTCTCCACTCAACAGAGTCAGCTCCAGGGAGAGCCCCGCCCCCTGTTCCCGTAAATGGGTGGTCGTGGTGGAGAGGGGTAGCTGTAGGTTACCCACACCCCACCCTATCAGGGGACAACAGTGGTCAGGGGCAACTTGCGGTGCTCAAAGGCACATACACACTCAACGCAAAGAATAGTTCTCCTAATCCCGCGGGCAGAGAAAGATGGAGGGCAAAAGTAAGGGGCCCTCGGGGAGTAAAGTGAGTTCCGGAGGAGGTACTGAGGAGGTGTGGTGTGATGGGTTCAGGAGTTTGTGGGGGACCTGGGGAGCAGTGGGGATGGAGCAGGCAGCTTACTGAGCTGGGGGAGGAAAGGACCAGGAAAAAAGCAGTTTATGGTGGGGGCGCAAGGAAGGAGACTTTGGGAAGGTCAGAGAGGGCCGGGAGCAAGAGAGGGGGTCTTCTAGCGGTGAGGGGCTACTTCGGTGGAGAGAGCGAGCAGAGCAGGTAACTGCCCCGCGCTGGGCGGGGGCGTGGGGGGGCAGTTCTTTAAGCGGCGGCCGCGCTAATAACCTGTCCAGGAGATGGCTCGTGGCAAATTGCTTTGTTAGTCTTGTCAGCGCGACCGAGGCCGCCGTCAGCGCGCGCCATGGATCAAGATGATGAATCGCCGCGGACGGCGCAGATGCAGGCGGCCCGCGGCCCGGCCCGGGGGTGGGGGTGGAGGCGGAGGGGGCCGCAGGGGGCCTGCTGCCGCCATTAACTTCCGAATTAGTTCTAAGCCGCCCTCCACCCAGTCATTGCCCCGGGAAACGCCAGCCGTGGGGGCGGGAGCGGGTCCTGGATGGGAGTGGGACCAGCGCCTCCATCCGAATTAGGATCTAGGCCGCCCATCCTGGACTCCGTCTCTGGTGCAAAGGCGAAGGTCGCAGGAAGAAGCGTGGGAGGGTCTTCTTCACGGCTCCCTTGGGGAAGGGGGCGTCTAGGGGCAGTCCCATCCGGGCACCTAGGACAGGGCGCCTTGAGCAGCCGGCAAGACTGACTTCCCTTTCAGAGAGTACGTGGGTGTATGTCGGGGAGGTGGGGGTTTGGGTTTGGCATTGCTTCTAAGCTGAGCCTGGAGTCTAGCGATGACATGGTTGGGGTTGCCTTGGGATTTTAGGGGGGCTGAGGCCCCCACTTCCCAGACCTTTCTACGCAGACATCCGGGACCCTCTGAGTTCCCGAACAAAAACCCTATGCAGACCCAATTCCACAAATTCCCAAATTACCGCATCCCTTGCCTACCACCCTCTTGGTCAATTTAGAAACAACATCCACCCCACCACCACCAAAACATGCATACGCATGACACGCAGAAATTTGACAGCGCACATATACAGTATATATAGACATAATCCACAAAAGCACAGCCTAAATTCATACATGTACATGCTTAAACATGTACAAAGGAGCTCTGGTAGCGTAGTGATTATGAATCGGTCGGCAGTTCGAAACTACCAGTCGTCCGCGGGAGAAAGATGAGGCTTTCCGTTCCTGTAAAGATTTGCAGCCTCGGAAACCATGTGCAGGGTCACTCTGAGTCGGAAACGACTCCAGGGTACTTAACAACAAAACATGTACACATGTTCCACAAAACTCATGTGAATACATACAAGTAACTCAGACTTCCGAATGCATTACATACAAGCACTTCCCGAAGTGCACCCCAGCCTCCAGCCCCAGTCGCCCAAGGAAAGTCGATTGGGGGCGGGTTTCCAGTCGATTTGCGGATGCCTTCCTCTTAAGCCCTTTGAAGGTGTCAGCCACAGCCTGGGGCGAGTGGGGAGGCTCCAGGAGCAGGTTCAGGAGACAGGCCCTGAACTATTTCCACTTCTTAGCTTCTGTCTAGACAGGTGTACCCTCAGAATCATTTTTGTTAAATCAGTAAAACCCACCCACATTGTGGCGTGCCAATTTCCCCACTGCATTAGGCCTCCCTAAATGACACCTTCCTCTTCTCCCTCCCACCACATTTTTCTCCTGGGCTCTAGGTCCCAGCTCAAGCCTGAGGTGTTTGATCCCCCCACCTCCAAACAGTAATACAAAATTTACCAGAGACCAGGTCCTGTTCTAAGGAGTTCTGGTAGCATAGTGGTTATGAGTCAAGCTGCTAATCTCAAGGTCAGCAGTTTGAAACTACCAGCCGTTCCACTGGAGAAAGATGGGGCTTTCTGCTCCTGTAAAGATTTACAGCCTCGGAAACCCAATACAGGGTTGCTATGAGTTGGAACCCACAGCACACCACCACGACCAGGTACTATTCTGCAGTGTCAATGCAAAGTGGTGGCATTGACCAAGTGATGGCAGCTCTCTCTGTTCACAGTGCCCCCTTATGGTGGGTCTGGAAGTCCCTGTAAGGCTGGGTTTGGTCCAGTAGCGTAAACTTCTCCAGGTGCTGGTGTCTGAAAATCTGAATTTTTGGGAGCCCAGTATGTGGAGTCTGATGTGGCGCAGTGGGCTAATGTGTCAGACTGCTAAATTGTTTGAACTGCAAGGTCGGTGGTTCAAGCTGCTCCTCGGAAACCCTATACAGGTTCACTATGGGTCAGAATCAACTGAACTGCACTTAACAACAACAACCAGTATATGCCATGAGACTCAGGGCACACTGATCTCTAGATCTCCGCTATTGGGACAACTGGCATTGGCAGTGGACTTGGCAACCTGGGATAGGAGGTTTCTCTGGTGGGGCTGAGTCTGGATTGGAGACAAATTACTTCCAAGAACAGGTGTCTTGCCTAGGTTCACACTGAATGGAGCCCTCAGTAGCCCTCCCTCGGCAGACCAGTGAAACCTGCACTGTGTTCAACACCCCTAGCCCCAAGTCAGGGTCTGGCCCAATCATACTTCTACCCCTGGACTGTGGTGGGATGTTAGGGTGGGATGAGTTAGATTTGGGTCTCTGGGCAAAGAAATTGAGTGTTCCATCCTCCTGCAAGGGAAGCCTCAATTGGATAAGGGGTTTCTCATGGTTTTTTTAAAAACCACCTTGGTGGGATTGCTAGGGGTGACTTTACATCTGTGGCAATGTGGAAGAGTTTTTAGTGACGCTTTACCCCCATTTGTGTGCCTCTGTGAAGTAAGTCCCTTCTATGTCTGTGTGTGTGACTGACTATATATGTGTGCAGTGGCCATAATTTTCCCCAGAGTGATCTGTGTGTGTTTCTGTGTGACTGTGTGGACAGGCAGTTGGTGGGGATGCGGTGTTGTGATCTAGGGTGTTGTGATCTAGCGTGTGTAGAGCGCCTGGTGGCAGTCTTGATTATCCCTTAGACAGCCTCTGCTCCCCTTCCCTTCCTCCTTTTCCCCTCCCTCCTATTCTCTCTCTTCCCATCCCTCACCGGCCTGGGATCCCTGAAGAGAAATTAAAAGGTTATTTAAAGCCCCCGCCTCCACCTTTCTTGTCCCTTTAAATCGAGCCTAAACGGTTTTGCTTTGGCAGAAGAAATCTTTTCTGGAGCTTTGGGGTGGGGGTGGGGGAATCCTGCAGAGAGAAAGAGAGAGAGAGAGAAGGGTCTAAGCAGCCTAATCCTCTTAACGCCCCCTCCTCACACCTCCCTTTGGAGGCCCACCACTCCCCCACCCTCCCTGAGGCTCCCAGCCCCTAGCCTTGGCTAGGGAGCAACCCTGTCACTCAGATCTGCCCATGGAGTCTTGTGTCCTGCCACTTGACCCAGGCCTGGACTCTAAAATCTACTGGCAGTAGTGGCTGACTGTCCACCCTCCCCCTTGCTTAGACCCTAAGCAAACAGCACAGTCCAAACCAGGCTCCAGCTGCCTTGGCCCAAGTGTTAAAACCCTGTACCAACCTTACGGCCTTTCCTGGGCACACAACCATGCTTGAACTCACAATTACATAAGGATTTGTTACACACACACACACAAGGACTCAAAGCCCACAGTTACACATAGAGTCATGGTCATGGAAGGACCATTCACAAGGATGCACTCCACATACAACTCACAGCCAGAGGCCAGAGGCAGGTAACACTGAGACACAGTCATACAGGGACACACACTATATACACATACTTGGTCAAGTGCCTCTCCTGTGACCTCCACACAGCCACATACAGAGCCTCTGTATAGCCACTTGCCCATCCATGCTCCCCCAGCAGTGGAGACATTAATCTGGCCGGTTGTACACACCTAAGATACACACCTTTTGAGGTTCAGGCCGGGCTGACTTCTGGGCCAGCTCCAGAACGTCCTCTTCCTCTGAACCTTACAATGAATAGGCCCCAGGCAGAGGGAGAGTGGCGCTGGCAGGAATGGAAAGGTCTCAGACTCCATACTTTCCTTAGTGTGGGTCAGGCACCGTATCTGTGCCCCCACCCCCAAACGTTCGTGTCCTGCGTGTAACGCAGTGAGTCCCACAGGCGAGCAGCTTGCCAGGATGGTCATCCTGAATATGGGCTTGAGTTCTGAGTGCGGATTGTGGGGTGGGGAAGTGACACTGGGGGTGGGGGTGATAGGGATGCGAGTGGTGTGGGACGGATAGAGAAGGATGTGGGGTGTGTGTGTGTGTGTGCAGCTCAGGACCAACCTTGAGGAGACGGTGAGGGTGAGAACGTCCCACCCCACTTTCCCAACTCCAGGTGTCAAGCCCCCAACTGCGTGTTGGTGGAACGGGTAAAGGAAGGTTTCTCAACAGTCTTTCTGGCTCCAGGAATAGGCCGGTGGTTTCTGCAGACTCGAGAGGCAGAGATCCGGAACTGAGAGCCAACGATCGACAGACGGATATTCGGATATTCGAAAGAGGTGACTGGGCCGCTATACTCCCCAACCCACCGACCCCCTCAGCCAAAGGCTGACAACCTCGCCATAGAACTGGCAGGGCGGGGCGGAGCAGGGAGGGGAGGGGCGGGAGCGACGAGTGATTGGCAGCCTCCAGGGCCATTGGGGAGCGCACGGGTCCGCGCCAGGCGCCCGGGAAACGCCGTTTAAAACTCCAGTCCCGACCGCAGCGCGCGTAGATGGCAGCGGCGGCGGCGGCGCGGGCCTGGCAGACCAGGTGCGAGCGGGCGGGGCGGGCTGGAAGGGGCGCGCGGGCCCAGGGTCGCTCGGTAGGGAGGATGCGGGCCGCAGGGCTCCGGAGACGGCCTTTCTTCTGGCACTTTTGCAGTTCTGGGCCGGCTGGGAAGATCGGAAAGTTGCGGGTAGCAGACACTCAGACTGATAGACTGTGCGGGGACTGAGGAACAGGAGGGGAAGCCAGAGAGACAGGGAGACACGTAGGGTGAGATGGAGAGAACGCGCCCCTGGGCTGTGACAGTCAGAGAGAGCGCGGAACTCGAAATTCTGAGGCAGGGACGAAGAGCGGGGCTGAGGGCAGAAACGCGCCGAGGCAGAGACGGGAACCTCGCCCGCGGAGACACAGGCACCCGCAGAGAACGCTTCGAATCCGTCACGGTTTTGCCTCATTTGGAAGATATTACTTCGCCCCTGAAAAAAAAATAAATACAAAAAAGGTTTGGATATTAAGCGGAGACAAATCTTTCTCAGTTTGGAAGGGGGCGAGGGGTGGGGGAGGCAGGGGTAATGCGGAGCAGATGCAGCCTCGGGCGTCGCTGAGCCCGCGGCCAGGGCTGCCGAGGGGGCGCGGCCGGCGGCTCAGTTCCCCGCCCGGGGCGCGCAGGGCCGCCCACGCCTCCCTAGCGCCCTAGTCCACGCGACCCTGCAAGCTCCAAGTTGCCCGCAGCTTTGCCGGGGCTCAGTCTCTGGTCACGCACGCACATCTCCAGCTCAAACTCCGCGGTAGCTGAGTGCGCCTTCTCTCTTGGGATTGCGTTTCCGCAAGAATTCTGCAGCTGGGAGGGGGGCGCGGTCAGCCCTCCGCCTGCTTCTGCCCTCTTAGACACCACCTTGGAGGAGGGCCCCCCAGGTGGGTGTTTGGGGCACAGCAGGCCTAGTCCCCTGGAATTCGTTTTGCCTCCCGTGGCATCCTCTGGCAGCTGTCTGCAGAGCTCGGGCGGGGTGACTTCCCCTGGGACCATCCCCTGAAATGGATCTGGCTGTGTAGAGGGATAGCAGTGAAGGGAATGAGAGACCGTGAGTGTCTCTCTCCTCCGATCCTCCTCTCGCTGGTGGCAGCGCCCAGGTCCCTGGAGGAAACAGGCCGGGGGGCCGCGATGGGCCGCGTGGAGTCTCAGGCGCCGCCGGCTGAACTTTTTTTTATTGAGGTTTACAAGTTCCCGAACCCTGTGTAGGGAGCGCGGACTGGGCCTCAGCAGCTCAGGGATGTGTGTAAGGGGGCTCGGAGCCGAACAACCTCATCTCCTAAATTCGTGCCGGATCCAGGGCCTTGAATTTTACTGGATTCCCGGCTAAACAAAGTGGTGGTGAACTTTTTAGTTTCGTGATTTGTCTGTTGAGGGAGTCCCGAACTAGAGAAGGAGTCAGGACCCACGGCCTCGTTGCCCTATTTCTGGGTTTTGAATCCACCGAAGTCGGGAACGCGACGGGACCTCGAACGCTGCCTCAGCGCGGGGTTCCTGCCGGGACCCAAGACAATCGTTTTCTTTTTAGAAATGTTCGCAAAGTCTCTGGGCCCGTGGGCCTGGGGCTGTTTTTTTGTGGAAGTTCTAGTTTAGGGCTGTCTTAGAGAGAGAAGGACTTTACGGATCGGATGGGCCCTGGGGGAAAGAGGCTGTTCGTAGCACTGCAGCCGCGGAAATTGTGTAAGTTCGAGTGGCGACTGCGGGGCAGCATATGTTGCGTTTTCTTGCTTAAGTTCGGGATCCCGTGCGTTTCAGGCGGGTCGGCCCGATCCAGCGTCTTTTTAGTGGAGCTGTAGGTTAATGCGCCAGACTGTAAAACCGTTTAAACTGGAAGGTTGGCAGTTTAAGTTTACCAGCTGCTCCTCGGAAGCCCTATACAGGGTCGCTATGGGTCGGAATCGACTCGGCGGCACGTAACAACAACAACATCGCTTATTAGGAGTACTGGTGTGGCGCTGCGGGTTATTGCGCTTGATTGCAATGTCGGTTTCAACCGCATTGGTTCTGTGGTTCAATCTCACCAGTCACTCCTCGGAAACTCTATACAGGGTCGCTGTGAGTCGGAACTGACTGGACGGCATTTAACAATCGCGTATTAGGACTCCTGGTGTGGCGCGGTAGGATCAGCACTGGACTGCGAACCACAAGGTCGATAGTTCAAGCCCACCAGCTGCTCTTCGGAAATCCTATACCGACCGGGTCGCTATGAGTCGGAATCCACGCGACCGTACTTAATAACAACAACAATCACCTATTAATATTAGGCAGTGTGGGGAACTGTTTTCAGTTTTTCAGGGATTAGCGTTTCACTTCCCTCGAATCCCAGGCCGGGGTGGAGGGAGAAGTAGCAGGACTTAAAGAAAAGGAGGGAGCTCTGACCCAAGGATTGGTGAATTTAGTCTTTACCTCCCTTTTCCTTGAACCGGCTGTGCTTATGTGTGTGTAGGCGATCAGAGAAAAAAAAATCGAATTTGCTGCTTAGTGAGAGCAAATTATCCGGGTAATTGGTTCAAATTTCTCTCCTCTGCTGCAGTGAGAGACTAGGTTTTAGGACAACAAACAGGAAATCTCTCCTCTGGAGGGAGGTAAACACCTCCTCCCATTCCCGCAGACCTCAGTGTCGCAGACGCCTCCTGCAGGGATGTGGGAACCTGGTTGCAGTACCACTGACACCCGGATCGAATGCGAAAACGAAGGGCAAAGTGCAGAGGAGTGGAAACCCGCCCCGGGCGAAGGTCCCAGCGAAGGCGAGCACTCTCGGCTTAGGTCCGGACGGTGAGCTCCGGTGGGAGCGTTCCGGGTGACAAGTGAGTGCCTGAGGGGGTCCTGCACCCTTGTCCTAGTCACTTTCACACTCACATGCCTTGTGGTCGCAAAACTGGAGCCATGTCTTGGCTCCTTACGAACGTAACTTACACTGGGCACCCGACCCACACACACGAAGTACACACCTGGTAGATCTTGAGCGGGAAACAAAGTTTCCAGCGGACTTCAGGCTCAGCAGGGTCGGGCTGGAATGGCTGGATGGGCTAGCCTCCTGAGACCCGGGTTCTAGCGAGCGCTCGGCTGGATTTGGCAGTTGGAGCGTTCTGACTCCGCCCATGGTTGCTGGGGCAGGGGAAATCAGACTCAGGGGTACAGTCCCTGACCTCTGAGTTAATCTTATGTGCTGGACACACATGCCCACACATTTGCCGTCAGTACGGATTGACGGCCACAGACACAGACGCACACTCAGGCTGACAGTCGTACATATAGGTTAGAGTCACCAGGGCTATGGGGAACTACTCAGACATACAGGTGAGTCACACTGGCAAAGGAACACACACAGCAGACACACAGATGACAACCCCCCATTTGACAGACAGCCACTTACTTACACACAGAGTAAACTCAAGCGGATACTCGTGCGCATCACAAGCGACTCTCCAAGGCGCAGCAGCCCGCACCGCGTACTAGCCTGGCGCGGCCCTCCGGCAGACGCGTCTACGCTCGCGGCTGGGCTCGGCTTGCGCTATTTGCGTTGCTCTCGCGGGACCTGTCTGCTCTATCCCCATGCGGGGTCTCTGGTCCTCGCAGAACCCCCTCCCCTGTTCCCCCCCCCCCCCCCCCCACTCCCACGTCCCCCCCCCCCCCTGCAACGTTCCCATTCTCCGCACCCTCCCCCACGTCCCGCTCGGCCGCCCCGCGGTGCCAATGTAAATGACAGCAATAAATATCTAATCAGGGCCCCGGGCGACGCCGTCGCCGCCCGCCGAAGCCCATTACTGAGCGGGCAGGCGGGGTAGGTAGGGAGGGGTGGCGAGGGAACTTCGGGCGGGGGCGTACGGTCTCTTCTGGACGTTCACCCTGCCTTAAGTGCCTTAAGTACCCCTACTTCTTCCCTGGAGCGAGTCATCGCTCTTCCCCTGCCTCGGTTTCCCCTTCTATCAGGGCACCAAACTGGGTAGTCCGTTGTCTTGTCTGACCACCCCGCCATCCAGCAAGTCGCTGTTTCTGTTTAATCGCCCGTCGGTTCTTTGGACAACTGATCTGAGTGCGGCCTCATTGCTCCGGATGGCGGAAGGCTAAATTCGCACGGGGTCTCAGCTCCAGCGGCTCAGGTTCTGACTGCTCTTCAGATTTTACCCACATTTCTAGTAGCAAAGGAGAGAGTTCCCTGGATCTGGCCTGGACTACCAGAGCGCGTTTCCAGGCTGGATTACTCTTCCCGGTGGGCCTACCGCCCCTGTAGGCGCTGCATCAATGTGCCCCAAGGTCACTGGAGCCTACTGGCTCTCACAGGCTTCTTCCAGCTTCCACAGCTCTACCCTACAGTTTGCGTCCCCGCTGCCGCACTCTATCTACCCGTGCGCCTGTCGGCGTGCGTGCAGTGCGGGGAAACGGCGCTCTGCAACTGCTGGACAGACCCGCCCCCTGGGACTAAAGCAGCACTTTCTGGGGAACTCTGTAGTCCCTGTTCCCGTCCTAGCCTGGGCCTGAGCAAGCCCGAGGTTACCTAGTTCTTTGCACGGGGCTCCTGGCTAGGGACAACCAGACCGGCGGAGTAACCACCTTCGCCCCGGAGAAACCGCGACATTCCGGTTCTGACCCTGATGCTCCTTCCAAGACTTCTCTGGTCTTCGTTTTTGGCAGTCTAGTCTGCATCTATGCGGGCAAAGGAAGCAAAGAATCAAGCAATTACCCGGAAAGGTCGATTTCCAGAGCCGGTATTCAGTCCCCTCGGCTGTACTTGCAACTTTTCTTTCTTCAGGAGCTGATGCTGGACAGCATTAGGAAACAAACAAAAAACCCAAACCGAAAAAACAACAAATTAGCCTCACATACGTGTGTTCTCTCCTTTTCATGTTGCGTTTGGCTACTTTTTAAAATTATTGTTATTAAATTAACTCCCGCCGCTTGATTTCTTGGCCCTCCCTCCCACCCAACCGTAAGCACCTCGGGAAACCGGAATCAGAAAAACAGGGACCATTGGCCGAGGGGCCTCCCCTCAGTCTCAGCCCATTAGCCTGCGGGGGGCTAATTACCCCAATTAGCGGCTGATTTATAATTAATGGCTCGGACCAAGGGATAATTGGATGTTAATGGATAGCAGTTTGTGTAGGGAACTGTGTGTGCTGGGCTCCTCTAGGCACCCGGAGACTGGGGTCTGTCCTGAGATCCACTCACCCTGATCCCTCTCAGCTCAACCCCTGATCCATGCAAATATCTATGATCTCAGAATGGAGACCAAAATCTCCTTTGAAGGACTGATGAGTATTGAATGGCTGGAGTCCAGCATGCCGTTTCCTCAGAGTCTTAACTAGCCCAAAACGAGTCAACTTGCCTGTCCTGCTAGACTTGCACCTCCAGGACCATTTGGGAATCCTTAGGAATTCTGCTGTGTCCCTGTAGGTTAAGCACTGGACCGAAAGGTCATTTTAAACCTCAAGGTCAGTGGTTCAAATTTACCAGCTGCTCCTTGGAAACCCTATACAGGATCACTATGAGTCTGAACCGAAAACTCGACGGCACTTAACAACAACAAGTTGAGTTAGAAGGGGACTTGGGAGATTCTACAACCTCAACAACAACCCATTCCTCCCCCATATGGATTAGGCAATGTGAGGTTATCAGGTGGCACTATAGGGGTTGTAACACATCTATCAGATGCCACTGGAGAATGCTGCGTGGCAAGGTGAGAGCACTGACCAAAACTCTATGTGGGACTGGGGCCAGAACTCAGCCTGTGGCCAAGTCAGGAGGTTGACTCTAGATCTTCTCTGCCACAGGTAGGGAAGAGTAGGGAGGGGACACTCTACCTTCTGGACTTTAAAGGTCCTGCTGTTCTTATTACATTTCCCAAAGTCCATCTCCCTCTACCCAGGGCATCTGACCTCTTGGGTTCCCCTAGAACTGAAATACATTACACCATTCCCAGAGTCAACCCCCAACAAACAATGGTTTTATCATTACTTGTGGAATAAATGTGTGTGGTGCCCCTTGTTCTGGGTACTGGGGATCCTGAAAGGTCTGGCAAAATTAAGAGCTCTCGTGGGCATTAAGCTGCTTAGCTGTGTGGCTTTGGGCAAGTAATTTTACCTCTCTGGATCTCAGCTTCCTCATCAATCAAATGGGAATTATGAGGTTGTTGTGAGGTTTCAATGAGATGCTGCCTGGCAGGTCTCTATCAGGATGCCTGGCTAAAGTGGTTACTATTACACTGCAGATAAAGGGCAGGCAAATGGGCAAAAACAATGCAGGGAGGTAATGCTATGATAGGAGTTCAAAAGGAGTCACCTGACTCAATCTGGGGTTTCAGGGAGGGTTTCCTGGAGAAGGGGATGCCTGAAGCTAGTGTTGGGGACCAGGAGTTCTACAGGAAATGCTGGTGGAGGGACAGTGTTCCCAGAAGCTGCAACATGGTGACTTTGATGATCAGTGTCTCAATAGTGGGCAGGAGAGTGGTAATGTAGCAGGTTGGGGTGGTGAGGAAGTACAAATGAATTTGGGTATGTCTTTCAAGAAATATGGCTGCTACATAACCAATCTGAGAGATAGGTTAAGTTAAAGTGGGGAAAAGGAAACAGTCTATATTTTGATAGTTATACTGGGGGGCAAAGGCTGGCAATCCAGGGGGATAAGGATCTGAGGGTAGTCGATGTGCCCAGATTTCCTGGCTCATAGACACCCAGGAGCAGATGATACCACATTTACTGTCATTAGCCCTTCTCTAGAAATGTTTCCTGTAGCCTTACTGACATAGTGAATTGCTTGCTGAGTTGTTGGCACTCAGTTGGGGGTAAGAGGTGGATCTGGTACTTGGCAAGGTAACGAAGTGGATGGTTCCAGGGTTTCTACACCACTTGAGTGCTTGTTACTGATTGTGGAGATTCGGGGAGCTTGGCAGATTCAGCAGTGACAGAGAGTTCCTATCAAATAAACAACCTTTGAGGATGTCCAAATCTCGAGTCTGCTCCCAGAGATCCCATGCACTTAGGGTCCTTGATCAGAGCAGGACAGGAGCCTCAGTACCCCTCACCTTGTCATATGTTCCAAAACGGAGGCACTTATTGGAGTGGGGGACTCAGTCTTCCCAATTTCCAAACATCAGCCAAGGTGACTCATCTTCCACGAGTCTTAATTCCTCTTCTATAAAGTGGGGATAATAATAGTGTCCTCATCAAAGAGTTGGGACAAGAAATTAATGAGGCAACCTGAGTTAAGTATCTGGTCTATGCCAGACAGAGCTTCTCTTAACAAATTGGACCCACTAGCTCAGAATTGGAGGAGTTCTAGGTCATCTAGTTCAGTTACCTTCTACACATATGCACACACAGGAGAATCCCTCCTGTTTAACCTTCCTCACAGGTGGTTGGCCAGCTAGCTCTTGGGTATATACTTCTCATGATGTAGTTCTCTCTCTCCTGGGGCAGCACCTTGGGTCAATTCATATCAGAAGAGATCAGAGATGGCAGGGCCCTCGCCAAGGTCACATAGCAGCCTGGAGTTGGGGTGGGAACCTTGGCCTGGTGCTCTTGGTTTGTCTGTTTGTGCTCTACCTCTCTGAATGAATTCCTTTTGGTCTCTAAGCTGCTAAATAGGAAAGACAGCTGCAGGAGTCTCTCCCTGCCAAAGGTCCCAGGGAACCTCCAGGGCTGAAAGGGCAGCAGTATTTCTCAGGAAAGGAAGCGCATGCTAGCAGTCTACCCATGTCCCTCCTGCTACCATTGATATCCAGGACTAGTCCTCCCCAGGGCCCATCTCTTGACCATATACTCTGGAAATAAATACCAGGCAGATCCGCAGAGACCCAGGCTCTCCTACTGCCTCTACCACTGTCGAACTGTGGGACATTGGGCAGATGAGTTTACCTCCTTAAGTCTCAGTTTTCTTATCCATAAGATGGGGATAATAAAGGAGCTCTGGTAGCGTAGTGGTTACGAATCGGGCTGCGAACCTTAAGGTCAGCGGTTCGAAACTACCAGTCGCTCCGCGGGAGAAAGATGAGGCTTTCTACTCCCGTAAAGATTTACACCCTCGGAAACCCTGTACAGGGTCGCTATGGGTCGGACCCGACTCGATGGCACTTAACAACAACAACAACAACTTAATAGAATGTGTCAAAACTTATTAGATAATGTACTTGAGTAGGACAGAGCTTGCTTGGCTCAGGGTAAATGTTCAAAAAAGGTAGCTGTCATTACTGTGTCTTACTATGGCTGAAACCGAGGAGACTGAAGGAGAATGAAAAGTTCAGAAAGGAAAAGGGAAGTAAGATGGGGCAGACCTGTGGGATGACTGAGCTAGGTGCCACCAAAGGAAGAGTCCACTTTCCTTTTAATCAAAGATGCCTTTTGTGCAGTTTCCTGGCAGTGTTGCTGTTAATTTATAAAAAATGCCCCCTAATAAAATTCTGCTTGATTCTTCGATTGGCTGGGCATTAGGCCGCAGCCGGCAGCGACGCGGGGACATAACGGATGCATTTGCAGATTTGGAAAATTAAAGCCATCTATATGGCGCCTGTGGCGGGAGATCCGCCGATCTGCTTGCTTAATGAAATATAAAGATTCTTTTAACCAATGTAAGCACAATTCGACAGCTTGTGAAACGCAGCCGCGCCATGATGGATGGCTCTCTTGGCTTGCCAGGAATTGCGGGGCGGCACCTTTTAAATATATAATTGATTCTGTTTGGAGTGTGCAGTGGGCTGAGCCCACACAGGGCCGGCCTGGGCCGGCAGTGCAGGGCCCCATTTAGATATTTCTGAAGATCCTGCAAGGACTCTGACCTGGGCAGTTCTTGGTCTCCCTATAGGGCCAGCCAGTGCTTGGAACTGAAGGTGAATGGGGCTTCTGAGGGCCCACGGATAGATCTGGACTGTCTTTATTGACGGAGTTCCTCTAAAACCCAGTTCTTTAGCAATGGGAACAGAAAGTGGTGGGGCTGAGACTCTACATTCATTCAACATTTATTAAAAATGTCTATGCTAGACATTGCCAAACCAAAAACAGATAAGGCAAATTTATTTGTTTTCTGTGTTGATGTCTCCCTGCCTTTTCGTTTTTGTTCTAAGACCCAGAACAACAATACACTAACTTAGGAACAGTGATTTCACAGGAACTCATTTAGCTTTATGTTCCTCTGGCCTCTCTCTTGCACTCTCTCTCTCACACACATACACACTCACACACACATTCATTCATACACATGCACTCCCACAGAGATATATAAATAGCCACAGATACACACATAAAAAAGAGACAAAAGCTCACACAGTCATGTGGCCAATCCCATCAGGTTTCGTGCACCTTACAGGACCACATATAGGACACTGAGATGAGCGCATACATGTGACTATGTGGTACAACTTATGTGCAGCCCCAGAGGAGAGTCTCCCTGTGACCCTGATGTCCAGCTAGAGTGAGAAAGAGGAGTGTGAGGCTGGGAAGAGACGAGCATAGCTTCATCTCACAACGTATATGACTACGCATGTGCGTTTTCTTTGCTGTCCTACTGCTGTGGGTCAAATACAAGATAGCATAGGGCAGAGAATGGGATATGCTGGGGTTAAGTGCCTGCGTGACTGGGGTTGGGCAATACTAACTGGTAAGAAGAACTTTACCTCTGGAAACCTGTTCCACTACTTCCTAGCAGTGTGGTCTTTAGAAAACCATCCAGTCTTTCTCAACTTTCATTTCTGCATCTATAAAATGGGATTAATAGTAGTCCATAACTCCGAGGGCATTAGGAGGATTGATAGAGACATTTGATGTATTAGAGGCACTTCATAAATAATTGGTGCTAGTAACTCATTCATCCGAGTCCCATGTCCTGAGCCCAGTCTTTGTTTGCCCTGTGGTCTGGGCCAGGGTGGAGGTGAGTGTCCAAAAATGCATAAGACACACTTCCTATCCTTAAGGAGTTCATTCTAGTTGGAGAGACAGAAGTATCATCAGAGTATTGTGATGCAGGTGCTATAGTAGAGAAAAGCCATGTAAGGTTTGTAGAAAGTAAATTATGGCTATTAATTGTGGTTGTCACCATCATTGTCATCACCATAATTTCTTTTGGGAGTCTGGAGCGGGGAGAGATGTCTTCTTGGGGCAAGCTGGGGAAGCCCTATTCCAGAGGAACTAGGCCTTGATGACTGGTGTGGCACTGCAGGATAAACGCTGGACTGCTAACCACAAGGTTGGTGGTTCAAATCCACCAGCTGCTCCTCAGGAACCCTTTACAAGGTTGCTATGAGTTGGAACCGACCCAACAGCACTTAACAACAACAGGCCTTAACGCTACCCCATGGGGTAGTACAAATGGTTAAGCACTCAGCTATGAACCAAAAGGCTGGTAATCTGCTTTCCTAAAGGTTATAGTCATAAAAACCCAGTGGAGTATAGTTTTACTCTGAAATATACATAGGCAGTCTCCATGAGTAAAAATCTATTCAACAGCAGCCCTTTTTCCCTTTCTTTCCTTTCTTTAAGGCATTGACAGACAGGGAGGAATTAGTCCCTCTTTAGGTAGGAAGAAGGTTGTTTCAGGTAGAGGGCTCAGCAGAAGGAAAGGCATGGAGGTGACAGGAGGGAGTGGCAGGTAGTCTGGTATTGCTGGGTACTGGGGAAGGGGAGGGTATTAGGCCAGAGGGGTGGGTGGAGCCAGACTAGGAAGGTTTTTGAGGCTTTCAGAGGCCAGTGGGCTGGGATAGTCCTGTGACCTGCCCAGAGAGGTACCTTTCTTGGCTTCAGTTAATAAAGACGTGTTGTGCATCAGAAACTGTGAGATCAGCAATAATTAAGTCAATTAAAATGTCACTTACCACATTAACAGCAGTGAGTTTTAAAGCAACAAAGCCCTTGGGTTTGATGGGGGAGGGGCATTCCAGCATAGCAGGGGTAGGGGCAGGGAGGGGAATGGATAAAATTACTTCTAAACACTGTTTCCCATTCCCCACCTGGAGCTTGTGACACAGTTTGGAGGCAAGCCAATGCCTGGCTGTATCCCCACATCCTTTGAAGCACATGGACAACCCTTCTCTCCACCATCTAAAAAAGGAAAGAAAGAATATAAATGTGAAAATTACTTGTAATCACATCTGCTATCTCCCAGAGATGACCTCTGTTAGCATTTCGGGGTATAACCTTCCAGACTTTTTTTTCTATGCATATTTATACATACATTACAAAAATGGGATCACATCATGCATACCATTTTGTTACCTATTTCTCTGCTCAACAATATATTGTGATCATCAGCACATAGATACACATCATTGTTTTAAATAGTGGCATCATATTCCACTGTGGGCATGACTGTAACCTCATTTACTGAACTAATCCTCTCTTGATGGGCAGTTAGGTTTCCAATTGTTTGCCATCATAAGCAGCGCTGTGATAAATATTCCTGTGCACATATCTCTGGATAAATTTCTGGAAATGCAATTGTTGAGTCAAAGACGATGCACTCTCTAAAGGCTTTTGATGCGGGGAAGAAAGAGCACTTTCATCAGCAAAGCAGAATGGCCATTTCCCATTCTACTAGACAACCCTGGGTAGGAATAACTTTTCTTCATGTGTGCCAATCTGATGGGTGAAAAATGGTATCTTTTGTTCCTATTTGGTTTTAAGGAAGCCTGAGCTTTTTGTCAAATCGCAATTGGCTATTTGTGTTTCTTTCTTAATGAGTTTGCTCCATTTATTTAGCCCATCTTTTATTATGATGACTACCTTTTTATTGCTATATAAGAGCTTTGGTGTGTTGCTGTAGGATAAGCACTGGACTGCTAACCATAAGGTCGGTGGTTCAAAGCCATCAGCTGCTCCTCAGAAACCCTATACAGGATTGCTATGAACTGGAACCGACGGCACTTGAAAACAACGTATATTATAAACATGCTTTCATTTTTATCTATTTATTTACTTATTTTTCAAATCAGTTTTACAAACAATTTCCTGGGTGTGTCATTTGCCTTGTAGCTTTGCTTATCCTCTATTCTGTTATACAAATGTTTTCAACACTTTATGCTCCCTTGTCTATCAGTCTTTTCTCTTAGGTTTCTGCCTCTCCTGCCCAGAGAGGTTAAGTTGTGTTTATGGTACACAGAGTAGGCGTCTCTAAATGCATGTTGTTGGTAGGTTAGGTGTTAATGTGTGAGTGTCCACTTAAATTGGCAATTAGCTACAGGAATCTGTAAATCCAGCCCTGAGCTCCAGATTTCTATAGCTAACTGTCAATTTAACAGACCCACTTGGAAATCAGATCCACATTTTATACTTACTTTGTTCTCCCAAAACCCTAGATTCCCTATTCACCCCCAGACCCAGTCCTGCTACAGTGTGCCTGATTCAGGAAAAGACCCACCTTCAGTCAGCTGATCAGATTTTAAAAACCTTAAGAATCCTTTTCCTGCTCCTTTCCTCATATCTTAGAACTAATCCATCAGCAAGCCTGTGGATTCTACCTTTAAAATAGGCCCTGAATCTGACTGTTTCTTACCACCTCCACCCCGTCCACTGTAGTGAAGCCACCATGGCCACTAGTCTGGCCATTGCAGTGGTTTCCTTCTTGCCCCTCAGCAGTTTCTTCTCCAGACAGCAGCCAAATAGAGCTTTTAAAAACAAATCATGTCATGTCACTTCCCTGTTCAAGACCCTGTGGGGGCTCAGAATAAAATCCAAACTCCTTACAGGATCTGGGTCTCTTTCTCTCATTCTCTCTCTCTCACCTCATTTCCTGCACTCCTTCCTTCTTCGCAGTGCACAGCGATTTAGATACATACATATCATGCCCCCCACACCTCCCACCCCCTACACCCCAAACCAATCTCACAACATACACATACACATACCACATCATATACACACAGCACATATACCGTCCTACACGAACATACCATACAGGCACACACACCACATGCCCCACAAAACATACATACCACTCCGAATACAACACACACTCCATCATACACAAACACCATTAAACACACACACGCACCACACAATGCACACACATAATATAACACACACCATCATACACACACAGTTTATTTATGCTCAGGGTCTTTGTATTTGCTGGTCCCTCTGCCTAAAAGTCTTTCCTCCACAGCTCCACATGGCTTACTTTAAGTTTCTGCGCAATGATCAGAGCACCCTTTACTGACTATATGTTCTAAATTATTCTACCATTACCTTTTGTTTTCCTCCCTTGCCTTATTTCTCTTTGTAGTGTTTGTCTGACATTATTGTATATATTTACTCATTATTCTATGTTCCTCCCTCCTCTGCAATGAGAAATTCCATGAAGGCATGGACTTTGTTGGAAATTTGGTAGGTGCTCAATATTTGTTGAATGAATATGTGTAGTATTATAAATGTGTGCTTGTGTGTAGATGTATTGACTTCATGAACAGATATATTTGAGAGTGGCTATGTGTAGAGCTGTCAGAATAATGATGTTGAATTTGTGAATATTGCTTAAGTTTGTATGTGAATATGCCTAGCGGAGAATGTCTGCATGTGTGTGTTTGTCATGAAATGTGTGTATAGTTGTCTAGGAGCATATGGATATTTGTGTACATGCTATGGGTATTTGCGTATGTGTTGTTGTTAAGTGCCTTTGAGTCACTTCTGACTCATAGTGATCCTGTATAGGGCTTTCGAAACGTGTAAATCTTTGCAGGAGCTAGCAGCTTCATCTTTCTTCTGCAGAGTATCTGATGGGTTTGAACCACTGACTTTGTGGTTTACAGTACACTGTGCTCTAGGGGTCTGTTTCAGGGAGGGTTAGGAGCTGAGATGCCTCTTATCAAATGGACCTATTATTTGCCATCTTTCACCTCCTTGTCTGTGTGTGTCACTGGGACCCAGCAGACATTGGACTACATTCCAAAACTGGCTCCAGTGGTGATACTTCAATTCTATGTAGGGTGGGAACTCAGATCAGGACTGTGAGGCCATGGAGTAGATCTGGGGTTGATGGGACCTTCATGGCCTTGTGCTAGTCTGAACCATCTCAGTAGGAGGCTGAGAGGGCCATAGGGATCAGGCTGCTAGAATGCTCTCTGATGAATGAGTAATTTCTCTTAATCTTTGCAATGTTGGAAGCAATTTGTCATCAATGAGAAATGTGAGCTAGGCCTTGGATTGGCTGTCTGGCCTCAACAGTCACTGCTTTTTCTCTAAACCTTAGTGACTTATCTATAAATGAGGCTTGTTGGTCCTGGTCTGCTTGCTTCTTGGAAATATGTTGAGAATAGACGGAGGTAATGGTGTTGAATGTATATTAACAGTCATAACAATTGTGGTTTTATATCTGTGCAGCATGTTAAATATGATTTTAATCTTCTTGAGCTTCAGAATGAATGCCTCAGTGTACACAATATAATTGTGGGCTTGGCCCTGAGTGGGCATCAATGGGTGTTTGTTGAATGAATGAAAAAAAGTGTGTAAGTGAACCAATGAATGTACGAATGAGTGAGTATCTGGCTGACTGAACAAAGAGATGGCTGCATAAAACAGCCAATGAGTTGGTAAATCACAATGACTGCATTTTAAAGGACCTACTGTGTGCCTGGTAGCATAGTAGATAGAAGTTGGGCTGATAACCTCAAGGTCAGCATTTCAAAACTACCAGCTGTTCTGCCAGAGAAAGATGAGGCTTTCTGCTCCTGTAAAGATTTACAGCCTCGGGTTAACCCGGGTGGAAGCCTGGTTGACCAGCAGTTTGGCAGGACCTGGGGACTCCTGGGCCCAGAGTCAGTGACATAGCCACAGAGAACTAGAGTGGAGATTGAAGCACCCAGCTGATAAGAAGTGAGGGGATATGCATAAGAACACCCACACTTGCAGATAATACCCACTTGACCTGGCATCAGTGACTGATGATCAGAGCTTAACTAGAAGAAGAAAGAAGAGGGAAAAAAGAGTAATCTGATACAATTTGATGAACTTGACCTACACCTATGGATGTAGTAGCTGCAAAGAAGGAACAAATCTTTACAGCGAGGATCATTCCTACCCCCTCAATAACACAGAGTAGACAGGGATAGACAACTTGAACATTTGCTGCCCAAAATGGGGGGCGTCTACAAAAGCAAGAAGTGACTGGCTTACAAACTTTCAAGAGGGAGCCTAGATCCAGAGGGCATGGAGGAAGGTAAAATCTCCACTAAGTAGTATTCAATCTGTCTGGGTGGGACTGCTGAAAGGAGATGGGGCTAGCACTCATGTGGTACAATATTGTTGTTGTTGTTAAGTGCCATCGAGTCAGTTCCGACCCATAGCGACCCTATACAGGGTTTCTGAGGGTGTATATCTTTATGGGAGTAGAAAGCCTCATCTTTCTCCCGCGGAGCGGCTGGTAGTTTTGAACCGCTGACCTTAAGGTTTGCAGCCGGATTCGTAACCACTACGCTACCAGAGCTCCTTATGTGGTACAATAGTGAATAATTAATATCAGGACTGACTATGAGGGTTGGAAATGTAAAGGAATATGTTTTGTAGCAAAAGGAAGAAAGTGGTTGATTTTGCAGGCCAGGAGCGGAGGCCCCTGGGACCATCAAGGGAGAAGAGGGGAGTGTGGGACTCTACCCAGAGAAACAGTGACGCCAGAGATGGAGGCAGAGACGATGACGTCTCTAGACCCAGAGAGGGAAAGGGGCTCTGTGCTGACGACCAGGGGAGAGGCTTGTTGGGTGTACCCTTTGGTTGGTTGATGATGCATGGAGGGGATTGTAACCTTGGCAATGAAATGATATACGATAGGATGAATATAAAGCTAATGTTCTCCCATGTAAATTATCACATAATTCACAATAAAACAGTTAAAAATATATATATATATTAACAGCCTCGGAAACCCTATACAGGGTCACTATGAGTTGAAACTGACTCCACAGCACATAATCACTACCACCACCATGTGCCAAAGGTCCCCTAGTGGCTCAGCTGGCTAAACATTGGGTTGCTAACCAAAAAGTCCCAGGTCTGAACCTATCAGCTGCTTCACAGGAGAAAGATGAGGAAGTCTGCTTTTATAAAGATTTACAGCAATTCTACTGTGTCCTGTACGGTCTCTATGAGTCAGAACAGACTTGATGACAGTGTGTTGGAACTGTGTGCCAAGCCCTATTCTAATGGACTTTCTTAATCCTTGCAACAACTCTGTGAGCCAGGTACTATTATTATCCTCATTTTGTAGATGGAGAACCTCAGAGTCAGAAAGGTTAAGTGACTTACTCAAGTTCCTTAGTAGCTGGATTGAGATTCCAGCCCAGGCAGTCTGATTCTAGAGCCCAAGGCATTAAACCCTATGCTGGTCCTGCTGAGTGAATCAGTGAATTCAAACCTAGTCCAAACCCACTGCCTTTGAGTTGATTCCAACTCATAGCAAGCCTATAGGATAGAGTAGAACTACTACTCCATAGGGGTTCTGAGGCTGTACATCTTTACAGGAACAGACTGCATCTTTGTTTTCCTGCAAAGCAACTAGTGGGTTCAAACCTGGGACCTTTTGATTAGCAGTGCAGCACTTAGCCTACTGCACCACCAGGGTTCCTGATCAATGAATGAGTAAGTGAAGAAATGAATCAATGCAGGAGCTTTCACACGTAGTTGCTGTCAAGAAAACCCACTATCCATTGGGGAAGCTCATGAGGGGTGATGTGGATGGGGTTGGAGTCTCCCACCAGTGGAGAGTTTGGCGACCCTGTTTCATGTCCCTTCTCTTCCTTCCCTGTCTGCAGGCGGATGCCGCGATGCAGCACTACGGAGTGAACGGCTACTCTCTTCATGCCATGAACTCACTCAGCGCCATGTACAACCTGCACCAGCAGGCTGCCCAGCAGGCCCAGCAGGCCCCTGATTACCGGCCGTCTGTGCACGCACTTACACTGGCTGAACGTCTGGCTGGTAAGGGCCCTGGGGATGGGCTGGAGAAGTGGTCTGGGGAAGGAGGTTTCGAAGAACTCTGGGGGCGGTGGGAGGAGGGAGCACTAAGAAGGTTTACTCTAGGAGGCTCAGAAAGATCCACATCATTTAGCACAGGCAGAGTGATATCAATTCAAATCTACACGTGGCTATCCAGAGCAGCCCTAGACCTATAATTTCTCAGAACCACCCTCTGAGGTGGGCATTCATTCACCCCATCTCACTGATAAGCAAACTGAGGCAGGAAGGTAAGTGATGTGCCCAGAGTATTACAACTAGGAAGTACCTAGAAGAGGACTGGAGTGCCCAGGGTAGGATAATTCAGGTACAAGGAGTCATATAAATGACAACGGTTCCCATGTATGGACACCTATTGTGTGCCAGGCACCATGTGAAGCTCTCTATCTGTGTATCACATCACTGAATCCCTACACAATCCTGATGAGGGAAGGTTTTTATCTCCATTTTATGGACAAGGAAACTTAGACCCAGAGTGGTTAAGTCTGGGCACAGCTGGGGTTGGGGAGGAGGAACATGACATTGCTAAGAATATGAGTTTTGGAGTCACAGATTTACAAGTCTGCATGTTCACCTCTCTTCTCTGAGTCTTAATTTCTGCAGTGACAGCAGACATCCCATAGGATGGTTGGGCCATTATTTGGGATACCATATACTAAGCATTCAGCACAGAGCCTGGCACGCAGTAGGACTTAGAAGCCATTATTACCCAAGGCCCAGGGGTCAGTGCCCGTGAGGGAACTGCAGCCGGCGGCCCTCACTGCTGTTGGCATGTTGTTCTCACCTGATAGCTTCTCATTGGGTGATAAGGAACTGACAGTATAGGGTGGGGAGTTTGATATCTTGGGTAGTGATGCAGCTCACCCCATCCTGTCTCAGTCTAAGCCTTGAGCCTCTTGTGGGCTCAGCCCAGTGCCAGGCAGTCCTCAGAGGACTTCAGGGCATTCCCAGGGAGACCAGGTACCCATAGACCAATGGGGAGGGTTCAGCAGAAAGAGTATGTTGTTGTTGTTAAGTGCCATTGAGTCACTTCCGACCCATAGCGACGCTATATAGGGTTTCCGAGGAGCAGCTGGTGAGCTTGAACCACTGACTTTGCAGTTAAAACAGCTTTGCAATCTGACACATTAACCCACAGTGTCACACCAGGACTCCAGAAGGAGTATGGCCTGGGTCAAATGGTGGGGTAGCCACTAAGGACTCAGCAGCTCAGGGCAGCTGGATCAGCTGGTACAGTCCAGGAGGGCTTCCTGTGACCATGGGCCTTAAAGGCAAGGCAAGGAGAGTGGGCTAGCATGCACAAAGGCACAAAAATGAGATAGGATAGAGGACCCTGCCACTTCCAGTCCTGTTGTTGTTGTTGTTAAGTACTGTCGAGTTGATTCTGACCCATAGCAACCCTGTCTAGGGTTTCCAAGGAGCAGCTGGTGAGCTTGAACCGCCGACCTTGCAGTTCAGATGGCTTTGCAGTCTGGCGCATTAACCCACAGCGCCACACCAGGCCTCCCCGCCAAGTCTCTGGTCAGGGCTCAGTGGATGAAAGTGAGGCCTTGATTGCCTCCTCCAGGTCAGCATGAGGGTATTAATCTGGAGCTCGGGATGATAAGTATAGTTCCGCCCCACTCCACACTAGACTGCTTCTCTAATGTGGAGTGAATTCCTCATGTTCAGCCTGGTGACATTAACTACTGACAGTGTCCCAGGACCTAAGGGCCCAGATCCTAAAGGGAAGGAATCAGGGAGGAAAACTCACCTCCACTGGAGGGGCACTCACGACTCTGGTATTGACCTCACTTTTCCCCTCAGTTCTTAAATTCTTCGGAAAGAGAGACATGCGCTCCAGTGAACCTTGTATGGAGGTCTCATTTTTTATTGGGAGATTTTGTTGATGCTGTCGAGAACCTGGTCTTTCAGCCAGTATCTACCTCTCCCAGGGGTGTGGCTAACTGAGTAGCTCCCACTCCTAGCCCCTGTGCCCCCAAAGAACTTTGTAGATGGTTCAGATCAGGGCTCAGTCCAAGTTGGGATTAAGACAATATATGAGGAATTCAGAGCTCTCTTCAAACTGAAGAAGAAGTCAAGGAGGCTCAAAGTTTGAGGCTTCCTGGACACCCATTTACCATCTCCTTCCCCTTTTAGGGTGAGGTGGGAGACTTCCCAATGCCTGGTCTCTGGCAGCCCTACACAGAGGCCGAGAAACTATCTTAAATAGTGTGGTGGTGGCAGGCAGTGGGGAGAGAGGTTATAGTTCACCCTCTGGGGATTAGATGAGAGAAAGGCTGCAGGTGAGGTAGATACTGGATGTTTATCCTGGTTGACTTTCCTGTTACCAGACATGCAGGAGGACTGTGGAATTAGCAGCCCATCAGCCCTGTGCCCACTCCAAGCCTTGATGGCTGCACTTTATCTCTCTGTCCTTCCCTCTTAGGGAAACCACCAGGAGGGCCAAGACTAGGGGCAACAAATCCTTCCTGAGATCTGAGGTCTCTGCCAGAGCCAGGTTTTTAGTTCAGGAGACAAGAGCAGGGACCTCAGCTTCTGCCATTAGAGACTCACAGGCCAACTGGCATGCTGAGAGTTACATCCTATTCTATGAGAGGACATAGAACCAAATTCCAGCTCTTGCAGTGCAGTGAATTCTGTCTGTCCAATCAGACGTCTCCTATCTAGATCTTAAAATTAAGTACTGGCTCGCAGTCTGACTTCTCATAGGTCAGGGGCCAGTAGTTTGATGCTAATGAAGTCTTCATACTCAGAACCATGGAGCTTTGTGACATGGATTTACAGTCCTGGTGGAGTGCTGTGGGTTAATGCGTCAGACTGCAAAGTCATTTGAACTGCAACGTCAGTGGTTCATGCTCACCAGCTGCTCCTTGGAAACCTTATACAGGGTCGCTATGGGTTGGAATAGACGGCATTTCACAACAACAACATTGTTATTGTTAAGTGTTGTCGAGTTGGTTCTGACTCACAGAGAACCTGTGTTTCTAAGGAGCAGCTGGTGGGTTTAATTAAACTGCCAACCTTGTGGTTTGTAATCCATTGCTAATCCTACAGTGCCACACTAGGAGTGTAATTCAGAATATTATACTCATAATCTCCTGGTACTTTAAGGATCTTGGGTCAAACCCCACTCTCACCCCACCCAATGACAAATAAGGAAGACTCCCTCATTTCTGATGGCCTTTCATGGGGATGAGTTAGACAGACCACTATGGTCTGACAGCGGGTGATGGGGTAGAGAGACCCTGAAAACCCAGTCATATGGAGAGGGGATGGATGATTTCCAGGGCTCAGCCGCCTGCAGTGGGCCAGAGCACAGCAATGTTAAAAATCTATTTCCCATAATTAAATGGGCCCCCTCTCCTTGCCCTCCAACGGCTGTACATTTCAAGACATCATCTTGGAGGCCCGCTATGGCTCCCAGCACCGCAAACAGCGTCGAAGCCGCACAGCCTTCACTGCCCAGCAGCTTGAGGCCCTGGAAAAGACCTTCCAGAAGACTCACTACCCAGACGTGGTGATGCGTGAGAGGCTGGCCATGTGCACCAATCTGCCTGAGGCCCGGGTTCAGGTAGGACTCAGCTCTTCTAACTGGACCTTGCAGACAAGCATCACCACTCCTTGCCCCTGCAGTCTGGCTTTCCATTGCCCGGGAGCTAACATTTCGGTTCTCAGTGCAAGGTGCAACTGACACTACCATAAACGTCTTCAGTGATAGGAGGGGAGCTTTGGAAGCAATTGCAGATGTACGTTTCCTAGAGATGGGGGACAGTGTTATAACTACATTCCCCCAGAGTACCCTGCTGCACAATTCTACTTCTTTCCTTCTCACCCTTTGCCTCCATCCTCTACCTCCCACCCCCAGGTGTGGTTCAAGAACCGCAGGGCCAAGTTCCGCAAGAAGCAGCGCAGCCTGCAAAAAGAGCAGCTGCAGAAGCAGAAGGAGGCTGAGGGTTCCCATGGGGAAGGCAAGACTGAGGCTCCCACCCCGGACCCCCAACTGGAGGCGGACCAGCCCCCCAGCCTTCCCAGCAGCAATCCCCCTGTTGAGCTTCACCTGAGCCTGTCTGAGCAGTCGGCCAGTGAGTCAGCCCCAGAAGACTTGCCAGACCGAGAGGAGGAGCCCCGGGCAGCTGCAGAGGATCCCAAAACTGAGAAGAGCCCTGGGGCTGAGGGCAAGGGTCTAGGCTGCAAGAGGGGCAGCCCTAAGGCAGGTGAGGCCTGGGGGTCTACGGAGTGTAGGTGGGAGCAGCCAGGGTCCAGTCCAAGCAGAAGCCTGGGTATCTGAAGTGGGTCAGAGCAAAGGGGAGAGTGCTCAGTGACATTAGAAAGTATGTGACCATAGTAGTGTCCTGGGGGCCTGAGGCTGTGTTCAATCTTCACTTGCTGAAGCAAGGGAAGATTTAGGAGACTCTGAGGGAGGGGCTGAGTGGCAGAGAGGGGCATCCGGTTAATCAGGACAAAAACTATTTGTCATCTTGAGAGACATCAACAGTGTCTACTCAACTACCAACCTAAGGGTTGGCAGTTAGAACCCACCTAATGGTGCTGTGGAAGAAAGCCCTGGCAATTGGCATCTGTAAAGATTATAGCCAAGAGAAACCTATGGAGCAATTCTGTAACACATGGGACTGCCATGAATTGAAACGTGTGTGTGTGTGTGTGTGTGTGTGTGTGTGTGTGTAAGTGTTTCAGGATTTTTGACACCCAGGGTAGACATATTAGAGCATATTGAGTGAATAGACTTGGAACTGTGTTTCCAAGGGAACAGAACTCTGGAAGGAGGCATATTGCAGACACAACCCCAAGCCCAGACAGGGAGGAGACAGGGCTGTGAACTGAGAGCTGGAGAGTGGAGAACGGTGACTGTGGAATGGGCAGCATATGGGAAAGGGGAGGTGATAGCCCTTGAAAATACAAAGGGATTCCCAAAGAGGTCAGATCTAGGGGCTTTCCTAGGGTCCCTGGAACTCCCCCAGGAAGTCTGGGCCCCTCACAGGATGCCCTGGCTGAAACTGGGTGGCTTTGTTTGTAGTGGCAATGGAGTGGGATGGCAGAGGGCACCTCTCTTGGAAATTCAGTTCCCTGGTCCTGAGTGCTTGGTTCTCTGCTTGCAGACTCCCCAGGTGGCCTGACCATAGCTCCTGGAGGAGGCCCTGGGGGAAGCCTGCTGGGCCCCTCCCACTCCTACTCCTCATCCCCGCTGAGCCTCTTCCGCCTGCAGGAGCAATTCCGCCAGCACATGGCAGCCACCAACAACCTGGTGCACTACTCATCCTTTGAAGTGGGGGGTCCAGCCCCTGCTGCCGCTGCCGCCGCTGCCGCTGCTGTGCCCTACTTGGGCGTCAACATGGCCCCGCTGGGTTCACTGCATTGCCAGTCCTACTACCAGTCCCTGTCCGCAGCTGCCGCTGCCCACCAGGGTGTGTGGGGTTCCCCTCTGTTGCCTGCACCTCCTGCAGGCCTGGCACCTGCCTCGGCCCTGAACAGTAAAACCACGAGCATCGAGAACCTGCGGCTTCGGGCCAAGCAGCATGCTGCATCCCTGGGACTCGATACATTGCCCAACTGACTGCCGGGCCTCAATGCAGTTAGGGTTCTTAGGCCCCCTGACCCCATGATATCCCCAAATGGGCCACAAGGAATTAGCTGTAAGAGCCCAGGGATCCTGGGGTCTGGAGTCCTGCTTCCCCTTCCTGAGAGCCCCAGCCTGAGGTGAAGCCCACACCTTCTGTACCCTCTGCATGGCCCTGCTTGGACCCCATGGAGGCCAATGGGGAGGAGGCAAGAGGCTGGGGTGTCTCCTGGTTTTCCCAGGGGAATGAGAGGCTCTCATTGGTCAGATCCCCACCTCAGTGTCCCCTCCTCCCTCTCCTCCTGCCCTATAGTAAGTTGCTATGTGGAATGTGAGATATAAATATAAATATATAAAGCTATATTTTCAGGCGCCTGCCTGCCCCAGGCCCATCTGCCTGTTCCCAACCTGATCCTTTTCTTCCCCCTCCACCACCCTGCAGCTTCTATGCTCCCCACTTTTCTTCTTCCCTTGATCTCCTCTCCTTGTCGCTGCCCTGCCCTCCCTTCTCCCATCCTGTCATCCGCACTTTTGATTTTTCTTCCTCTTGCCTCTGGTTTCTTCCTTTGGTGCTGGCTGTGTTGGTGTTGTAATTCCCAAGCTGTGTTTTGTTTGGGGCTGTGGGGTTTTGTTTGGTTTTAGTACTTTTGCTTCTTCCTGTCCTTCTTTCTCCTTGCTTGTCCCCTGCCTGCCTGCCCCCTCCTCCCATCTCATCCTCTCCAGGCAGCTATTCCCCAATAGAGGCAGGAAAGCCTTACAAGGTCTTAGCCAGAGCCCTTGAAGCTGAAGGCAGGAGGTGGCTCAAACCCCTACACCATGTCTCCCAAGCCTGACATCTAGAAGGGGTGGTGAGTTACTTTCTTTTCTCTTTCTCCAACATTGGGGTTCCAGTTCCCAAGTTTCAGAGGAGTGGACTGGAGGCAGAGTCAGGGTGAGGCCGACAGTAGGATGACCAGAAGGATCCCTGCCTGTAAGTCCCCCCAAGGACAGAGGCCTAGTGCCAGTGTTCATCCAGCAAGTGCGCCTTTCTACCCTGACCACAGGGCTCTCCACCCATCTTTGGTGAGTCTTCCCTGCTTGGTAGGAGGCAACTAGGGAAGAAATGCGCTTAGAGAGGAGATTTCTAGGGGGCAATGGGGAAAGCACTCTTTTTCCCACAACCCCAGCCTCCAGACTCTGTTTGTATCATGCATTCCAAGAGTGTGCTGAACCAGGACCAAACAAAGGTAGAAGTCTGGTTCCCATCACAAGAAGTACAAACCAACCAGCAACGTGAGGTCTCCAAGCCCATGGTGGAAGTCAGGACTTCCAGGAGTGTGTCTGAGCCAGTTAATCACTAGCTCATGGCCAGGAAACCCAGCCCAATAAACTGCCTTTTAAAGCAGTGTGACCTTGGGTGAGCTGGTAGCCTCTCTGGGTTCATTTCACCATATACATAGGTGACCTAAGGCTCTTTCCAGTTCTAATATTCTGCATGTCTGTGCTCACAGTCTTGCAGGACAGGCATCTTTAATTAATACAGAGCAAAATGTATGAATTAGAAAATTACTACTTCCTTGTCATGGGACAATGGGTGTTGCACACATTAACCTCTTTATGGGTGCTACCATAGTCTCTGAGCCTCAGTTTCCCGGTAAGTATAATGGGTTTCTTCTACTTCAGACAGTCTGGATTTGATCCTGTTTTATTTACTTGAGTTCTACTCCAGCTTCTGTAGTCATCCCATCTTTAGACACTGAGATGGTCTCAGGGGCTCTGGACAAGGGAGGGGGAGGCCTTGGACAGAAGAACCCTGGCATGACCCTCAACCTTCAGTGACTCACCCTTTGCTGGGAGAAACTGCATCTGAAAACCTCGCCCAGTGGGAAGAGAAGGTATCTAAGGTGCCTCAGTAGGATATCAGTTTGTAAAGCAGTCATGCCCATTAACCCTGGGGAGTGGGGGTGGGGTTAGATTGGGCTGGGGCAGATGGGGAAGGCTTTGGACAGGAAATAGGTGAGAGGGCTAGGGGGTGGTAGCCTGGGCCAGGAAGACTGAGCAGAGGAACGGAAATGAGATTATGTAGAGGATTGGGTAGGGGGCTAGCTTCATGAAAGGTGAGGGTTAGGGTCCTGAATCCAGGCTACAAACCTCACCTCAATGTGACAAGCACCAAGATAGGCAGTTGAAGGCTTCTGAAGAAGGGGTGTTTACTGGGATCTGGGATTTGGAAGATGATCCAGCAGTCCTGGGGTTGGGGACCTCAGGGGAGGAAAGGCTGTCCTGAGACTGGAAGGTTGGTGAGGGTTCCAGGAGACAGGATGGGTTTTGGCTTGAGGTATTTTTCTGGACCAGTCATGGTACTGAACTTTTCTGTCTCTACTTGAGTTCAAGTGACTGTCACTGGACTTTGGAACCCAACACCTGTAGAAAGCCTCCCTGACCTCTTAGAGGACAAATCCACCTGGAGTTATGTATGCTCTCTCATGGCTGGAGTTAGGCTCAGCTCAACTTCCCTCCAATCTGTGTCAACACGTCTCCCATTCACTTGGCCCAATTCCACAAGTCCATTCATTGCCCAGAGAGGACAGAGAAGGGTTGTATGTGGTCCCTGGCCCTTAGAGGATCAACTTCAGGTGTTGAAAGCTGCCAGCGAGCAAGAAGAAAAATGGTTTTACTTTTGGCTGGTACTGTGAGTCTTCTAAAGGGCATGGGCTTGGGATGGGCCCACCACGCCTGAGACGGAACTGAAGTCTTTCCTAGACCTGCGAGGCCACTCAGAGGTACTAGCTCTGACGGTCACTTCCAGGAGCGCCTCATTCCCCACCTCTCCCTCTTATTTGAGCTCTTCCTTTTCCTGCTTCCTCACTTCCCCAGAGCGTGGTCCAAGGGCCTGGGCCCCTATCCCAACTCTGCAGCTGGCCAGCTGCTGTCCAAACCAGCTGTTCTGTGACCATTTGTGCTTAGAGATTGTGCCGGCCTGTGGCAAAACACTGTACTGTATTTATTTATTCTGATAGTTGGAAAAACAAGACTCAACCAGCCCCTTCTCCTGCCCTGCCCCCTCTGTAGTGCAGCATGACTGTCCTGTGTTTCTGTCCGTCTGTCTGTCTGTCTGCCTTTCTGTGATGTTGTGACCTGTTCTTTGTCCTACTTGGCTAATAAAAGAGAATCCGGCAGCACAGACATTGACCCAATGCTTATTCCCAGGGGAGGTGCCTGCTGTGACCTATCCAGGAAGTGTCTCCAGGTCTGCTCACTGACTCTCCAACCCAGTGGGAGAGGGAAGCAGGCCCACCTCATGATTGGGCACTCCACACTGGCCTGGTAACTCTCTCCATGGCTCTTGCCACTCTGGAGTGGTTGTGGGAGAAAAGATGGACCAAGATGAGGGGGTAACTCCATCTTCTCCAACATGAGTGGTTGTGGGAGAAAAGATGGACCAAGATGAGGGGGTAACTCCATCTTCTCCAACATGATTGGACCTCGCCCAGGGCAGCTTGGGACAGGGGATACCTGGAGTGGGTGGGCGTATACAGCTCAGCAAAAAGCAGCCTCAGAACAGAGAGGGGCAGGGTGTTCTGGGGGAACTGTAAATGAGCTAGGCCCAAAGGGAAATGCCAAAGGAAGGCACATTTGGATCTAAAGCCAGAGCCAGAGTCGTTCTCCAATGGAACGTGTAGCCTTAGGAGGAAGTGAGCTCCTTATCCTCAGAAGTGTACAAGCAAAAGATAAAAAAGGGATTTTTGCTGTGGGTGGCAGGTTGCAGATTTATGAAGGTCTTTCTAGCTCTGGGACCCAAGCTCTGGTGGTGCAGTGGTTAAAGCACTCAGCTGCTAACTGAAAAGCTGGTGGTTGGAACTCAACAGCCACAGTCTGATCCCGTAAAAATGACAGCCTAAGAAACCCTATGGGGGAAGTTCTATTCTTGTTCTATAGGAAGTGACTCGATGATAGTGAGTTTCAGTGTGTGTGTATGTATCCGATTCTGTGCCATGAATTGATGTGTCTGCTGGACGTTTGTTTGTGTGTGTGTGTGAGAGAGAGAGAGAAAGAGAGAGGCTGAGCACTGTATATACGTATAAACAATCACTGCGGAAAAAGTGCAATCTTTGTGCTTTCTGTGGCAGTTTAAGGAAAAGGTGACAAGAGACCTCTCCCACTCAGCCAGCCTCACACAGCTCCCTACAATTCCAGAGGATCCCAGAGCCAGAAGGGTTGGTGCTCCAGGGGCTGGGTGTCAGGAGGTGAGGGTCCTCTCTGTCTTCTGAGCAGAAGCCCAGAAGGCCTGAGCAATGTGCAGGGAGCTACCTGTGGGGTTTCCTAGAGGTGGGGCCTCAAGACCAATTGTCCCCAGTAGGGCCTTGACCTCCCCACTTTCCCACTCAACCCAGGAGATGCATTCTTTTCTCCACTGAGGATTAGGGCTGGAAACATGGCCCCCACCTTGCCACCTGGGAAAGGGCTGACAGATCGAATGTCTGCCCCAATCTCTTACTGCTTCCTCCCTGCCCTGAATCGTGGCAAGCCTCCTACATATCTCAGACCAGAGGTACATATTTCCTTGGCATAGAAAGTGCTCTTATGGCACTGTGATTCAAATAACCATGCATTCTTTTTCAGCACTTTTCACTGGGACACTGGGCACGTAGAAACAAGTAAGGGAAACATGGTCTGGCTCGACAGTTACAGCACAGAGTGGTTTGGGGTCCCAAAGACCGAAAACAGTAGTGTCACAGAAGAGCCCATAACTCAGCCTGGGGCTGTCAGAAGTGCTTATCGGGAGGAGGACTTTTGAGCTGAGTCCCATAGGTCCAGAGCTCACTAAGAGGGCAGAAAGAAGGGTGTCAAAAGAGAACACAACACAGGGAGCCGCAAGGCTGTGCTGGCTGGGAACTCTGGAAGAGCAAGAGAACTGTCTCGTTGGGCCTGAATACCTGGGGCTTAGAATGGAAAGGGAAGTCTGGAGCCCCTGAGTTTGGACTCAAGCTAGAGAACCTTGGGGGAGGGGTGGCATAGGGAGCTATTCCCAGCGGGGGAATGGGGTTATCAGACTTCTGTTTTAGAAAATTCCTTCCGCACTGTAGATCCACACAACACCTGTGCCACATGGTGGTTTCATGGGAAGAAATGAAAGGCAAGGAGAGCAGAGAAGGCCTGTCATGTCCTGGTGAGAAAAGGGTGGCAAAGACTTGGGAGTGGGACAGGTCTAGGTTAGGGGAGAAGAGACAGACCCATGAGAGATTGAAGAGGTGGAATTACCATGGTGACTGCAGGCATGGGATGAGGCAAAAATGCCCCCAGGTCTCTGGTTTGGCCACAGAATAGACAGGGACCCCTGGGATGGGGTGAGTGTGGAGGATTGATCCTGAACTCAGATTGGATTTGTTTGCTTCATCTGATGAGCCTATAATCTATTCAAGGAGAAGATATTGGCTCAAGTGATATGCCTGTTTGTGCTGCAGACTTAGATTTTAATTTATTTAACACAGAGCACATTCTTTATGACAGGTACTTTATAAATAATAAGTCACCTGATCCTTCTCACATAACTCTGTGAGGTGGGTACTCTTATTTTTCCCATTTTACAGATGAAGAAACTGAGGTACCGAGAAGTTAAATAACTTGCCCAGGACTATGAGCCCTGTTAGCACAGTGGATTAAGCATTGGGTTGCTAGTCATAAGGTTGGTGGTTCAAACCTACCAACTGCTCCATGGGAGAAAGATGAGGCTGTCTGCTTCCATAAAGATTATCAGCCTTGGGACCTAGAGGGAGCAGTTCTACTTCATATGGGTCAATATGAGTTAGAATCAACTCGATGACAGTGTGTTTAGGACCACATAGCTAGTAATGGTGGCACCAAAATATGAACCCAGGAGACCTCAGAATCCATGCTTTCAACCTTGGGGGTGGTCAATAAAGGGGTGGCAAGTGAGATCACAGATGAAGAGGCTGAGAATATGAAGCAAAGAGGATTCTATTGAGGAAATGGGGATAAGCTATTCCTTAGCTGTTTACTGTGGGCAAATGTTCCTCTCTGTCTTCGTCCATTGAATGGGTGACTGTGTCCAGCCTGCTTCTTTGAAGACTCAGATGTGACAAAGGAGGAAATCTTAGGGGAATCTGAGGAGCTAGGCAGTTGTGTGCCTGGCCTTCAGTGTGCTCAGGCAAGCCTTGGTAGGTGAGATGGGAAGAGCAGGGATCTCCCTGAAACATTACCCCAAATCCCTTTTCTTGTGCCTTGGCCCCAGTGTTCTTTCCTTTCAGGGCTTCTTAGGGGCCCTAGGAAAGGGCACCTATGGAGAGGATCCTGGGGGATAGACCCCATTAGGGCCAGACACATCCCCCCCTCCACTGTCCCTTTCCCACAGAGCTACCCAGGCTGCAGCCCCCCTCCCCACAATCTTTCATTCTCCTCTCGCTCTGGGAAAGCCGATTAGGAGGCTGCCTTCTGCCCGCCCCCCTGACAAGTTTGTCTGAACTTACAACAAAGGCTCTCAAAAGGGGAGGGGGAGGGAGGTCCAGCACCCGGGAACCTGACACCACTGGCCCAGGATCACCCCAGCAGCCTAGGAGGCCGCTCTGTGACTCTGCCCACCCGGTAGCAAGCAGGAATGTGTACCCACAAAGACCTGGGACTAGCCTGAGGCAGACTGGGGAGCGTCATCACCTTAGAGCCCCTCACAACAGGCGTGGCATGAGCCAGTACATAGGAGGGTGGGTGGGTGGAGACATACATAGTCATACACACACTCACATTACACATATATCCTCACCACATGTTTCCAATCACCCACGCTCACACATATATGCTCTTTCTCATATGCACAGGGCATGCTGCCTTCTGCATTAGACCACACAATCCCAGGATGTCTGTCTCTCAAACACATGTAAGCACATACATCCCATACAAACCTTCAGACACACTCCACAGTTTGTTGCCTGGGTATCCCATACCTTTCTCCCCACCCATCCCCAGACAAGCATTCTTCCTGGCTTGATTGCACTCCAAACAGGTCCACAGTCAGTGGCACCAACTTTCCTCTGTATTAACCACAAAAAGACAAGCCAGTTGCACTGAGTCAATTACCACCAATGGTGACTGTGTGTGTGCACAGGGTTTTCAAGGCTGTGACCTTTTGAAAGCAGATCACCAGGCCTTTCTTCCAAGGTGCCTCTGAATGGGTTCGAACCACATCCTCACATACTGTTTTCCCTCCCAGGTCCAGCTTCATGGGCATGCGACCTGTACAGTCCCTAGGGCCCCAGGCTCAATACCTTGCTGTTGCCATCTTTAAACCCTTAATAATGTTTTAGCAAGGGCCCTGCATTTGCATTTTGTACTGGCCTCTATAAATTATGCAGTGGTGGTGGTGTGCCTTGGAGTCGATTCCAACTCATAGTGGCCCTATATAGGGTTTCCAAGGCTAGTAGTTGGTCTTATTCCCTCATCACAGGCTTCCTCATCTCTAGCCACTCCTTCATAGGCCCCATCTTGACTCACCCTATCCATCTGTAGCACCAGAAACCCATCTTCTCCAGAGAGCCTTCAGCTTCTTCTACCTGCCCAACTACCTCCACTTCTCTTCCAGTTGAGGCCTTTCTATCCACCTTCATCCCTAAACCAGGCAACTGAGTACAATGGGTGGAGAGAACTACTAGGAGCATACCTTATACCACATCTCTGCGAACCTTAAGGCCGGCAGTTCGAAACTACCAGCAGTTCTGCTGGAGAAAGATGAGCCGTTCTGCTCCCGTAAAGATTTACAGCCTCGGAAACCCTGTGTAGGGTCACTATGAGTCAGAACCGATTCCACGGTACTTAGCAACAACAACATACACCTCCTGGAGTCCTGTTGTGGCCCTGCAGATTAATGCGCTGGACTGCAAAGTCAATTTGAATCGCAAAGTTCACCAGCGGCTCCTTGGAAACCCTGTACAAGGTCACTATGGGTCAGAACTGACTCAACAGCACTTAACAACAACACACTAACAACACACATCTCCTAATGTGACCTTGCGGACTCAGTGTTCTCACCTGCAAAATTATGGAACCTACTGGAGAATTCTTTGTGAGGATTAAATGAGATAACACTTGTAAACACTTAGCACAAAGCCTGAGGTTTAGGAAGTAATCAACGTTTTATAAAAAAAATATTGCTTTTATTACACTGTCATAAAAAATAGTCTCAGCTCCCTGGCACTCACAAAAAATACAGTCTGGTGGTGCTGTGGGTTAATGCATTGGACTGAAAAGTTGGTTTGAACTGCAAAGTCGTCGGTTCAAGCTCACCAGCCGCTCCTTGTTGTTGTTGTTATGTGCCGTGGAGTCGGTTCCTACTCATAGCGACCCTGTACAGGGTTTCCAAGGCTGTAAATCTTTACGGGAGCAGAAAGCCTCATCTTTCTCCCGAGGAACAGCTAGTAGTTTCAAACTGCTGACCTTGTGGCTCACAGTCCGATTCGTAACCACTACGCTACCAGAGCTCCTTGGAAATCTTAAACATGGTTGCTGTGGGTTGGAACCGACACAATGGCACTTAACAACAACAATGTGTTGTTAAGTGCCATTGTTAACAGGTTACTCAAATAATCACACACATACACAAATGTAATGTAGTAGGTGTCAATGAGAAGAACATATCCCTGACCTCACAGAAGAGGGCATCTGAGATTAGGATCAGGGATCTGTCTGGAACAGGTCAAATCTCAGTTAGGAATCAGAATTGGGGCTTAGAATGGGGCCAGGACTAAGGCTTTGTCTATGGCTGGGATCAGGGATCAATCAGGGGCAGGGGCAGGGCACAGACTAGGGTAAATCACAGCTCAGTTAGAGGTCAGAGTTGGGACTCAGAAAAGAGTGAGGGCAGGGATGATCCTGGAACAATGCTGGGCCATGTTACGTCAGTTTCATTTCTAGCACTGACTCCTTGTGGGAACTTTCCATAGGCTGCTAGGCTTCTGTGAACCTCCATGTTTTCATCTGTAAAATGGGGAGCTCTACCTACGCCCAGATTTGTGGGAATTGAGTGACCTAACAACGCAAGTGAGGGATTAAGCTGCTGCTGCCACTGCTAACGAGTCCACTCCGTTCCCCTAGGGCTCTCTTCCCATCCTCCTGCCTACCCCCTCCAGGCCAGGGAGGTTATGTTGGCTTTCGCAGTATCTCCAGCTGTGGGGAAACGCCACCTCAGTCCGGGATCCTTTCCAAGAGGTGTATGAAGATTTCGCAAAGTCCTTTGAACAACAAAGGCCACAGGAGCGATATTTCCTCCTGGGGGCTGACCGACCAGTGGCTCCTTTATCTTGGCAATCAGGCTGAAGGAGCTGTTCTTGGAAAGAACTTGTGTGGGGCGTGTGCGGGTACGTGTGAGAGTGAGCAACAAAGACACTCTTTGTGGCCTTCCCCATCTGTGTCAGGCCAGCAGATCCGCAAGCCTGGGTCCTTCGCAGGTCACTGTATCTAGCCTCCCTGCCTCTGCGCAGCAGAAGGGAGGGACCCATTTTCTTTCTTTCTCTTTTTCACCTTAACATTCTGCTGGAGGCTAGAACTGCAGAAAAGCAGGTGCCCCAGTTGTACTCCTGGTGTGATGCTGTAGGATCAGCACTGAACTGCGAACCACAACATCTACAGTTCAAATCCACTAGGGTCACTGAGTCAGAATCAACTTGACAGTACTTAACAGCAACAATGCTTTAGGAAGAATGATGGTTAGGCTGAGGTAGTTGCTAGACAACAGGGGAGGAATAAAAGGAAGTCCAGGTTATTTTAGAAGGGGCAAGTATCTCTCAGTCCCCAGGGTCTCTCTGCAGCATGCCCAGCAGGGACAGCAAGATGGCCTGAAATGTTTGCTTCATTCAAGTCCACCTTCAATCTGCTCTTGAGAAGCTACCTAGAGGAAGCCCCCAGCTTGTCTCTTGGCTGTGTGATCATCTATGAGCCTCAGTGTTTGTTTCCAGTTGGGGGTTGGACTTGGGCTCAAAGGTAACTTCTGACCCTGACTTAAAGCCCCTAGACTGGATGGTGAGAGCTGCAGATATACAGGTAGGACCTCAAGTAGCTGGAACTGCAAAAGCAGTGCTTCGTGCCTACTCACTTCCCTCTTCCCGGTTGGAGTCACTGGGATCCTGCCAACATAAGGATGGAACTAGGAAGTTGCCTAGTGTAAGATGAAGCCTGCTGATGGCTCGAGAATTCCTGCTACAGGTTCTCAGACATCCTTAGGGGTCTCTAGCTCAGGCTCCATCCGGGACAGATGTCACTAACATGCAGTCTTGACCCATAAACTTGAAAGGACAGGGAACTTATTCCCTTTCAAGGCAGGCAACTTTAAGTCTGACTATTGGGAAGCTCTTCCTCATATTGAGTTGAAACCTGCCACCACTAAGTAGCCTTCCTATTAGCTCTAGCCTGGCCTGGGGGCCACACAGAACATGTCTAGTCACACTGTCCTAGGACATCCAACCAAAATGGATGGTGTGGCACTTCATGCACTCACCACACCCTCTCTCACCTGTCTTTGTTCCTGCTGGTCACCCCCCTCCAGGAAGCCTTGTCTGATTACTCTAGGGGAGGAGGATGTTCCTTGGTACAGGTCTTATCTACTACCAGGTGATGAGCTAGCTCCCTGAGCAGGACAGGGCATGACACATAGTCTGGCTCAGAGTCGATGTTCAACTAACACCTTACTTTTTGAGTTGGATTGGAGAAGTGTGGTATGAGGGATGAGCTCTGCCAAGTGCCTGGGGAAACCTGGCTCCTCTCTGCTTTGCCGCAGCCATGTAGTGCAGCTTTGGGTAAGTCCTCTTGGCCTCAGATAGTCTTGATTTCTGGGACTTCTCTTCCATGTGACACACTTCTTCTCTGCCTCCACGAGCCTACAAACCATCCAGGACCTCTTCCCAGGCTGTGGGTGCAGATGGGGCTTAGAAGCACTCGTTTGGCAGAAGCCCAGCAATGGTCTGAAGAAATGGGGTGAAAGGCTCTCCAAGGATGGTACCCACGGGCAAGTGAACACTGTGGTCATGAAGGGGCTCTTCCTTCTCTAGCTTGTTTCACTCATGGCTTCCTTAAGGGATGAGGCTGGGCCTGAGGACATGGCCCCACCCTGACATGGGCTCCCTGATCCTGACCCTGAGTACCAGTGTGTGTGTGTGTGGGGGGGGGGAGTTTAGGGACCATACCTGGGTCTCTGTGAGATGGACAGCAGGGCACTCAGTCAATTAATGCTTATTGGACACCAGCTATGTAGCAGATATACCTCAGGCAATGGGGATACAGTGCTGAACACGACAGCCCCTGCTCTCAAGAAAATTAAATGCTACTGGGGAGACAGACAAAAACAGGTAAACAGTGAAATACATAGTGAAAGACATAATTAGTCTGGGGACTAGTTAGATGTTATGAAGAAACTAGAAAGTGAGGTCAGAGTTCAGTGCATGGCAGGGGTTGGGGTTCAGTGGAGGAGGCAGATGGTATGACTAGACCAAGAATGAGGCCAGAGATGACCAGGCAAATCAAAAACAGTCAGGTGGACAGACTGACAGGGGATGGATAGACAGTAAGGCAAGAGATGGCCCAGGCCTAGAAGCAGACCTGAAGATTCCTCAGGGAGAGGGACCAGCAGGGGAGGTGGGATCTATTAAGCTGATGACTCCAGGACCTAATCCTGTGCCAGGCCTAGGCAGGTTGTATGTGTAGGGGGAAGGGGAGCACCCCCGCTGGGGTGTAATTTCACGCTGAAGGGCCTGATGGGGCGTCCTGGGGACTGATCCTTTCTGGATCAGAAAACCTACTTCCCTTTGTCGCATGCAGGGCGATTAGCGCCTTAACCCTTTGTGGGCTGGCCCAGGGCAGCCCCGCCCCATTCCACTTCCAGGCCGTTGGCACCTGGTCCAGAGCCCTCTGCCTACAGCCAAACAACTCCTCCATCCTGGGCACGTCTGTAAGGAGGGAGGAAGCTGTTCCCAGGGCAGTCCAAGTGAAGATTCTATGACAACTCCTGCCTAGGCCCTGTTCCCTTGTACACAGCTATCCCCCAAGCCCTTGTGCCCCTTAGAGAAGTGGGCTGCAGGTTTCTCAGAAGTCTGGGGTCTACTTTACACCCACTAATGTTGTTGTTAAGTGCCATCAAGTGGGTTCTGACTCATAGCAACACTGTATCCGGTTTCCTAGGAACAGCTGGCAGGTTTGAACTTCCGACCTTGTGGTTAGCAGTCCAGTGCTTATCATAGAGTGCCATACCAGAAGTTTAATACCACATTGCTTGTTGTTGTTGTTGTTGTTGTTGTTGTTAAGTGCCGTCGAGTCGGTTCCGACCACATTGCTAGTAGGCTGAAAATTCCAAATCCCAACATTCCCACATGTTCTGTGATGGGTGAGCTCACTTCTCTCAGCAAGTCATTGAGACCCACCAAAAAAGCAGAAGAAACAGAGCGGCTTCTCTTTTTACTCTCACTGATAGTCCAGGAGGAGGCCAGGTCCCCTGTGCTTCCAGAAACATCTCAGAGACATTTCTGGCCATTTTGTCCTGTGGGGGCATTCTAGGACTGGGCAAGACATTGTAGCCCCCTGCCTTTATGTTCTTTCTTGTTCTATATCTATTCAAAGTTCCATAGGGAAGTTGTTTTACCTTCTTTGGCTCTAATGTGTCCATACCCTCCCTTGGGGAAGTCTCCTCCACCCTCCCCAATGTAACTTCACTGCATCCCAGGGCAGCCCCTTTAGGCTCTTCCCAGCCAAGCTCCCCTGAGGTCGGGGAGAAGGGCCAGACTGATCTGGGCCTCGTCTAAGCTTCCTGGGTCTCTAAAACCCCAGCCCCATTAAAAGAAAGCCCCTAAATGTTATTTACACTTCGGAGTCTTAAAAACCATTAACAAAAGCCACTTAATTCAATTATCTTCCCGGTTGGCTCCGGTTCTCAGCACTGAGCCTGGGCCTCCCCTTGCCGCCCTATCCCTCTGCCACTGCCGCCCCCCTCCACTGTCATTGTGTCGGGCTAATGAGGTAAACTGAAGCGAGCCCTGTCCCCCCTGACAGGTTTATGAGAATTTAATAAAGCGTGGCTGGGACCAAATGAGTTGCCTCAGTCTCGGAGAGCTCATTGTCTTCGGCGTCAGCGTTTTTTGACTCGAGCCGCCCCCTCCCCCGCCCCAGCTCCTTCCTGGCTCAGCCCCCGCCTCTCTTCTACCCCTGCACCCCACCTTCAGTGCCTCCCAAGGTGAGCCAGAGGCCGGTGTGCCTTGGATCCCCAGGACCAAGGTACAAGGCACCCAGGCTGAGCCCAGGTAAGGTAGAAAAGGAATTGGTCAGTTCCCTGGGGAGAGGTCCTTCCTGTTAGTCATTTGGAGACCTTCCACTCCTCTCACACAGCAGACCTCAGGAATATAGAGAACCCTGGGACCAAGGCTTCCTGCTTCCTGAGCCACACCGCCTCCTCCGGGCTTCTGTCTCAAGGCTCACTGCCAACCAGAGGCCTGGCTGGTGCCACAACTGAGCACCATTTACTTTGTCTTTCCTACTTCAAGTGATCAGCCAAGTGAGCTCCCAGAGTGAGCTCTCTTCCTGCCACTACTCAGGGTGGGCACATGGGGCCTGTCATGGCCAGGACCCTCTCTCTTCACACAGAATGCCACTGTCTCGTCTTCCTTGAAAGGTCACAAGAAGTGGAGCACAGTCCAGTGAATGGAAAGGACTTGCCCAACGTTCCATGGAAGTTAGCAGGGCAGATGAAAGAAGTTCCAGTCTGCAGTCTTGCCAGATAGACAGCTCCAGAAAAGCTCCACCTCTGGAACTTCAGGGAAACTGGAGAAGGCCACCTGCTCTTCCTTGCTCATCAAGTCCTGGGCAGTCTAGACCCAACCTTCTTTGCCTGGCCTTTCAGGGGATTCTATGATCAAGAGTTTCCGGACCATTCAAAGTGCCAGAATTCTTTCTTTCTCCCACAAAAGTGGTTTCAGATCAGCATCTGGAAGGTCCTTATGTCAAAGGAGGTGGTGAGGAGGAGAGCAAGTCTTAGAGATCAAGGCTTTGCCTATAACCTTGATAAAGGCTCAGTCTTTGTCCAGGGTCAGGGTTCAGTGTACACAGATCAGAATCAGAGTTCAGTTTGGGGCCAAATTCAGGGCTCTGCCTATGACCAGGGTCAGGCTCTGACTGTGTGATAGTCAGAACTCAGTGACCAGCCAGCTTGTCTGTTCTCAGAGTAGAGACTTAAGTCTGTGATCAGAGTCAGGGACCAATCTTTGTTCAACTGGGGTTCAATCTATAATAAAATTCAGAGCTCAGTTTACAGACGGGAATGAGTCTAAGATCAGAATCAGGGGTCAGTATATACAGCAGGATCAGGGCTCAGTCTGTGATAAAGGTCAGGGTTCAGGATATGAACCAGGCAGACTCAAGACTCTGTGTGAACAGAGTCAAGCATAGTCTATAATCACAGTCAGAGTTCAGTCTAATAAGCAGGCTTATCTGAGACCTTGGTAAACGTTCAGTGTATGTCCAGGGTCAGGGCTCCCTCTGTGAAAAGGTCAGTCTCCAGGATTGGAGGTTAATACATTTGAGTAATTTCACTCTCCCTGAATTCCCCACAGTTTGGACCCACAGAAAAGAAGCAAAGTTGTGCAACCTGATAAGACTAAGAGTTCTCTATCCGCTCTCATGTGCCCAGGGTGCCCTCTGGTGGCACTCCTTAGTAGAACTGATTTTTCAAAGGCCCATCTGGCCAAATTCGCTCTGGACATCAACATGTCTAACCAACTGTAAATTCCTACCCTTCCCAGACCCTGCCAGTCTCCCATGACTCCTACCACTCCTCAAAGATGTAGAAAATCCAGGAATGAAGACACCTCATCTAGAGAATTCAAAGAACATTGTTTCCTCCACACTCAGAAGGAGTTTCTCTCTCTTCTTGCCTAGCATCAGGCATCTGGAGAAATTCTTGTTACTGAAGACTTGGAGTCTCAGTTGTATGAAGAGATTCACACTTTTTATCCACTCACTCATTCTACAAATATTTATTGCATACATACCTTGCACTGATGGTGAGCAAGATAGAAGTCCCAACCTCTTACAGCTTATATTCCACTTACTTTTTCTTCATCCCCAGCTCCTAGTCCACATCCATTATCAGAAAGACCTTGGCAATAACAGAAGTTTGGGTAGGATTCAGAACTTGGAGTCCCTTCTTTTCCTTAGCTTCAGAGGTTACTTTATTCCAGGTTCTGGGTTCTCTGTGTACATCTCTCCTCATATGCCTCAGTTGGAGTCCTGGTATGACACTGTAGGATAAACACTAACTGCAAGGTTGGTGATTCAAACTCATAAGTTGTTTCTTGGAAACTCTATACAGGGTCACCATGAGTTGGAACCTACTCAATGGCACTTTACAACAACATACCTCATTTGAACCCTTGACTTAACCACCATCCATCCATACACCAGTGGCTCTTAAATTTTCATCCCTAGTGCGCTCCTCTTTCCAGAATTTAGACTGTGACTCCAGCTCCCATGGGACAGTCCCACCGGGAACTTTCACCATGTCAAGACCCTTACCCTCTACCATAAATCCAGGTGCTCAAACAAAAATTCTAGAGCTTTCTCTAGAAGTCCTCCTTTTTACTCTTCCTGCCACTACTCAGGGTGGGCAAATGGGGTCTCAACTTCCGCTAACCTGCCCTCCCCCAGAGAGAAGCCTGCCCACCTCCCCAGAGAGAAGCCTGCCCATTCTACCTTGAAAACAGATATAGAATCTATCTATTCCACAACCACCACCTGACTCTCAGTCCCGCCATATCTCACTGCAGTAATCTCCTAACTCAGCCCTTGTTTTCCCTCTTGCTCCTCAACAGTCTATTTTCCACACAGCAGGTAGAGCAATCTTTGCAATCATAGATCATGTCACATCCCTGCTTTAAACCCTCCAATGGCTCCCATCTCACCAAGAGTAAAATCCCAACTCCTCATTCTGACTTATCTAGCTTTACATGAACGGAGTACCCTCTTCTACTCTGATATATCTAACTTCATCTCCCACCTCTGTCTCGATGGCCCTTATTTCTGCTCCCCAAACTAAGTTCATTCTCATCTGGCTGTTTCCTGAGTTTGAAATAGTCTTGCTCTATGAATATTTTGAGCAAAGATTCTATAGAAGAATACTCATTAAAAGGGGGGAAATGTAGACCATAATGAAAAATTCTAATTGACTCTAGACTTTCTGGAACTATGTGGCTAGATAAAGAAAGCCCTGAAACTATTACCCTGAAGTAATCTTTAAATCTTAAACCAAAAATATTCCTTGAAGTCTTCTTAAAACCAAAACAGTAGTAGTTCAGCTTAACTAGTAAAAAAAAGGTTTGTCTTAAGCATCATACTCTTTCAATAACTATATATAATTACATCAGTTTGAGGATCAAGCTGTGTCTCACTCAAGCCATGGTATTTTCAGTAGCCTCATGTGAACACTGAATAAAGGAGACCTTAGAAAAATTGATGAATTTGAGTTATGGTGTTGAAGAATATTATAAGTACATGGACTACCAGAAGAACAAACAAATCTATGTTGTAAGAAGTATTGTCAAAATGTTTCTTAGAAGCCAGGATGACAAGACTTCATCTCTCATATTTCAGACATATTATCAGGAGGTACTAGTGCCTGGAGAAGTACATTATGTTGGTAGAGAGTCAACATAAAAGTGGAAGACTCCCAATGAGATGGATTAGCATAGTGGCATCAGCAATGGGCTCAATATAATAGTGAGCATGGTGCAGGACCTGACAGTATGACATTCTATTGTGGACAGAATCGCTATGAGTCTGAATCGACTGGATGGTCCCAAACATCAACAACATGGGACCAATTGACAATAGTAATACAAAAGATTAGATAGGAAACTTAGGGGGCAGTGAATTTATATTCATGTAAAAGAAACATCTCAGAAAAGGAGAATGAAAATGGTTGCAGAACTTGAAGAGTATAATCAATATCACTGAGTTATACATGGAAAAACTGTAAAATTGGTATATGTTTTGCTATTTACATTCTTAACAACAATAAAAAGAAATGATCTTGCTGCAGACTTGTATATGGCTGACTCTTGTCATTCAGAGTTCAGCTTGTGACTTTTCCGAAAACTTCTCTAACCAATCAGAAAGTCCCTCTAGCATACCTTTCTTTGGCAATTTTCTGAGACTTCAGCAATTTTTGAGACTTGTTTGCTTACTTATTTTTTGTTTGTCTCTTCAAGTAGACTATGAACTCCACGAAAGTTTATTCACTCAGTGCCTGGCACATAGTAGGGTCAGGTATTATTTCAAATAATTAGCGGGGGAAAAAAAAAAAAAGGTTCTAAGCAGCTGCCTCCATTCCTCCTAATGGGAAAAGGGGAAAAAAGAGCTTAGGGAGTTTTCTTGTGCAGGCCTATCAGTGGCTTTCTCTGGGAAGAAGGATCACTGTGTCACCCCAGAGCTGCTTCCTGGGCACTGCAGAGCACTGTTCTTTTCACAGAACCAGCTGTGTGTCATTCACTGCAGTCCTGGACCTTTGATGACAGACCTTGGGCCTGGATCCTGAGTTTCAGAGCCAGGCTGAGAGTGGGAATTAGCCCTCATCCCAGGACCTCACTGAAGTAGCCCTGCAGGAGTCACCAATCCCACTCTGATTCCTCAAGGTCAGGAATATTGATAGTCCTGGGGCCTGTCAGAATCAGTCCGCACCTTCAACAGAAACCTGCTTCCCCACTGGGCTCCTTCAAGCCCCACATCTGCATTCAGGGACTGGAGTAAGCCTGGGAGGGGTTTCTGGAGCTGTGAGTAAAAAATGAGTCACCCAGCCTCAGTGCAGCAGAGCAGGGTTGCTCTGGGGCCTCAATGGCTCCTTTATGGCCATACTGCCCTAGAGGGGCTATCCCTTAGCTCTTACTCAGGCAGGGATGTGAGAGGGCCCCACTGTGTGGCAGAGAAATGATGGGGGGTGGGGGAGGGTAGCTGAGGCTGACTGGAAACTGCATCTATAGCACTGGAGTTTAAGGAATCTCTCTTACCCTGGGTGTGGTGTGGTGGGGTGGGGTGGGGTAGGGACGAGTGTAAGGCACATATGGGGCGGATGATGACCATCAACTGGGGGTGGCAGTGGGAGGAACTCCTTCTCATACATACGCTTATTCTACTCTGTAGGCCTTTGACTCGAACCCTTACCACATGCTACTCTTTCTAACCAGCAGCCAGGCTCCTAGAACAGGGTCTCGAAGTCTTCTGGGTTGTATGAGGTAAAAAGAGAAATGAGTTACAATGGTGTAATTTCAGGCACCTGCCAGCAGGTGGAAGAGGAATTTGTACGGGGCCTAGTGTTCCAGGATTAGAATCTGGGGTCTCCTCCCAAAATGACGGTGAGAAAAAGCTGGCACAGCTTCAGGGTGTGACCCCTCTCAGCTCTGATTCCTCCAGGGCAGCAGGTGGCATCTGAGGCTGCAGACCAATGAACTAGGAAAGATAGGACTGGAGCATGGGGAGGCCATCTTACACACACACACACACACACACACACACACACACACGTTAGGGAGATACTCTTGAGGTCATATCACACACACAGGTTAGGGAGATACTCTGAGGTCATATCACACACACACACACACAGAGGTTAGGGAGATACTCTGAGGTCATCACACACACACGTTAGGGAGATACTCTGAGGTCATCACACACACACAGGTTAGGGAGATGCTCTGAGGTCATCTCACACACACGTTAGGGAGATACTCTGAGGTCATCACACACACACAGGTTAGGGAGATACTCTGAGGTCATCTCACACACACACACACACACACACACACACACATTAGGGAGCTACTCTGAGGTCATCAGCTCCAGGGGTTGGATGCTTTAAAGATTCAGCCCCATCGACTGACAGGAATTAATAGAGATGATCTGCTCAGCATCTCCTGAGATGGATTTGCTATGCTCAGGTCGATGGGACAGGGAGACATTAAGAGAAGTAGCAGCAGAAGACAGAGCCCCAGGACTGGCAGGAATCACCCAGACTGTGGCACAAGAGCAGAAGAGCCCAGCCCACCTTGGAAAGAAAAAGGGAGGCTGATGGAGCCAGGGGTGGATGGGCAGGGAGTTGAGACCAGTGAATGCTACCATCACTGGGCACTGCTTGCTTAGGTCTCTGTAGAGAGGAGTGGCTGTACCCAGTACTTCGGTTTCTTCCTGCAGAGCATCCCCACCTCTCTACCAAATGCCCCATCCACCTAGACATAGGACAGGCTGGTCCCATACTGTGTAAACCCAGCCAGACCAGGAGACAGGTATGGGCTCTGCACAGTCCTGGGGAACCCTTGTTTCTTCACCAACCTTACTATGGTGGTCCTCAACCACCATACTCCCTTCCCCAGCACATTCCCACATGCTCATGTGACCCCAGACACAGTGTCACCCAAATACTTCCACCCTCCCAACTTGTCATCACCCATAGCCACACTCATATGAGGGGGCTTCAAAAAGTTCATGGAAATATGGAATTCAAAATTGAAATTTTTCCACAAAATTTTTGAAGACACCTTGTATATTCATGTGACATACCTGTTCCCATAGGCACACAGAGCCTCAGATACACATTTTGTTCAGTCATCACTCTTCTCTTGTACGATTCCTTCTACAATTCCAAGAAAGGCTGATGCTAGGATGATGAAGACCTAGACTGGGAGGAACCCAGAATCCAGGTGCTCAGCCAGAGACCCAGTCTCCCATCCTGCACCATTTCCACGGACTGACTCCAAAGGTGCTTTATTAAGAGGCACAGCATGAATGCAGAGTAGCACAGGCATGGGTGGGTGGGGCAGTGCGGGTGACAGTGACCATCACACCAAGTTTGCCAGGATCTGTAAAGCTCACTCAACCTAACCTCAGCTCCCCGCTGCGCTCAGTCAGCCAGAAAGTAAGGTGTGCTCAATCTAACTCTACCTAGGAGCTACCCTAGTTCACAGTAGACCTGCCTCTAAATCAATCCCAAAAGGTCATCATGGAGTAGCAGCAAGGAGAGTGGAGATGTTCAGGAGAGGAAGCTGAGGGCCTTTCACAGTGTGCAAGGCGGAGAGACCCCTAAGTCCATCCTCCTTTCTTTCCCCTTACTCTTCTCCAGATGGGTCCAGGCCTTGTTGATAGTTAATCCCTCTTCTAGAGGATGCTTCTGGGTTCAGGGTGCCCAAATGCCATTGCAGTAGGGAACCCTGAGGGATCAAAGGTCCAGGGGTTCAACGTCCTTTAAGTCTGGGGTAGAGATGAAGTAAAGCCCAGCAGATCCCATCTGAAGGGCCCAAGGCTCTGCTCCCTCCTCTGAGTGATGTGCCCCATACCATCATCATATTCTCCCCTCCCACAGTTTTGGAGAGAGAATGGATGTGCCCATCACAGAACTTTTATAAAAAGGAAAAATGTTGGGAGGCCAGGGTTTAGGCTTGAACAGCACTGAACGGAAGGAAGAAAACTGGCTAGGAAAGCCAGGGCCAGGGGGTCTGGTCCGCTAGGGGGCAGTCCCCTCCCGGGGCAAGTTGAGCTGGACTCCTTCATAGCGCGGAGCGTAGACGGCAGTGGGAACTGGGGTGTCCACGGCGAAGGGGCCAGGGCCTGGACTGGAGCGGCCAGAGGATGCGGCCGAGGCGACTGGGCTCAGCTGAACAGCCGTGGTGTCCTGCGCCGTGCGCTCGCTGCTCTCCATTTCCAGTGCCACAGGCCCGGTGCGGCCGCGGCTCTGACCCAGGCCCGCAGCCGCCGCAGAGCGCGCACCGAGAGCGGGGCCCCGGCGGCTACACACGCAGCAGGCCACGAAGAAGCCGAGCGCCAGCACGAGCAATGCTGGCCCCACAACAAGTGGCACGTTGTGACCGGGCAGAAAGGAGGCGAAGGTGCCCACCAGCGTCACGTTCACGCCCGCCAGCAGCACGCATAGACCGCAGGCGCAACATAGCGCCGGCGACGGCAACCCTGGTGGCCGGCCCAGGGCGCGATTCACCGGCGCCGAGGCAGAAGGCCCTGCTCTCTTCTCTGAGGGCAGCATTAGCCTGGGGACGTCAGGCGTGCATCAAGCTCTGTCCAGTTGCCGGCCACTACCAGCCAACATGCCAGAGGCTGGACTCAGAGTCGTCCTGGGGGCACAGAACAAGAGGGAGGAGTCAGCGGGGTCTGACTATGCTCAGTGCCTGTGCGTGAAGATGTCATTTTGGCCTGCCTTCTGCCTCTGGGAAGCAACAACCCACCCATATGGGAAGAATTGACCCACTGTTTCCTTACCCAGTCCCTGGGATCCTTCCTGGCTAATCTTAGCAAAGGTCCAATCATTGAATGCTAGAATTCTTTCCTACGATTCTGTAGCTGTATCTGGTTCTGGGATCTATCACTGGACTCTATCTAGAATTCTGGGGATGCAGGCTGAAGCAAGGGTAATGTAAATTAGAGTCTAGGTATTTATGGGTTTTATTGGGGTTCTCTTAGGAAACCCTATACAGTGTCACTGTGGGTCAGCTCCTAGGAAACCCTATACAGCGTCACTGTGGGTCAGAACCGAATCAACAGCACTTAATAATAACAACAATTCGGACTCCTGGTGTAGACTATAGGATAAACACTGGACTGTTAACCACAAGGTAGGCAGTTCAAACCACCAGCCGCTCTTGGAAACAGGGTTGCTATGAGTAGGAACAATCTTGACAGCATACACCATTTCCCCCATTTGGAAGAAGACCTTAGAGCCATCTATCTAGTTCCTCCTTGTTCAGATGAGGAAACAAGCTTAGAAAGTCTAGCAATTTTCCCAGTGTCAGGAGCTAAGTGACGTGCTGGATGGCCTGGGCATCCCCACACTAGGCTCCAATAGGCATAGCACTGACATCAGATGCCACCCTAGAATGAGTGACTGTGGGAGTGAGGAGCTCCTAATCCTGCAGGTGAGCATGGAGAGGGAGCAGTCCTCACAAGGACTAGGTTGGGTTGAAGAAGACCCAAGGTCCCTGGGCCCTATCTAGCCTGGGCATTTTATTATTTTAGATTCCAAATCCACCCCAAGCATTCAGGATTCTACTGTTGAACCTGAACTCAAAGCCTTGATCATTTGATGCTAGAATTCTCTAGAATTCTGTAATTGTGTCTGGTTCAGGGATCTATCACTGGATTTTAGAATTCTGGGAATGCAGGCTGAAGCAAATGTAATGTCATTAGAGTCTAGGGATTTATGACTTCTGTTGAGGATTCTGTTCTACAACATAAAGTCATGTTGTATTTTATACTTAATAAAGGCCCTCAAAAGCTGAGAGCATAGCTACTGGACTCTGCTAGAACCATGAAAACAGGTCTGAACAGGCCTGGAATGGGGAGAAGGAGGGAGTACTGAGATGGTATCAGGGTGGGTGCAGAACAAACAGGCTGAGGAACAGGGAGTGACTTGGAAAAGTGGCCAGACTCCTTATACTTCATTGCTAGCACCTGGATTGTGGACCTAATAATAGAACCTATCCCATCAGGCATAGTAAGAATTGAATGTTTTTCTCCAAATGAAATGCTTCTACTCTACACATTAGGCAGCCATGAGGCAGAATTGACTAGATAGATGTCAATAGATATGGTTTGCTTTCAGTTTTAGTATAGTCCCATTTTATGGATGAGGAAACGGAGGTAAAAAGGAAACTGAGGTAAATCTGCCCAAGACCACTTGTTGGCAGCAATGGTGTAAGGATTTGGACTTCTGACCCCAAAGCCTGCATTCTTATACTATTAATCTAGTGCACTGGTTGAATATGACTCAACCACAGGACACGAGCTTGTTAAGTGTCGTCAAGTGGTTCCGACTCATAGTGACCCCTAGATAGGACTTCCAAGGAGTGACTGATGAGTTTGAACCACTGACTCTGAGGTTACCAGTCCAGTGCTTATCCTATAGCATCACACCATGTACTCGTTTAATTAGCACTTACACTGTTCAAATGTAAGTAACACAGAAGTCAGAGTGTATTTCAGTTGTCTCTTTAGGGAGGTAAACTCACTTTGTGCCTACTGATCACACCCAGTTCAAGGAAAGCAAATTCCTGCCCAGGGGCTGAACTCACAAGTGCTAATTACGGGTGGATGGATTCTTATCTATTTCTGGGAGCCAGAGGTGAATCTGTAAGAAGAACACACCCTAGAATCTTCACCCCAGGAGAGAAAGGCAGATTTATTCCTAAAGTTGCCTCCACCCTGGTTAACTGGGATCTGGAGTGTGTCGGGGTGAAATATTGAGACACTGTTGCAGTGAGCGGGCTTGTTTTGTTGGTATTCTGGCTACCTCTCTTGGGTGTTTTTAGTACTGTTCACTAAATATTTTCTGTTTTCCCTCTTTTGGACACATGGTAAAATTGTACTTTTTGGACATTTTGTGATTAGGTGGGACAATTTGACTAGTTCTGACCAATTAAGTTTGACATGTGTCACTTCCAGGTTGGAATATTTAATTGCTCAGACAAGATCCTCCAAATTGAGCTATTGCTAATCCTCCAAGCCTTCCCCATTTTATTCCAAGCCCAGTCCTCAGTGCCTGAGCAGGAGGGAAGGACATTGCTCCAAATCTTGAGTTCTTAGAACAGACGTTAGCTTTAATGAGAACTCCATAGAGGTCACGTGGGCCAATCCTTCCATTTACTGATGGAGGAATTCTATGCTCTAGATGGAGAAAACTGAGGCATTGAGTGGAGAAGGTCATAGAGGAAGTCTGTGGCTGAGCCAGACCAGAACCAAGCCTTCTCTCACTTGCCATGACTTCTGACCACTGCCATTCAGCTGCCCATGACTCTGGTCATGGAGTTCACACTCCCTCCTGTTTTGCCTCTGGCCAAGGAAGACTTGAGGTTTCTATTTGTGAGTCTAGGTCAGAAGAGTTTGGGTCTTAGATAATCAGGGTTCTTGACGTTGGTCTGGTTGGGCAACTTGGGACGGTGGGACCCCTCTCTGGACCTCAATGGCCAGAGTACAGAGAGGAGTTTACCTGGTTACTGTCCTCCAAACTGAGGTCCCTTGTTAAACTTAGGTCCCTTGTCCATGTTTAATTACTTAAGGTTTGTGAAGATGGAAATGGGAATCTGCTAAAAAATCATTGTCAATATATAAAATGATCTCATGACAATAAAACATTTATCTGTAATATTTCTGTACCTGCTCATTGAGATGCCCAGATTCTTTGCTTTGAGTTGGATTAAGTCATTTCCATAAGAAGTCAACTGCTGCACAGGATTATTTTCTAGGGAACTGGCATTCACATTGAACGCTCACTCTGAATGCTGACTCTGGGCTAAGCACTTCCCTACCTACACTAATGCATTTAGCCCTCACAACAACCTTGTCATTATTGTTGTAGTTATCACCACTGGACCAATGGATAACATCATGATATATGGAGAAAAGAATGAAGTTGTCTAAAACTTCATTTTGCTTGGATCCACCATCAACATTCATGGAAGCGGTAGTCAAGAAATCAAATGACATACTGTTTTAGGCATATCTCTGCACAAGACCTCTTCAGAGTGTTCAAAAGCAAAGATATCAGTTTGAGGACTAAGGTGTGCCTGACCTAAGTCTCATGTACATGTGAAAGCTGGACAGTGAATAAGGACGACTGTAGAAGAATCGATGCATTTAAATTATGGCATTGGAGAAGAATATTCAAAGTACCATGGACTGCCAGAAGAACAAACAAATCTGTCCTGGAAGAAGTACAACCAGAATGTTCCTCAGAATCCAGGATGGTGATACTTTGTCTCTCATACTTCGGATATGTTATCAGGAGAGACCAGGATGGTCAGCAAAAAAGAGGGAGAACCCCAATGAGATGGATTGACAAAGTGGTAGCAACAATGGACCCAAAGATAACAACAATGATAAGGATGGAGCAGCTTCAGACAGCGTTTCCTTCTGTTGTGCACAGGGTCGTTATGAGTTGGAACTAACTAGAAGCACCTAACAACAACAACACAACCTTACTTGCTGAGCAGTGCTGTCCCCAGTTCACAGTAAGGAAACTGAGGCCCAAAGAGGTGAAGAGATTTGCCCTGGTTTACTGTAACAGGCAAAGTTGAGACTGAAAAGCCCATGCTGTTTCTGCTAAACCAGAATTTCTGCTTACTGAAAGGTATATAGATGTTCAATTATTTTAAAAATCTAACAATGGATTATTATTATCCAGCTTATTATTGATAAGCATGGGCTCAAAGAAAGTGGACCTCATTAATACATGCAGGAGCTTCTGGGGAGGGGAGTTCTCCATCTAACTCCTTCAAATTAGGGTACCCCGCCCCATCTAAGCAGTCCTGGTGTGGTGCTGTGAGTTAATGCGCCAGATTGCAAAGTCATTTGAACTGCAAGGTCAGTGGTTCAAGCTCACCAGTTGCTCCTAGAAAACCCTATACAGGGTCACTATGGGTTGGAACTGACTCAACGGCATTTAACTACTACTGCCACCCCATCTAATCCATGGTTCTAGTTGCACAAGAACAATTTCTTGATGGGAGAGGCTGACAGGTCTCCTGGCCCCAAGTTCATGCTCCAAGGGCCCAAAAGCCTCCAAGGCAGGGGGCTGCACCTGTCATCCCAACACCACTCACTGGTCCCAGTCCCCTGTCTGCCATATGTGAGTGAGACCCTCATTTGTTCAATCTGAGTTCTCATCCCTCACTGTGAACCCCTCTGTCTCCCAGGTCCCCCACCAGCCCCAGTGCTGTCTCTGTCCCCCAGACTCTTCCCTCTCCACTAGCATTGCCATCCTCAAGGAAACTCCCACATTGCCTGCTTCCTCACTACCCAGGAAGCTCTCAGTTTCTGCCAATTGATTCTGTTTTTCCTGAGCTCAAAGAGCTGCTGCTACCCTGCCCCCACCACTCTCTCAGCCCTTCCCTAACCCAGGTGTGAGGCAGGGACAAGCTGGTGGCTGTATTACATACACATACCCACATGCATCTCCAAAACTAAAAGCAAGGTTTGAGGATGAAGCTTGAAGGTGTGGCTTCCCAGATCCTCTGTTTGACTCTAGAATCCTCTCATCTTCATCCCTGAGTATATGCATGTGTGTGTGTGTGTGTACACATACACAACTCTACTAGACATACCCAGAAATGCAAACACAGAAATGTTGCACACTGAGTGTCACAGACATAGGTTTACACACAGTCCGATACAAAGAGACTCTCTCAGCTGCCTCCCTCTCTGATGGTGATGGGCTGTTGCCCAGCAGAGGTACTTCTGGAGATGTCTCATGGTCTGGGAGTAAAGGTGTAGAGGAGACATTCTTTGGTGGTAAGAAGAACAGGAGACCTCAGAAAGGTGATAGAAGTTGAGTTCAGCCCTCATGTACCCCTGCCTGATGTCCTGACATTGTTGTTGTTAAGTGCCGTTGAGTTGGTTCTGACTCAGAGAGCAGCTGGTGGGTTTGAACCACCGACCTTGCAGTTAGTAGCCCAGTGCTTATCCTACAGCTCCACACACCAGGGCTCCTGATGGTGCCCTCCTATTTAAGATGGGCCTCCATTCCTGTGACAGGCAAGCACTTACAGTTCCCCTCACTTGGACTCATTTCACCATCTGTAAAATGGGACTTTGATCTAGCTGGTCTTTGCAGGCCCTGTAGACTCTGGTTTCAGACACAGCTGAGGGGCCCAGTGACAAGGGCTCTGCAGCAATCTCTACAGAGATCATACTGTGTTCATTAGACTACTGTCTACATCCATTAGCAAAGATGCTCCCTTCTGGTCCTCCCTGATGCTCTCAGATCTGCCCACCAGTCTCCTCAGACCACAGGTTCCATCTAGGATCATATCTGTGGCCAGACCTAGATCTCTAGCCTCAATCTGGGCCTCTGTCCCACCCCAAGTAACTCAGATGCCTGGAGCCAGCAGAAGGGGTAGAAGGAGTGTGGACTTGAGACTTGCTAGAATGGGAACTACCCCTCTCATTTCTCCTCTTTCCAAGGCTTTGATATGAACTCTGCTTTCCTGTCCAGCCTGAGTCCTACCTTCCCCGAGGTACTTCAGCATCTGTGGACAACCATGCAACCCTCTGTGCCCTCTTAGATCCTGACTTTGTCTTCAATGACCCATTCCTCGACCCTGTGTCAGCACTCTCTTCCCTTGCCACACCTTGGATCTCAGTGCTCTTATCCTCACCCTTAACTACACCACCTCTGAGAAGACCAGACATCCTGCACTCAACTATAACCACATGGCACACTATACGTACACTTGAACCTCACCTGTTGTTGTTGTTATGTGCTGTGGAGTTGGTTCAACTCACAGTGACCCTGTACAGGCTTTCCAAGGCTGTAAATCTTTATGGGAGCAGAAAGCCTCATCTTTCTCCCATGAACAGCTGGTAGACTCGAACTGCTGACCGTGAGGTTCACAGTCCGATTCGTAACCACTAGGCTATCAGAGCTCCTTTGTACCGTACCTACTACATGCCAAATACTGTTGTAAGTCCTTTAGATGTATTAATTCATTTAAAATTCCACAACAAACCTATCAGGTTGCCACTATTAGCCACCTGTTTTACAGGTGAGGAAACAGGTCCAGACAGATAAAATTATTGTCAAAGGCAGGGGTAGGATTCAAGCCTAGCTTGTGCATTTCCTAAATCTGTGTTTGTCATCACAACTCCACACGGCCTCTTACTGTCACTGCTTTCTGACCTTATGAAATCCCTGGAATTCCATACATTTTCCCCATCAGCCGCTTGCCTCTGCCTTCTTTCTCCATCCACCAGAGAACCCACACTGCATAACTTGAATTACTCTCTTACCAAGTCTTGAACTTGGTTGTCCTTTTGCCTTTCTGCTAAAGCTGCTCAGCAAAGCCTCAACCTTGCACGCATCCAGCGCCTCTTCCAAGTCTATTCCAAAATTGCTAAGTCTAGTAGGGCAAAACCAGCTGCGTTGTGTGCATCCACAACTCTGGCATCTCTGTGGCCCTTCCCAGAGCTTCCTTCTTCCTAGTCAGTGCTTACCACCCCTCACAGTGACAGCACAGCCTCCTAAACGTACTCACACCCCTCCCATCTTAAAACAAAACCTTCCTCCAGCCCCACAACTGCCTCAGCGAATACGCTCGCCTCTTCTTAAAAGAGCTGTCTATTCTTTCTACTTCATTTCCTTGTTCAGAGTCAGTCCACTCCAATCTGGTGTCTGCTCCTTCATACTACCAATTTGTTTCTCATGAAGACCACCAGATACCTCCTATTACTGAGTTCATTGACCCCTCTTCAGTCCTTAGCTCACTGGGTTTCTCTATAGCTTTGGCCCTGGGGAAACCTCCCTTCTGGAAACACTCTCATTCTCTTGGAAACAGGCATCTTAAACATCATCTTCTCACAAAGTCCAGACTCCCAGGCCAGCACCCAGGACTCATCCTTGGCTCCTCCTTCTCCCTCAAGCCTCCCTCCACACTTCCAATCCATTAACAAGTACTGCAGAGTCTTCTAAGTATCTCCTCTAGAAGCCTTCCTTTCCTTTCTAGTCCTACTGCTACCCTGTCCCCCCACACTCCAGACCATCTCTTCCTGCTAAGTGCGGTCCAGTTGGTTCCAACTCATAGTGACTCTGCAAAGGGTTTCTGAGGAGCAGCTAGTGGGTTTGAACTGCCGACCTTGTGGTTCGAAATCCAGGACTGATCCTACACCGCCACCCCAGGAATTCTCCTTGGCTCCCCACTGTTGATGTTCCACCCTGGCTTCCTCCAGGTAGCCCTCTTGTTTTTTGCTCTACTTGAGCTGAACTCAGCAAGTGTGGTCCAGTGAACATGCTGGTCCCTGTGCTTGAACCAGAGTCCCTAGGGTGGTGTAATTAATGTGCTTGGAGGTCCATGTTCACCAAGAGGGTCCTTGGAAGAAAGGGGTTTTCCATGGCTGTTTTTTTGGAAGTAGATCATCAGGTCTTTCTTCCAAATTAGGTTCACAGTCATGACGACTCCCTGTGTCCAGGTCTGCATCGTGTGGAGGTCTTCCTTGAGACCAGGATCATGTCCACTTTATTTATGGCTGTATCCCCACTGGAATGCCTGATTCTTCCCCAAGAGCTCACTGAATATCATTAAATAAATGGTGTCGGTGATGAGGGGAGGAATTGATTAGGGGCTTGAATATGTCTCCTGCCTTCCTGGCTTTATTTCTGTCTCTAGGTTGCTCTGGGCCCACTTCTCTCAAATTCTCATCTCACTTTGATTCCGACAGAATATCTACCTTAGAGTCTGACTCCAATCTGGCTACCTGCCACACCCTCCCCAAGGTCCAAAGAGGGGCAGGGATTAAAGAAGAAAAAAGGGTGCTCAAAGCAGTCATTCCTGCCTGTCTCCCCTGCCTTGGTTTCTTCTCTTTCTCTTTGTTTCTGAGAACTCTGTCTCCGGGCTACAGGGGCCCAGACCCCTTGTTTTGGCACTCCCGTCTTCCCATATGAGTTCAATGCGGAGCTAAGCAGTCTCTCCTCTATTCTTTAAAGCATCCCCTCCCCTCGAGTTTCCCTCCTCCCCGCGCCGACTTCGGTAGCTTCCACTTGCCTGTCCGGTGGACACTTCCTTACTGGTCCTGACCCGGCTGACCTTTGAGTACCCTGGGTCAGCTGGAAGGAAAGGTTCTGCGAGAGCAGAGCAGCCAGGGGAGCGCTCGAGAGCTAGAGCGCCAACTTCGAGGGCGCAGGAGGATGGGGAGGTGGGCGGCCGCGGGTGGAGTCGGCCCCCTGGTACTCTGGCCAGGCTTCCGGGAGGGGTCGGTGGATTGAGCCGCTTGGAGATCTGGGATAAACCCGAGGGATTGGGGAGCCGCACGAGAATCCCTCCTTCTGCGCTAAGGCGATGCGCTTGACTCCCCTCCGAGCGGCCCCCACGCCAGCCCTCGCCCCTCGCGGCTGCTGCGGGTAGTGAAACGGCCGGAACCTGGGGAGCGCCGGTTCGGAGCCGTCCCCCGCCGCCGCTCTGCCTCTCTCTGGGTATCTGTGGCCGACCCTCGGCTCCCCTTTAGCTGGGAGGAGCGGCATTCTTCCTGGGTTTCCTCCTCGCTCGCGTTCCGCACCGCCCTTCTTGCCTCCCCTCCTGTACATTTCCCGGCTTTCAAGCACCCTTGCAAGTAACCCCTCGTTCGCCCGCAGTCTCCACAGGGATGTGACGAGTCCGATGGATTCGTTGTAACTCACTCATTTCAAGGGGTCGGGCTGGCTCTGCCTTCCGCCTCAACAAGGGATTCCTCACTTCCCTAGGGGTGGAGATGGGTGGGTGGGTGGGGGGCCGGGACGATTTCCCCTGGCATGAGATTTGTTTTCAGCAACCTTCATCAATCCTACACCCTAGAAAGGGGCGTGGTTGTAAATCTCTTAATTGGCCCTATCTCTTGGTGAGACTTTAAAAGCGTGATGGGGAAAAGCTGTAGGCAGAAGGTTGGACTGTGTTAGAGAGAGAACTGGAGTGGGAAATCTGAAGTAGCAACACTCCAGACCCTGGAATTCTTTTGGAAGAGCGTCTCTCCAGTCTCACCATTCATTCACTCGTTCGTTCATAAACCCTCTGCTCTGAACTGTGTGACAGGCTCTATATCCTGAGAGTGGCCCTTTGAGGGAAGTGCTACATTCACCCCCGATTTGCCGATGAGGAAACTGAGGCTCAAGGCCCCTCAGCTTCTTGCCCCAGCCCCTGGGGGTGGTGTGGTGTGGTGTGTGCAGAACCAAGATGTGAGTCTTCAGTTTCAGCTGCTTCTTCAGTCCTCCTGCAGGCTGGCCCAGCAGGGATGTGATTTTAGGGGGCTCCCTGGAACAAGCTCTCTCCACTTTTAATTCCCTGCTGGGTTCTCAGCACCCAGCCCTGCACCAGGCCAGTAGTCCAGGTGGCACAGAGGGCTGTTGACTGATTTCATCCATTGAGTAGATCACTGGATGAGCTGGGTCCTAGGAATTGTCCCTGCTGGCTCTACTGCCCATGCTGAAGTATTAGAGGGTTCCTGAGCTGCTCAGAAGTGAATGAACAGGATCTTTCACTGTGGGGCTTAGATGAATGAATCCTTTTTACCGGCAGGGACTCAGCTTTGCCATCAGAACAATGAGATGGTCTCTTCCACTTTTGATTTTCCACTATCCACTGGGTGCCTTCTGGGTATCTGGCTCTGTGTCCCCACTTTTGAGAGGGAAAAATAAATGACAGCTGCTCAGAGTGATTTGTGGTGTGATGGAGTCAAGTCTTGGGACTGTGGGAGCAACGCAGTCTGGGTGTGTTTAAGAGGAGGCACCATCTATACTGATCTTTGAAGAATGAGACTATCCCAAGCTTGTTTCCTGCTATATACCAGTGCAGAGGCCACATGGAGCAGATGGCTCTGTGCCAGCTTGATGGTGCAGGTGTGGGGAGAGGGAAGGTAAGAGGAACAATGTTTACTGCACACACCTGGGCTAGACACTCATCTGCCCTAAACACTGATAAGACCCTGAAGTGACTCCAGAAAAGTCGAGGGAATTGTTTTTCCATTAAATTTATATAGACTAATATTTATATGGACTGTGAGCCACAAGATTGGCAGTTCGGACCCACCAACTGCTCCTCAGAAACCCTGTACCAAGCTGGAATCAACTCAACAGCACTTAACCACAACAACATTTATTGAACATCTACATGTGTCCTACCCAGTGCTAGGGATTGGGAAGAAGCCTACAGTAGGTGCTTAATAATTTTGTGAAGAACTAAACTCTATACCGTTATTCCTGGAGGGTGTCAAGAAAGCAGAAGACACAGGCTGTGAAAGTCCATGAGGAGAGCGTTCTGATTAAGGGGGTTCTTGTTCCTTTACAAATGGGGAGTTTTGATACAGAAAAGAAGAATGGGCACTCTAGGAGAACCTAGCAAAGGCTTGGAGGCAGGAATGTGTTTAGATTGTTCCGGGAGCAGTGAGAGGGCAGGAGAGAGAAGAGGGAGAGCATGATTTCAAAAAACCCTATAGTTAAACACCAAGAGTCTTAGGGCAGGGCTCGGCCCAGAAGTCACCTCCTCCTGGAAGCCTCTCCTGATTCCAAGCCAGATAGGTACCTCCCCTGGGTTCCTTCCGGTGCTTTGTGTCCCCTGACACAGCACGGTCATTTTGTCTGTAACTGCTTTTATGAGTTTCCCTCAAGGACATGGCCCATCACATTCACTTCTGCCAAGGATCAGTCCCTGAGGAATCGCCCTGGAGTTTCTGAGATTCTGAAAAGAACCTGGGCCTGCCCTTTATCTGGTGAGTTCTAGAAACACAGGACTCAGCCGGGGTCCTATCTGTGATCTTTGTGGGTCTGTGGACTACTTGTTTGGCTAGGATAAAGCAAGGGACTGGGCATCTGGTTGTCTTCAGGGTCCAGGGACCCAAATTCCAGAGAAATCTTTCCATAGTTCAAAAAGGGAAGAACAAAAAGGGCTGCAGTTCAGAGAAGAAAAACCAGGTAAAGAGCCTGAAACACAGGATCCCTGTGGGGCCCCCTGGGATACCCATATCAGGTCCTGCTCAGTTACGACATGGAATCCACTCAGAAGACTCTTGGCTGCATCTGGATTCTCTGGGACTTGGTTCACCTCTGGTTATGGATCTTCTAACTAGAGTGCTCTGAGGCAGGATGGCAGGTGAGGTGGGAGGGCAGAGCAAGGGACAAGAACCCAGCTCCTCAGCCCTCCTCAGCACCCCGGCCCCCGGGCTTCAGCTTCTCCAGGGTCCTGCTCACAGTAGACAGGCTGCTGCGAGTTCCTGGGGGAGAAACCAGGGACAGGAGCTGGTTGAGTAGACAGAAATCCACAGAGTTGTTGGAGTCAGAGGGATTGGCAGAGCTGGGATAGAATGAGAGAGTGGAGCAGCCCAGTATAAAAAACTTGGATGGTTAAAATGGCCCTTCAAGAGGGGAAGCAGCATATTGTGCGGTTTAGAGGCAGACAGAACCCCAGAGCCAACTGACTAGGGTTGAGTTCCAGCTCTACCATTTCCCAGCTGTGTGATTGAGGTCATGTTCCTTCACTTCCCTGTGTCTCAGTTGCTCCATTTATTAAATGGTGCTTATTTTAATATCTTATCTTATGGCCGTTGTTAAATTTAAATGAGTTGATCCCTATAAAGTGCTTAAAACCATGTCTGGAATGGGACTGCTTGCTGAGTATTAGGCAGCTCATTCGTGGAAGAGACTGTGGACTGGCTACATGTGAGAAACTTCTGCCCTAAAATTTTCTAGTATGGAGGGAGGGGGAGACAAGAATATATTCAATTTTAGGTACCAGCTCTAAGAGTTAAATTTCACAATGTAAGAAGTTAGTGGGGGAAATAAACTGGGACATGGGACATAGGGGAAGAGGCAGTGAGGTACCCTTTGCCCTAGAGTCTATGCCAGGTATGACTGAGAGGACTCTGGGACCAAAAGGAAATCAGCTCAGCTTGGAACAAGAAGGATTTTGATTATACATAAGGAAGCACTGCCCCACTATGTTGACTCCCTGAGATTGGAGAAGCCCTTTCTGCATCCCTTTCAAGGCTTTACCCTGGGTACTAACTAGCTCAGCCAGAGAAGAACATGCAAAATGGACTCAGAAATTTCCGGAACTTACCCTCTTTATTGCCATTGGCGCTGGATCCTCTCTCCCCACGGTCTGCCCCTGAATGGGGGTGGATTCTTAGGTTCCCTGCAGGATGAGACAACCCACCCCAAGTCATTCCCAAATCAAGCGCAAGAAAAGTCCTCCCGTTGCTTCACTGAATTCCCTTCTATTTCCTGCATGACATGAGCTAATTGTTTTGTGGGGAGGAGGAAGAAATGGACTCCTGAAGGAGAAGATGGAAGATTTAAAGGAGGTGGGAGCTCTGAGGAGGACAAAGGGACATGTAAAACCCTACAGATTGATGGAGATGGGAATTTATATGAGGCACTGGGATAAAGTGGGGAGCTTTGGATCTTAGGGGATACAGAGGGTCTATATTGAGGCTTAGAGAGAAAGAGGCTGTCTATCTGGAAATCTTGGGGGTGTTTTGAGTGAGATGGAGAATCTCTCAAGGTTGATGAGAGCTCTAGGTTCTGTGAACTACTTCAGACACCTTTGTGGCAGGCTGTAGGCTAGAGTTGGCTGCACTGTAGTCATGGCAACATCTGCAAAACAGACAGAAACTCCAACATCCACAGCCTGGAGAAATCAGGCATGTGGGTTTGGGTCAGCTGCACAGTGGGTCACAGATACACACAAAGGGTCTTGCCCAGCTCTTGGCCTAGAGTCTGTTGGAGGCGGGGAGAAGACTCACCTATTGTAGGCAGGATGTGGTCCAAGTTGAATCGAGCCTTCAGGAAGGGGTAGGCGAAGAGGAGGAGCCCTGGGAAGACGGGTACAGAGGGATTCTGTGTTGGGGATGCTGGGTCAGTGTGAGGCGTGGGAGACTGTGGGTAGGATGTGAGTCTGGGGGTCTTTGAGCATGCAGGGGAAGAGCGAGAGTATATAGGGTTAGGTCTGCAGGTATGTAAATGTGGGTCTGTGAGTGACTGTGTGGTGCAGTTCACCCTGCCCCACTGTGCCTTCGTGGGTTGCCCAGGGCCTTCTGTCCCTAGTCCCTACATGCAGTCCCAGGAAGGAGTGGGGGTAGAGTACAGATCTGGGGAGGGGGCCCCAAGCTCCTGGTCCACCCTGCCCAGATGAAGAGCAGGTTAACTTCTTTACCCTCTCGTCAGGCTAGCAATGGCCCAGTGGACTCAACCACCACCACTCTTCCCTGCTCCCCCACCTCTAGGGCCCCCAAGGTAGGGCTACAGTTAAGTTGGGGGATCCTCAGCACATTCCTCTCCACCCAGACCTGAGAAGGAAGTGGCAGAAAAGTCAGTCCTATCTTGCCCACTCCCACTTTGACCCCAGACCCAAGTGTCTGTGACCCTTGCCTAGAATTCACAGGGAAAGATGCTCAGAACCCATTCAACCTGGAGTCTCTGGATTTGCTTTTGACCCAGGCTAGTGTGCTGGGGTGATGGCTGGAACTCAGCATTACTATGTGAATTCCAGTGGGAGTGGCCCACATAGACTGAAGGACAGATGGCTGGCCAGACAAATTCACTGCTGAGATAAATGGAAGGAAAAGAAAACTCTTGGTCTGAGTTAGATTCCATCTTGGCCCAGAGGGTCCCACTGGGAACTCTCTCCATTTTTTTTTTTTTAATGTTTTATTATGAATTATGTGATAGTTTACATGGGAGAACATTAGTTTTACATTCATCCTATTGTATATCATTTCCTACAAGCCTGCCCCCTACCCCCCTGTTGTCAGCTCACAACCCCTCTCCCTCTCTGGTTCTAAAGTCCTCAGCCCCTCCAGATAGGGAGACGTCATCATCTCTGCCTCCATCTCAGGCATCACTGCTTCTCTGGGTAGGGTCCTGCTCTCCGCTCTTCTCCCTTCATGGTTCCAGGGACCTCCGCTCCTAGACTACAAAGTTAATCACTCCCCTCCTTGCTACAAAACATCTACCTTTACATTTCCAGTCCTCACAATCAGTCCTGATAACAATTATTCGCTACTGTATCACAAAAGACCTATCCCCATCTCCTCTCACCAACCCCTCCTAGATAGATTGGATACTACTCAGTGGAGATTCTACCTTCCTCCACACCCTCTGGATCTAGGTTCTGTCTTGAAAGCTTATAAGCCAGTCACTTCTTGCCTTTGTAGCTCCCCTCCCCCCATTTTGGGTAGCCAATGTCCAAATTGCCCATCCCTATCTACTCTGTGTATGGAGGGGGTGGGAATGATCCTCGCTGTAAAAATTTGTTCCCTCTTTTGAGCTACTGCATCCATTGGTGTAGGTCAAGTTCATCAAATTATATCAGATTACTCTTTTTTTCCTATTCTTTCTTCTTCTAGCTGAGTTCTGATCATCCAGTCATTGAAGCCAGGTCAAGTGGGTATTATCTGCACATATGGGTGTTCTTGTGCATTTTCTTATGAGCTGGATGCTTCACTCTCCACTCTAGTCCACTGTGGCTATGTCACTGACTCTGGGCCCAAGTGTCCCCAGGTCTTGCCACACTGCTGGCCCACCAGGTCTCTACCGGGGTTCACAGGAGTCTAATGAACGTTGTAGGGCTTAGCTCGCAGCTTCATTGCTGTTTTCCCCTCACTTCCCCTTATTGGTGACGAACGTGGTCACAAATCAGAGTGTGTATTCCCATTGAGTCTTAGTCTTGAAAGGGGATTTGTTCTGAGGGGACCCGACCACTTGCCCTGATGTCTCCTGGCCGAGTAACTTGCTTGTTCTTGTAGTAATCAGTCGATCTGCCATTATTGTTTTGTATTTTTCCTGTCTGTCTTTCTTTCAAGAAGTATCTTCTGTTCTTCTAGCCGCTCCAGGTTGGTCTGCTTGTCCTTTCAAGTGGGAATTTCCCATCTCTGGAGATCTGGATGTGGTTCAGGCTTCCACTTATAGTCTTATGGATTGCAGAGGCTCCACAGGAAGCCTCCTTCACTGGGCACGTTGTAGCCCCATTTTAGGTATTCCAATCAGTTATAGGCAGAAGATAAGACTTACAAGCTTTCTATGGTGATGTTTCTGGCCATTCCTTTATTCTCTCCTTTTTTATCTGACCCCATCACCACCATCCCAAACAGACTTGTGAGCCCCGCCCCAAACCCAAGATCCCCGGGCTCCTGGGCTCAGGAACCAGGAGGGGAGCATCCAAAAAGGAGTGTGAGCTCCAGTTCCTTGCTCCACTGCCCCTCACCACCAGCAGCCCACGACAAGGGATTATATGCCAACCTTCCTCTCCCTCTCTCTGCCTCTGATTGTTGCCTTGCTTACACTTCTAGCTCCTATTCCCCTCAACTCAATGCCTGGTGACCCTGTTCACCTTACCATATCCCTGTCCTCTCCAGCATTTCCCCTTCCCAGCCCAGCCCAGCACTCACTCACCCAGACCAGCAGCACCAATGAAGACACCGCCCATGGCAGCTGCGGCTTTGGACACAGAGACACCAACGATGATGCTGCCAGCCCCCAGGCCAAGTGCCACACAGGCCAACTGCAGACAGCGGAAGTCTCTGCTGTTGATGGGGATGTCCATGCAGGCCTGCCCAAGACACTGTCTCCAGCCAGTGGGACCTGTCCCCAGACAAATACTAGAGGACCTTCTCTTGGATGTCTCTCTGTTGGAGCTTCACCTTTAAGGTGGAAATTTCTTAGTAGTTAAGATTCTGGGCACTGTGGGTTAATGCGCCAGACTGCAAAGCTGTTTGAACTGCAAGGTCGGCGGTTCAAGTTCACCAGCTGCTCCTCGGAAACCCTATACAGGGTCACTATGGGTCGCAGCCGATTCAAGGGCACTTCACAACAACAACAACAACCCCTGGATTAATATGCAAAATTATCCCATAGCTCTCCCAGGGATCCTCTTCAGCCCTACCTTAGCCTGGGTCTATACCAGGAAACTCCCAGCTTACTCTTCCTCCCTTAAAGGCCTCTGAAGCTGAAGGTCACTCTCAGGGCTCCTACCCGGCCACATTTCTGCCTTGTTTTAGCCTCTTCCCAGAAGAGTTCAGTTTAGTTGTCACTGAGCCTTGGCTGATTAAAGTTTAAAGTGAAGAGGTGGGAGGGGTGGAATGGGAGTTATTGGTCCAGGGGACTGGGTTCCTCAGAGATGTAGGCAGCAGGAAGGCACTGAGTTATTCATGAAGTTGCAATGTGAGCTGTTGCTTGGGTTCCAGAGGCCCTCTGGGGCAGCCAGCCCACGTTCCACCATTTATTCCTGAGGAGGCAAGATGAGTTAGGGTCCAGAGCCCAGGGATGTGAGGAAACTCCCAGGTCACATGATTAGGACTCACTACTGTGTTCTGACCCCTGACCTGGTGGTACAACTGGGGCCTGTGCTTAAATACTAGGAGACACAGACAATGCTTAAGAGCAGAGACTGGAACAAAAAAAAGAGACCTTCCATTTTCTTCCCTTGCTTTCTTCCTCCTTCCTCTATTCCATCAATCTCTGGGTTTCCAGGCATGGTTGAGGGTCCTAGTTTGAGACTTAATTTCAAAGGACCTATGGAGTCCTGGTGTGGTGCTGTGGGTTAATACACCAGACTGCAAAGCCGTTTGAACTACAAGGTTGGTGGTTCAAGCTCACCAATCACTCCTTGGAAATTCTATACAGGGTTGCTATGGGTCGGAACCGACTCGACAGCACTTAACAACAACAACATTCCTCTTTAGGTAAGCTTGGTATCTGCTCCCCTTTTAGCTGCCAGGGGATTGAGATCCCAGCCTCCTTCCAAATCCCTTGCTGGGGACTGACAGGGAAGTGCAGTGGCCATGGTGGGCCTGGGGCAGGAGGAAAACACATACTGGGTAGGATTGGGAAGGGGAATTGGCAGGAAGGCTGGGAGCAGGAGGCTCTTGACCTCCAGGATAGAGTAATTCTAACCCAGCCCGGCTGACCCACTGGCAGGATCCAGCAGTGGTAACCCAACCCAGCTAGCCTTGAACCCTATCCTTGGATCTAATTCCAGCATTGATCCTTAGCTATATTCTCTAGCTCTTTATGAAATAGCATCTCCCTAATGCCACAATATTTTTAATAAATATAAAATAAAACATTTACTGATAATGATCAAAGAGCACAGCCTTTGGTATAGATTACATCTCAATGTCAAGAAAACAAAATCATTACCACTGGACCAATAAACAACATTCTTATTAATGGAGAAAAGATTGAAGTAGTCAAGGACTTCATTCTTCTTGGAATAACTATCAACACTCAAGGAAGCAGCAGTCAAGAAAGCAAACAACGTACTGCATTAGGCAAATCTGCTGCACAAGACCTTTTTAAAGTGTTGAAGAACAAAGATGTCAGTTTGAAGACTGAAGTGTGTCTGACCCAAGCCATGGTATTTTCAATAACCTCATATGCATGCGAAAGCTGGACAGTGAATAAGGAAGACCATAGAAGAATTGATGCATTTGTTGGAGGTTATGGTGTTGGAGGAGAATATTGAAAGTGCCATGGGATGCCAAAAGAACCAACAGATCTGTGTTGGAAGAAGTATAGCCAGAGTGCTCCTTGGAGGCCAAGATGGCCAAACTTCATCTCTCATACTTTGGACATATTGTCAGGAGGGACCAGTCGCTGGAGAAGGATATCATGTTTGGTAAGGTGGAGGGTCAGAGAAAAAAGAGGAAGACCCCCAATGAGATGGATTGGCCAAGTGGTAGCATCGATGGACTCAAGCATGGCAATAGTAGGGAGGTTGGCCCAGGACCCGGCAGTGTTTCGTTCTGCTGTGCATAAGGTCACTATGAGTTGGTATCGACTTGATGGCACCTAACAACAACAATCACACAATATGGCCTTGGCCCTAGCCCTGTACCTGGACATAGTGCCTCAGGATTCCTGTTCAGAGTCTTCTCACTGGCTAGTGAGGCCAGTGAAGCCTCTCCTGAGATCTTCCTCAGAATTTTCTGTCCTCACCTCTCTCCAAACTGTTCCCCCTGCCTCTTAACCTCTCCCCTTTCCTCTGCTGCTCTCTCTGCTGCCTGGCCCCTACAGTCTGGGGACTTCCTCCTCATCCCCAGGATCCTGCTTGGACAGCGCCTGCTCTGATCACCCAAGTGGCTGAGCTACCACCCCTGTTTCCAGGCCCCTACTCTGAGGTACCCACATTCTGTCCTGGTTTTATCTACTTCCCCTGTCTCTGGAGGGCAGGTGCTGGGAGTGTTTGAGGAGGTCTCTGAGTTCCATAGGATGCCACAGTTGTAGATATCCAGATGGGACATTAGATGTGCTTCTGGTCACAAGAGCAGAGCTCGGGGAGGGCTGGGACCTGCACATTCACCATGGGTCAACAAAGAGGAGAGAGGACTTTGGGCACCAAGGAACCTCGTCTCTAACAAGAGGCTTTCCATGGGTGGGGTGGGGGCCTAAGAAGGCTAGGGTCACCTGAGGGATAGCACTCCAAGGAAGTGGGAGAGAGGCCTGGAAGAGGACAGAAATGAATCCAGATGGCATCTAGAAAGGAGGGGTGACTGCAGTGCATGAATGGGCCCTTGAGCCATGTTCCTGGTTCCCATAAGGACACCCCTGGAGTGGGCATTCCCTAGCCACTATCGCCTGCTGCCAACATCCTCTGTGCCTCCTGCCAGAATGAGGTCTGATTATTCCTCTAATTAGGCATCAAATGACAGCCCATGTCTCTGCCACACGTAATTGATCCCGTGCTGACTAGTTTTAGGAGCCGCCAAAATAATTGCCCATGAAAACATGCTCCTGAGATGTCCAACTTTGGGAATCTGAACACCCTCCACAGCCCTGCACCCCACTTTCCTCATCTGGTAAATGAGGATGGGGGTGGCAGAGGTTGGATTTGGAGATGTCTGCAGAGATTCTGGAAGAACACGCTGACTTCCAAAGACTGGCAGCCAAATTCTAAAGCTTTTCTTTGACATTGTAAATCCCTCAAGGCACAGAAAGATTTAAGGGATGAAATCTGGAGGAAAGATACAAAAGTCAGTAAGCATTACAAAACCATAGACCCACAGAGCCATCCAGCTGATTGAACAGATGGGGAAACTGAGACATGGGGAGCTAGAGAGATTGCTGTCAAGTTCTTTGATGGCACTTAGGTGTTCAGAATCCCTGCTTAGCTGGGAAATATTCTAGTACATCTCTGCTCCCAGGTTTCTACGTTGTCTTGAGGGGGTTAGAATTGGCAACCCCACCATCAGAGGGAGACAGTGAATTGAAAAGAATCATTCAAGCCCTTGATAGTGATGGCATCATGAAGTGCTACTGAAACTCTTTGGGGAGGTCTGTTGCTCCATGGATTGAACACAAATGGAGAGAGGAAATTGACCAAATCTTTCCTCAACATGGCTTTGGGCTCTGTCAGCTATGAAAAAGAAAATACATGTTTGTCCTTGGGTCATGTGTTTACTAATAGGTAAATGAGTTCAAGGACCCTGCTCTATGGTGACACAGATGAACCCAAGGCTCTAGAGCTCTCATTCTATTGTGGGCCCTCACCACCATCAGGTCCCCACTGCTGAAGCCGAGGAGCTCCTGGAGGCCACAGGAGTCAGAAGCATGAACAGAGCAAGGCTACATTTCTGAGTCCCATCACCAGATAAGTCCTCTTTGTCTCCTGGTGAGGTAGGGGCTCACACTCTTTCCTTCTCAGAGACACCAGTCCAAAGAGTGGCGTGGGGGTGGGGAGTAAGAGTAGGAGAAAAGGCCCTAGCTTGGCTTAGTTCTATTTATTTTTCTTGAGGGGTGAGAACTCTGGAAAAGAGCGTGATTAATTCACTGATCCCCAGGGGATGAGCAGCTTTTCTGAACTGTTTGGAAACTGCAGTCAGGGAAGCAGCTTCCAAGGCAACTGCTGCCATAGTAACAAGAGGGCCAGCCTTGAGGGGACTTGCTCCTCGGTCCCCTCCAAACCTGAAGCAGCTGGAGCAGTTGGCATGGGACTAGGTCCTGCTGGCCATGGAGCTGGGTCTGGGGAGGGGCAGTGAGACAGGAGGGAGGAGGATCCAGAGTTCAGGCAGGTAGGCATGTGGAGGGAGAGATTGGATGGTCAGTGTATCCAGGAGTCCTTAGACAGGGGACAGTTAGGAATCCTCAGGGTCTGGTTGAGCCAAGACTGAGCTGAGGCCACGGCCAGCTTAACCCCATCTCCCTTCTTTGCTCTCCCCAGGAGAAAAGTTGTCAGTAGCACCCAGTCAACAGCCCGACACTTAGACCTACACTTGCCACCTCCCTGGGAATATATAAAGGCCCTTGCCAATCCAGCCCCACCTCACCCTTCTTCAAGAGTGGTTCTGAGAACACAAGGTACAATGCACATGGACATTCTGTGCATGATGTACATAGGGCTGTGGATGTGGTACCATTTTCTTTCTTACTAACTCTGGTAGGACATCCTGGGCATACAACAGGCCTTCCACCAGGGTTCATTAGTGCTTTTTAGACAGAGGGGACATTTGTTCCTGCTTGGGGTGGATGGGTCAGGCTGGGTACAGCACACATCTACTAAAAAAGCACTTTTGGATGTTGTCAGACACCACTTCTCACACTTGATGTGGGGAGTTCCCGAAAAGTAGAGGTTGTTTCTGACTTTCTCTGGGTTGTGGTGCAGAGCAGGTAATTGATCAATGTTTGATGAATTTCATTTCCTCATTAAAAAACAACAAAACAAAGCCATTTCTTTTGTTGTTTGTGGACCAAATGAGATGCTGTCTGGAGAGGTTCTGACAAGGAATGCCGTCTCCCCACCTAGCTAGAATCAGCCCCAGTCTGGAAACCTGTCTGCCCAGGACTTCGGTGAAGAAAAGACCACCATGGCTAGAACAGAACGATTTATTAAAACACACATAATGAATAACAGTGCTGCTGTGTGCTACAAGCATAAATGTCTGTCTGGCACTTGCAAATCTATTTTCTTAATGTAACTCAACAGCTTGGCTGATCTGACAACGGGCGAACCTCCATGTTCTTTGGCAGAGGACCCACACCACGAGGGCAGTGGGGCACGTCTAACACAGGCCAACTGGCCTCCCACCTGGTTCCACTTCAGGCATCTGTGTTACCTCCATGCCATACCAGAGAGTCTGCAGCTGCTGCTGATGTTGCAAGTGTCTCTTGGTTGCCTATGACAGTAACCGCTTAAAACCAGTTAAAATAATAAGGAAAAGGAGATTAAAACCCAAATGCATGGACATTCAGGGAAGAAGAGCAAGCATTACATACTGTGGAAAATTCACGGGCTTGCAGTGGGAATATAAAACACCATCTTTGTTGGGAGAGCATGGTTTTTAAAAACACACACACACTCCTTTTTAAAAATGAAATAATACTGACTTTAGTAGCAATTACAAACAAGGAAGAGAATGATAAATGAAGGACATATTTCGGTCACGGCAAAAAAAGATTATGTGATCCTCTGAGCTACAGACTGGAAGACTGCTCCAGCTTCCCGAATGCAGGCGGTTCCCTGTCCTTCCCAACTTGGGGGGGGGGGGGGAGAGGATGGCTCTTCTCAGTCAAGGGAGAGGGAGGGCAAACAGGACGTCCATCCAGAGGACAGAGGAAGGTGGGACGGGCCATCAGAGGAGGGTGACAGTGTAGAGGGAAGAGGCACAGCAGCCTCTGTCAACGGATGCTTCTCAAAGCAGGTTCCCTGAAGGCTGCAACCCCAGCCACCACTGTAAGAACACACTGGTTTTGCAAGTGGTGAGCAGGTGGGCAGGAGCCTAGCAAAAAGATGTGCTCATTGCCACTGGCGATTATGCAAAGTGACAAGTTATTGCTTTCCTTTTCAATGACAACCCCTTTGGAAAAAGCTTTTTTTTTTAGGACCTAGGTGGGAACCTCAGGGCCTTTGTGGAACAGAGAGCAGGTCCCTCAATCTGCTCTGCAGACCCTGACCGCACAGCTTTCTGGGGTAACGTTTGAACAGACCTAGAAGGGTAACCACTTCTAGGTCAGAGTGCTGTGGGTGCCGGGCATAGTCCGGGGTCTGTACTCTGGCCTGCCTGGGCCAGGGCCCGCCGGCGCGCCAGGCGTGACTTGGAGGGAGGGGAGAGTTTTACTGAGCAGAGGCCTTCAGCCAGGGCCTCGGACTCTTTGGCCAGCTGGTTCTCGTTCTCCTCATGCTGAGACAGCTGGCGGTTCAGGGCGATGGCCTCAGCTGCGAAGACAGTCAGGTCCATGGTGCTGCTATTCCTGGGGGGCAGGACACAGAGGAGAGGGCTCAGCCAGCTCTGCTCCTGGACACTCCGATGAAGTGCTGCAGTTCTAGACTCCCACCAGGTTTTTCTGAGTCACTGTGAGCTACAAAGTAGTTCTTGCTTAAATTTATAATCTTACTTTACCAAGTCTGCCTTGGCTCCTTTGGGAGTGATCACTCAGACTCAAGAACATCCGTAGACTTGACAGTTGGGGCAAATACCCCTCCCCTGAGATCCCACAACTCTGCACACGGCAGATCAAACTCACTGTGTAGGTTGCTCTCCCCATCAGGGTAGCGGTACCAGGAGCATGTCTATGCCTCTGAGACCTGTGTATCCCCAGAAACCAGCTCAGGGCTAGCATCTAACACACATTTATTGAATAAATCTTCTAAAGTGGAGCTGAGGTTTAAAACTACCCAGGGGCATCTGGACTTAGCGCTAGAGAATAAGCTAGGAACTCAAGCTGGGCAAGAACATCCTGGGTTAGAATCAACTGAGCCTATGAACATGTTTAGACTTCCTTTTGTAACTGGCTATGAAGTTGGTCCCCAAAGGGTTTTCTCACAATGCTTTGGCCACTTAGGGAATAGCGCACTCACTAGGAATACAACTTAGTTATTAAAAAGGCTCTAGAGTCAAACAGATCTGGGCTCAAAGCCCAACTCCCAAGGCTGTGTGGTTTTGGACAAGTTAACTTGATTCCTGTTTTCTCATTTATGAAATGGGGATAATAGTAGTGCTTGTCTTTTAAATTTATGATGATTATGGACATATGAAAAATCCTTAGCACCATGTCTGGCATGGGTCTGTATTTGACTCCTGGTGACCATTACTATGACTGCACATTTATAAGGTGAGTGTTTGATAACTGGTCCCAACAGCCTTGTAGCGCTCCTGACGTCTGACACTTTTATCAATCGGAGGCAGCAGCAGGACAACAAGATGTGCGTATCCTTAGATAAGTAAGGTCTGTCTTTGGGCTACAAATGGTGATTTCCAGTTACAGGTAAGCCTATTCATGTGGATTCATATGGAGATGCAAAACAGGTTATTTCTCTTGGAAGCAGTGCAAGGAGAGGCTTGAAAGGTGTTGGAGGGCAGGAGATGCCATTCCAGTGGAGGAAAAGAAGAGGGAAGCTAGGGGGATGGGTGTGGAGATGGGGCCTGAGAGTCCCTTGAAGACGATGACACTTAAGTCTTGAGATGGGCTCCCCAGTCCCCACCCACCATGTCTGAAGGTGTGAGGAAAAGTCAAAGTCGAGGAAAGAAGGGTGTTGGGTGTGGTTGGACCATTTACCTCTGGAGGACTTGCGGCGTGGGGAGTCCCCTTTCTGGAGCTTGCTAGAATGGGAAGGACAGATGTGTGGGTAAGTGTTGCTCCCTCCTTTCAAGAGCTGCCCCCACCCAAGCCAACCCAGAGTAGGGTGACTGCTACAGCAGGAAGAGAGCGAGAGTGTGAAGTCACAATGCTCCCTGCATGGAGAGCCCTCGTCTCCTGGCTTGGCAAAGTCCTGATCATCCTCTAGGACTCAGCTCACGGGTCACTTTCCCTGTGAAATCCCCTTCTCTGCCATCTCCTAACCCAGTTTGAGGCAGAGGCAGATCCTTGTCCCTTTGTCCCTCTAGCATTTTTATATAAGCATTCATTACACGGTGCTCCCATTTATTCCTGGCTGCCTTTCCCCACTAGAACTGAAGACAAATACTGGGTCTTAGTCATTCCTGTGCTGCCAGTTTCTAGCATGTGCTGGGTATTCAGTAAAGACAGTAACTCTTGGGTGGCTGGAAATTAGCTACTTAGAGTCTATGCCTTGGAAGGAGCTCTGGTAGTGTAGTGGTCACGAGCCGGACTGCTAACCTCAAGGTTAGCAGTTCAAAACCACCAGCCGTTCTATGGGAGAAAGATGAGACTTTCTGTTCCTGTAAGATTTACAGCCTTGGGAACCCTATGAGTTGGAACTGACTCCACAGCACGTCACCACCACCACCAGAGACCTTGCCATTAGGTCCCTGTCTGTTAACAATTCTTGACTCCTTCCACTGACAGGTGACTATGGCTGGTTGGGGCTTGGCAAACCAAGAACACACAGTGACTCACATGTGGGCCTGGCAGACCCCATGTAGGGGCAGAGTTTAGGCCCTGTAACTAGCGAGGGAGAATTTAAAAAAATAAAACAAAAAATGATTCTAGTGAAGTCTGAATCCTTAGTGTGAGGGAAAGTACCACCATTTGCCTTCTAGGCCAGCTGAACCCAGGACTATGAGGTGAACTATTTGTCCTCAATGTACTTACACAGCAAGCAGGGCAGTGATGCCTTGCTTATGGTTGCTCTCAGCAAATGACATTTTTGTATAAGGAGGTAGTAGTACAGGCCCCAAATGACAATGTGAGGCTGCTTCCTGGGTCGTGTGCCTCTGCCAATAGTGGGATGTATGTGCTAACCTCCACAGGGATCTCTGTCTACTCAAGAGAGGCTCGGGTCAGCGAGGCCTTGGTCTCTGACCTGTGAATGGGCTCACTCTGGGACATGCATAGAAATTGAAACTGCTGTATGGATGTCAGTCATCTGCTGCTATGAGAACTTCCTCATGGTCATGCTGCAGGCCTAAGGAGGTAGACTGCCACTTCTCCCTGGAGCCACTTACCCCTTGCACCCATGGGTGCTTCAGAACCTGGGCAGCACTGAGTCTCTGCTTTGCATCTCGAACCAGGAGCTTGGAGATGAGGTCTTTGGCCTCACTGGAGATGTGTGCCCAGTCTTTGTCAGGAAACTCATATTTGCCTTCCTGGATGCTCTCAAACAGCTTGTTCTAGGGAAAGAAGATGCTTCTGTGGCCACAGCAGCCAGCAAATGGATAGGATTTGCTTGTCATCAATCTGGTCACCCTGGGTCCAATCAATGTAGTTGAAGTTGCAGCTAATGGCTAAATCATCACTATACAGAACACCTTTGGCTGGTCAGGGTGGCTATGCTGCTGAGAGGGCTGAATGGGAGATGATAAAGCCTTTCATACAGGGCCCCATGGATGGGATGCCAACAGTCTCCCAGTCTTGCTTCCCAACATCACCAGCCTCACACTTCTACTCCTTGGCCAGGCCATTGCTTGTGCTGTTCCCCTGGGGGAACTTCTGGAGCTTTGTTAGTTGCTGTCAAGTCAGTTCTGACTCATGGTGACCCCATGTGTGCAGAGGGGAACTGCTCCAGAGGGTTCGCAAGGCTGTGGCCTTCTGGAAGCCAATCGCTAGGCCTGGCCTCCTGAAGCATCTTTGGGTGGGTTTGAACCACCAACCTTTCACCTAGTAGTCTAGCACTTAACCATTTGTGCCACCCAGGGACTCTCTGGGAAACTTTTTCTTCTCCTTCAAGACTCAGCTGAGGTATTGTCTACGCTAACTCCTGAACTCCTAGTGTGGTGCTGTAGGATCACCACTGGACTGAATCACAAAGTTGGCAGTTCAAACCCACCAGCTGCTCCTTAGAAACCCTATACAGGGTCTCTATGAGTTGGAATTGACCAGATAGCATTTACAATAACAACTACTCTAACTCCTAGCAGGGTTGAGGGTGCCTTATCCCGGCTTTACCAGGCTCTACTGGAGTCCTGGTGTGGTGCTGTGGGTTAATATGCCAGATTGCAAAGCTGTTTGAACTGCAGGGTTGGTGGTTCAAGCTCACCAGCTGCTCCTCAGAAACCCTATACAACAGGGTCACTATGGGTTGGAATCGAATAGACAGCACTTAAAAACAACAATTGAAATCATCAGTTTACTTATCCTTTTCACTACACCAGTGGTTTGCAATGGGGATGATTCTGCCCAAGAAGACATATGGCAATGTCTGGTTCAGTTGTCACAACCGGTGGGCATGCTACCAGCATCTAGTAGGTAAAGGCCAAGGATGCTGTTAAACATCCTGCAATGTACAGGACAGTGCCCCCACAGCAAAGAATTATCTAGCCTTCAATGTCAGTAGTGTAAAGCTGAGAAACCCAAAAGAGCCCATGAGTTCCTGGAGGGCAGAGATTATGTCTCCTGTACTCCGGCAGCCTGGCCAACTCCGAGTCTGGCCCAGAACCAGTGCTCAGTGAACGCTTGTTGAAATATACAGAATCATGGCTCCTTCCAACTCATCTTTGTCCACTTCTCACAAAGAGAGGGGAAGGGACTTACCTGGCACGACACAATGAGTGGCTGGTGGATGGTGCAGGGATTAGAGTCTGGGCCTCACCTTGCCCTCTCCACACCAACTCCCCAGGGCTGCCTTAAACATGCTTCCCATTTCTTTTGTACCCTCAGAAAATAAAAGATGGTGTTTGTCCATGCAGGTGACATGTCTGGCCCTGTCAAGGGGACAATGGACTGACTCCAGCAGAGAAAGGGTCTCAGGCTGTGAACACAGATCCTTGGCTGGGAAGGCTGCCTTCACCAGCACCTTAGTTGCTCTGTAAGGTTCTCTCTGGCTCCACTTGAACTTCCCAGCTGGGCTCAGAGTGTGACAGGATGGCTATCATTACCCACTTTGGCAGATGAGGGAATAAATGCTCAGAAAGGTCTCCTCCTACCAGTGCCAGAAGCACTTGAACTCCCACCTTGTCTTCCACAGTCCACTGCTGTCCTCTACAGCCTGAATCACAGGGCTGAGGCTGCCCATAATATGGTCATCAGTACAACGGGGAAGTAGGTAGGGGAGAACACTTCCCACACGTTAGGGCCTTACTTTTGGCCTCCAATCCCTGGATCTTGTTCTCCTCTTTTTTTACTGTCTCTTGGAAGCATTGCTCTTGGCTAGGAGAGGACCAGGACATTAGAAAACTCCTTTAGATCAGGAACACTCCCCAAGCTCAGTCCTGCTTGGCAGTCCAACCACACTGACTCCCATCAGAGTCTTGCGAGCGGGTCCCGGGGCTGAACTCACCTGGCAAACCCTGCAAACCTCTCCCCTGTCCCAGCCGCAGTCGGCCCCACAGTGACCAACGAAGGGCGGGTATCCGCTCAGCATGATATAGAGGACTACGCCCAGGCTCCACAGGTCACAGCGCTTGTCGTAAAAAGTGGCCTCATCGGTGAAGACCTCCACCACCTCAGGGGCCATGTATTCTGCAGAACCACACTGTTGGTACGGGTTGGAGAGTGGGGAAAGGCAGGAGAAAGAAGCTTAGTTAGGGAACAACAAAAAGGAGAATATAATGGGAACTTACTGAGAAAGGCTGAATATTTGTAAATGGAGTCCTATAATCCCTAATGACCAACGTGGTGAGGTCCAAGTCACATTCCTATCTTTCAGGTATTTTCGAGCGGGCAGAACGCTTGGTCAGTAATCTCCAGGAAACTCCCTACCTCGTATAAGTACCTAGATGTGCCAAGAGTACTGCTCTGGGAAGACGATCTATGGAGCTCCAATGTCAGAAAACAAGGATTTCTTAGTGAAATCCTGTCCACTCACCCTGCTAACTCAGAGCAAAGAAGTGTAGGAATTTAAGAAACAAGAGACCATCAAAGCTGGGAGAGCTCTTAGAACAAACACATCTATAGACGGGAAAGCCAAGGTCTAGAACTGAGCGGAGATTAGTCCAAGACAGAATCCAAGATTCCTTCCTACTATTCTTGTACAGAAAACTGCTGAAAGGAATAAAACAAATAATAGCCCCTCCATGTTATTTCTGGTTCAGGACACTGACACACACACACACACACACACACACACACACACACACACACACACAAAAACTAATTTGATGGGAAGAGAGTAATTGAAGAAAGGATATTTTCTTTGTTATTGGCAATTAGAGTTAATGACTTTGAGAACAAAGTAGCCCAGTGTATTAAAAGCTAATACAGAAACATGCCTAATAATGTTGCTGAGAATAAGACACCATTTAAGCATATTTAAATATATAAAATTCACTTATGAAGCATGTAAATCTCAAAAGAATCATAATAATTACAGTATATGAAGAATGTACAAGTGATATATTAGGAAGTAGCTCCCCATAGCACCAGCTGGGTGTGAAATGTGAAGTCAGAAAGCAACAGCTAACTTAGTCAAGCAATCCTCGGGCATACAGTCGAGAGCCTCACAATTCCATGGAGAGAGACCCTCTGCTCCACTGTGGGGGCAAACATGGATGTGCTGTGACTTCAGCAGTTGAGAGGGGACTCACAAAGCTAGCCCCCATGCTCATACGTGAAAGGGAGTAGTGTCTGTCATTAACTGGGTCAGGAGTTGGCACTCAGTCTGAGCTATCGATACAAGTCTTTGTCTCTTTGTTAGCAGAGTAGGCCCACCCCAAACTAAAAGTTTTAATGTCAGTTTCATTAGCAGCTAAACACTAATTCTATGAGGTACAGGGTCTACCAAGTGACAATTCAGCCAGCTACAAATGGTACAGACACACTTGGTTTTTGCCTTCTGTTCAGGATTTCACAGCTTTGGGTCAGAGGGCATTACAAATGTACAAGCATCCAGAAGGGAGTGCCTAGCCATACGTACTGGAGTGGTCAGCTCTGGCGTGGTTATGGGGGTGCAGGAGCTATTCAGTTTCACCCCACTGCCCAAGTCAAAGTCACAGATTTTCACTGGAGACACCTGAAAAGGAAAACAGAAACCAAAGGTTACAAATACAACCCATGAGGAGACCACAGGACTAAATGGGGTTGTCTGACTGTCACACTGAAGGCCAGCCTTTTCTGTCAGGTTGTACTCATTCTCCTTGGGTTAACTAGAAATCACCTGAGGATTTAGCCCAACATGTCCTCTTTTCCACACTCTTTCCTCGCTGCCATTGTTGTTAGTTAATTTGACTCACAGTAACCCCATGTGTGCAGTGTAGAACTACGCTATAGTGTTTTCAAGGCTGTGACCATTTGGAAGCAGATCATCAGGGCTGCCTTCTGAGGCACCTCTGAGTGGGGCTGAATCTCCAACCTTTCAGCCAGTAGTCAAGTGCTTAAACCAACTGGATTATCCAGGAACTCCACTCTCATCTTAGTTCTCTACGCTAATGTGTTAAGACTGCTGTGAGCTTATTATGAAATCAGTATGAAAGACTTGCAGTAAACAATGATACAGTTTGCAGCACAGAAGCTAGACCAATTAATATGTATCCCTCAATAACAAACTCCTTGTAGCTCATTCAGCAGAGAGCAAGGCAACTTTGAGTAAAATCTTTGACCACCTCAGGCGACATAGGGTGACCAACTTGTCCTGGTTTGCTTGCTTGGGACTTTGGTTTTAGCATTGAAAGTCTTGTATCCTAAAACCCCCTGCCCCCTGCAGTTTTAGGAAAACTGGTACAGTTGGTCACCCTAGGTGGAGTCAACATCGCAGCCAAGTGTACCAGGACTGGACGCCGTGTCTGAGATCACAGCCCGGAGGATTCATGTCTGATGCTTACCATGCAGGCAGTCTGTTGTGTGTATCACAGTGAGTCCTTAAGGGGACAAAAAGGCTGATTCTGTGAGTCCCAGGTCAGCCATTTACCCACTAAGGCAACATGGGCAAGTCTCAGCTTCTCTCTTCCTTTCTTTCTCACCTGTTGTTGTTGTTAGGTGTCATCGAGTTGGTACTGACTCATAGCGACCCTATGCAACAGAACGAAATACTGCCCGGTTCTGGGCCAATCTCACAATTGTTGCCATGCTTGAGTCCATTGATGCTGCCACTTTGCCAATCCATCTCTCAGAGGCTCTTCCTCTTTTTCTATGACCCTCCTGACAATATGTCTAGTCCCTCCTGACAATATGTCTGAAATATGAGAGACGAAATTTGGCTATCCTGGCTTCCAAGGAGCACTCTGGCTATACTTCTTCCAACACAGATTTGTTGGTTCTTTTGGCAGCCCATGGCACTTTCAATATTCTCCTTTAACACCATAACTCAAAAGCATCAATTCTTCTACAGTCTTCCTTATTCACTGTCCAGCTTTCACATGCATATGAGGTTACTGAAAATACCATGGCTTGGGTCAGGTGCACCTTTCTCACCTAGCTTCTTAATTTTTGTTTTTTTCAGTCATAAAAGAGAGGCAACAAACCTGTGCCATGAAGATTATATGCAACAAAGGCAATGGAGTACATGATAAGCCGGAAGCACTGTTAACAGTGTGGTTCAGAGCATTCCTGGAGTTGCAGGGTCAGGTTACCTTATTTTTAGTCTAGCCTCTACTACCTACTACCTGAGTGACCTTGATCAAGTTTCTTACTGTCTCCGAGCAATTTTGATTCCCTTAGCCATACAATGAGGATGATAATATTTTCTACTTATTAATACTTTCTAAATACTAAATGAAATAAGGTAACTTAGCACAGTACGTGTCACAATACAAGCAGTGAACAGATACTAATGTCAATTATTAATAATAATTATACTATCAAGTCCTGTGCCAGAACCATTGATAGGAAGGCACAGGATCTTACTGAAACTAACGATTATTCCCCACCAAAGAGTTCTAAGTTGATGCATGTATTTGCTAACAGCATTCCTAATTTATTAAGCCGTGGTTTAGTCCAGTCCAAGACATGTGTGCTCATGCCACACAAGTGCACGTCTCCATACACACAGGCACGAACGTGGGTCATCCAAACCACCAATACCTAACTCTCTCCTTAGAATCACAGAATTTGTCAAACTCACACACATTTTTGGAAATACAAATATTTCCATTTACTAGTAGATTGAGTTAGGTCAAGTCTTAAAGTAGGTTGCATTTGTTTAATCAAGTGTGAATTTTTTTTTAATGGCCACCTTTGGAAAAAAGAAAGGAAATAAAAATCCTTTTCAAGAACTTACTAATTATTCCAGTTGTGGAAACCATCTGGCATACACACTGTAATGGAGCCTCATTTAGGTACAGATATGCTTTCTGTAAGATTGACTTGTTGATGGCTCGCATCAACTGCTCTGGATTGGAAAACATTAATTTTGTGCCAGTATCACATAATATATACAAACTCTCAGGCTTAAATTAATCTCACCGATGATGAGGAACACCCAACTTGGAATGCAGGGCCATTGTATTATATGAGGTATTAACACAGTTCAAGTTGGTATCTGAGCCTGAGAGGACTGTCAACAATCGATGCTGAAAGTAAAGGGGGCTTCCTCAAATCAGTGTAAACTGTAAGGTCCCAACTCAGATCCAAAGTACCTTTTCTGGAGACTCACACAAGATATTTTCTGGTTTCAGGTCACGGTGAGCAATGCCTGAAATGACAAAGAGTAAAGAAATAGTTAACACATGCACATAATTATCAAACATTCCACACACAATTAATTTTTTCCAAATGCTGTTGTTCGCAGATTAATTCCCAATTATGGTACATTAAAAAATCAACGAGCTGCAGGAGGCAGAAGCAACCAGAGACACAGACCCAAAGCACAGTTGATTCTGCAAGTTCTTTTGAAGCAGGGACTTTAGAAGTCTGGCAGGGATAAGAAGGGCTAAATGAATCCAGTCAGCCTGCCTTTCAGCACTGCAGTGACAACCAACAGTAAGAAAGTCTAATGCAAAGCAGAGCAAAGAGCTCTGCAAAGTCAATGCTGGGAAGAGCAATGCAGAAATAATTAGTGCCTTGTTTAAATCTCTCCGGGGGCTTGACTGCTCTACCTCATTTCTTCTTGTGTGGCCAATTAAAAAAAATGAAAACATTCCTTCAGTGGGACTCCCTCAATGTTCAGGGGATCAAGTGTTAGTGAACAAATCTCCCAAAGCTTGTCTGATTCCCTCCTTGCCTGCTCTGCGTGGCCAAGACAGCCCCATGGAAACACAGCAAGGGCCACTTTGGTTTGAGGGGGCTGTTCTGAAGAGGAGCCTCCCTTCCTTGCTTTTTGGTCAGAACTTCTCTCAGGAAGGAGTCTGCAAATAGCAACTGACTCCATGAGGGGATAAAAGTTGCCAATCTGGGCAAGAAGACACCTGGGGAAAAGTGCCTTCTAACTGAAGACAGGGACAAAGAACCAACTCATTGGGCCATGGTGTTCTAGAGGCAGACTCAAAAACCAGCAGAATGCACAACGCAGAGACTGAAGGGCTGGAGGATCAAGCAAAAGTCAGACAGAGGATCTCAGGTTGGCAGGAGTAGGTGGGAAAAGCCGAATCTGCTTTACTGAAACTCTCTTGATGATCAACTTAGGCATCCTCCACTACCTTCTGGGTGGCAAAGGCTCAGTTCACCTGAGGCACTTCCCTGGAGAGGAAACACCTGAGCTTGAACAGGTTAAGTAACTTCATCAGTCACCTAATTGAATGAGAACCCAGAGCAACTCAGTCCAGGCTGCACAAATTGAATCGGGCTACAGGCCGCCACACTAAAAGTGAAAGATACTTTCCATTACAAGTGCTCCCACAGAAGGATCACGAGTCACACACACGGAGTCTTACTCTCCAAATAGGTGGCAATGGCCCCGTGGCCCCCCAGCCTGAGAACTCAGCGAGCCCTGCTGTAATAACCGGCCTGCCCGTGTGAGCTCACCAGCCATTGGTGCCCAGGTAGGTTCATTTCCCAGAGGTTAAGCGGCAGTGTGACCATATTTAAAAAGTATGAAACTTGTTTCAGGGCTGACCCATTCTTGCTCAATTCATCTTCCCAGCATGAAGTTATTTAGAAAACAACCAAATTCAGCTGGAAATCGTTTTTCATCCCCTCCAACTCTCGTCACGTGGGCAGCTGGCCAGCGAGATGTTAATAGGCACTTCAGAACTCCTAAGACACCACCAGCCCCCATTCCCTTTGGTAAAAATAATAAATAAATAAAATAAAACTGCCTTTACCCTCCTCCAAGGTATGGGTCTTGTAAAAAGAGTGACCCAGTTTTGCAATCTATGGAGGCAGCTTGGGGAGCAGTTGTAAATCTCTGTCAGGCAGGCGTTACCTACATGCATCCCAGCTTTCAGAAACAGAACTGCTGCTATTCATCATGCTGTGGAATTTCCAGCCCAGGTGCGAGTCAAGCCCCCCATTGTGGGCGCTGTCAGTACGGAGAGAGCTCTTTTCAGCATGAGAGGACTCCGTGAACCTGAGCCGCCCCCCACATGCACACCAGTCTGCACTTTGCCATGTAGTGCAGTTGGCACTGAGTGGGATGCATACAAGGCAGGCAGACAAATGGTCCTAAGCACTCATCACTACTGTGGTTGGCCAGTATCCACAGAGTTAAGGGAACGGAGCCAAGTTATTTCTTTTGTTCCCACTGCCCACCAGACAAATACTTTTCTTCAAGGGAACTGATATTAGGGATAAAAATCGGTAAAGAATTGATATTAGGAATGAGCGTGGAGGAAATAATAAGAGTCCTGGTGTGGCGCTCTGGGCTAATGCGTCAGACTGCAAAGTCATTTGAACTGCAGGGTCAGTGGTTCAAGCTCACCAGCTGCTCCATGGAAACCCTATACAGGGTCACTATGGGTCAGAATCGACAGGACAGCACTAAACAACAACTATGTGCCAAGCACCATGCTCCATCTGTGGTGGTGGTGGTGGTGGTGAACTGCCCCAGGGTTTCCTTGGCTGTAATGTTTATGGAAGCAGAGTATTAGGCCTTTCTCCCGCAGAGTGGGTGTGAGCTGGCAGCCTTTCAGTCAACAGCTGAACTCCAACTCCTTAACCGCTGTGTCCCCAGGACTCCTTAGGCTTCATCTATGTTGTTGTTGTTAAGTGCCATCGAGTTGGGTCCGACATACGATACATATAAATACACAGGCACAACGACAAAAGGGAGTTACTACATATACAAGGTTTAGAATAGTGCCTGTTGTTGTTAGTTCCAACTCATAGCAACCATGGAGAGGGTTTCCGAAGCTTTTAAAAAATCTTCATGAGAGCTGAAAGCCACATTTTGCTCCCTTCTGGTTCACAGTCCAGGGCTTATCATATGGAGCCACCTCACTCCCCAGAATATAATGCCTTTGTTGTTGTTGTTGAAGGTTATCGGAGTCGGTTCTGACCTATAGCCACCCTGTATAGGGTTTTCGAGGAACGACTGGTGAGTTTGAACTGCCTTTGTTGTTAAGTGCCGTTGAGTCAGTTCTGACCCATAGCGACCCTGTACAGGTTTCTGAGGAGTGACTGGTGAGCTTGAACCGCCGACCTTACAGTTCAAACGGCTTTGCAGTCTGGCATATTAACCCACAGCGCCACACCAGGACTCCTTGAACCACCTAGCACGTGATAAATGCTAATATAGTGTTTGCAACTGTCACTGATATGATCTCTCTGACGTCTCACTGTGACTCTATGCGGTAGGCATTATTATTGAGAAAGTATATAGCTAGATAAAAGGTGAAGAAGCCGAGTTCCCTTTTCCCATAGCACTGCACTGCAGTTAGCTTCATCAAATTAAAAAAAAAAGTATGTAATAGTCAAACATATGGAAATGTAAAAACAATCTGCAAGGAGATTTAACTCACTACAAAAGTTCTTCAATAATCAGTCCTAGGAATGGAATCATACACTGAGGTACAAGGGTCTTCAAAAAGTTTTGGGGAAAACAGAATGAAAAGACAATGGCATTTTCCCACAAAATTTTTAAAGCCCCCTAGCAACATTCAAACAACAGCAACCTGCTATTTACCACTGTGATAATCAACTGATACCACAGATTTACCATGGTAAACAGAAAAAAGCATTTGTCATTTATTGTGAGCAAAATATAAAACAACACATACACACACACAATCATACCAATTTTGAAAAGAGAAAAAAATGGCATTTTAAAAGACGAGAAAGGGTAACACTGGTAGTAAGCATAAGCTTTACATTCTTCATCAGATAAAAGAAAAGAAGTATATATGTAGGGATAGAGCACAAATGCTCCAAAATGGTCACTGTAAAGTCAACTCAAACCGTACCTCCTATCCCTTCCTGCTCCTCTTGCCACACATATTGAAACTCTTTGTTCTCTAGGGAAAGGCAGCCTGGCACCTTGTGGTTTTCCTACCTTTTCTGTGTTCCTCACACCACCCTTCACTGCCCTGACACATATGGAGCTTGGATACCCCATGATATAAGAAGACCCTAGCCCACACCCCTTGTGTAGAAAATCTTGCCTGTCCAGCTGGCCACAACTAGAAACAGCTGCTGTTCTTGTCTTGGTTAGTAAGTCTCCCTGTTTGTAAACCCTCTTTTCTTTTCTGTAATAAACTAATGTCTCTCAGACTGACTCCTGGTTGCTTTTTTGGTTCCTCAGCAATTACATATCCAGAAGGATTTTCCTTCCTGGGTTTGAACCCAAAAGCTGCAAGTGATCCAGAAGGCCAAAAAGATCAGGACTCTTGAGATGAGATGGGAGGGCAAAAGGACTCTGTAAGGGACCACTGGACCAATACACATTCTTATCAATGGAGAAAAGATTGAAGTTGTCAAGGACTTCATTCTTCTTGGATCAACTATCAACACTCATGGAAGCAGCAGTCAAGAAATCAAATGGCATATTGCATTAGGCAAATCTGTTGCACAAGACCTTTTGAAAGTGCTGAAGAGCAAAGATGTCAGCTTGAGGACTCAGGGGCGCCTGACCCAAGCCATGGTATTTTCAATAACCTCACATGCATATGAAATCTGGACAGTGAATACGGAAGACCGTAGAAGAATTGATGCATTTGAGTTATGATGTTGGAGGAGAATACTCAAAGTGCCATGGGTTGCCAAAAGAACCAACAAATCAGCTGCAGTGGAAGTGCAGCCAGAGTGCTCCTTGGAGGCCAAGATGGCCAAACTTTGTCTCTCATACTTTGGACATATTGTCAGTAGGAACCAGTCGCTGGATAAGGATATTATCTTTGGTAAGGTGGATGGTCAGAGAAAAAGAGGAAGACCCCCAGCGAGATAGACTGGCAATATGGCAGCATCAATGGGCTCAAGTGTGGCAATAATTGAACAGGTAGTGTTTCGCTCTGTTGTGTATAGGGTCGCTGTGAGTCAGAACTGACTCAATGGCACCTGACAACAACAACAAGGGGAAATCCTAGGATGGCTATTGGCTTCCATGTTTGCTAGAGACTTGGGGACTGACTTGTGAGTACGGGATGCTCCCAAAACTCTACAAGAATGGATCTCCTACAGGGATTTGGGGGTCTATAAGGCTAAGAAGGACTCTAGGGCACTGGTTGTCTCAGTAGCCTGGCCCCTCCTACACACTGTCCATGCTGCTATAGAAGCAAAGATGGTTGTACGGACAGAAGCCCAGTGATTGAAGGATGAGCTACATTTAGAATGAGAGGCTCGTGCAAATGGGCCACTCAGTGTTCCACTATTCAAAGTCTCTTTCAGCTGTGTGGACTATGGCATCCCCACTGACATCGATATGCATGTCTGTCTCCAAACTTCTGATTCCACCATGGGGACCCTAGCCTGCTGGCTAGCCAAAGTGAAATGACAATGCTGCCACGACAGCACGTGCAGGCAGTAATTATGAAGGCAGACTGGGACCCCAAGCAGTGGGACCCACTGGAGTTCTCAACTGAGTCATAAGGGGAGAATTAGGAAGAAGAGATAGGGATTCCCTATCTTGAGGCCCAACCAGTTTTGGTTACTAAATTTAAAATGGCCCAACCCTGCCCAATTGGTGTGGATCCTGCTGATCTGCTGGTCCCCAAACATTGGCAGAATGCAACAATGAGGGACTACATATCTTTCAAGTTAGTAGAACTGGCAATTTGGTATAGGCTGAAAGGAAGAGTCTGTGGCTACTTGGCTCCTCCACCTGCGGGACACAATGGGATAGTCCTCATCAGCCTTGCAATGTCTAGGATGGCTTCTGTTAGTACCTATCCTGCTCACTGAGTCAGGTCTCTGTACTGCAAATCAACAAGAACCACATAGTATCACTCCTGGTATAGGTGACTGCAGCCTGCAGAGCAGCCTGGCCAAATGAGGGAGACCTCCCTCATAGGCTTAGCAACTATAGTAGAATTGCAGGAAGTGATGAGAGAGCTTAAGATGAAACACGCTGTGTACACAAAACATTATTGGGGCCAAGAAAATAAGCTGCTCACAGGTGGAATAAAGGATGTCATTTTACATTTGGCTTCTAACCAGTGGTATGTAACCCTGGTGTTCATACTGAGACCCACTGTGGGACAGCCAGTGTCCAAGGCTGCTCAAGTTGACCTGGGTGAAACCCAAAACAGTGCCCCACTGGATGTTCAGGATGTGGGAATGCAGGAGGGGGTGGAATGGGCAAGTAAAGTAGCAATAAGGTCCAGTCCGAATTACTAGAAAGCAATGTGGACTGACTTGCTTGCTGCTGGCACCCCTCCAACATGAAACTGACAAACAGCCCAATGCAGCCCTGAGCAGCAATTCACCGGTAGAAACAATTTCTAAGGACCCACCCTGCCTCTAGTGTAACCTCAGTATGTGCAATGCCACCTGGCTTGACTAGCAGTCTTGCCAAGGTTCTCCTGGCCCTCGGACAGGGAGACTATTGAGGAACTGGAAGCCCCATGCAGAATTAACCATCCATTGGTCTCCAAGAAATAAACTGTTTTAGTCCTAGTGGAGATGGGGCGGAGTGTACTCTAGTTTATGAAAACATCCACTGGTTCCAGGGACTGCTTAGTGCAACTGATGGGTATGGGAGCAGCACAAAGTACACCAAGTGGCTTTGACTCTGAGGATTGGCCGTTTGCACCCCAAAGGAATATAAAGTATACATTTCTCTTCTCCCCAAATATATCCTAGGGATGGACCTACCGGGAAGGTTAACACTATGACCACCATAGGAGAGTTCCATTTAAGAGATCATGTGGTAAAATCTGCTATTCGGGAACAGCCAAAATGGACCCTACTCCATTGATGCCTACCCTGCCGAGTGGTTGACATCAAGCAATACTGTCTATATCTGGTAGCACGAGGAGATTACAGCCACTGTAGCTGAACTTGCTTGGGAGGGAATTATTAGGCCCACTCACAGTCCACTCAATACCCCAGTATAGCCAGTGCAGAAGCCAGATGGAGCATGGTGTATGGCTGTAGACTATTGTGACCTTAATAAGGTGGTACCACCTCCTCATGCATCCGTACCCAATATTGTTTCTTTCCTCAACCATACTGGAGAATGCTTAGGTATTCGTCACTTTGTGCATTGACCTAATGCCTTTTTTAGTATCTCCATTGACTCTGACAATCAAGAACAGTTTGCCTTCCAATGGCTGGGTGTGGGGAACACTAGACTTTCACCACTCTCTCTCAGAGATATCTCCACAGTCTACATTGTGCAGCTGGGGAACACTCAAGCTGATGAGCTGGCCTAGCTACATGCCATACAGCAAGTACTGGTAGAACCAGTGGATGAATGGCTATACAGAAAAACAGGTCATAAAGGGCAACATACACTATAGGCCAGCGCCAATGAGATGAGCCTCCCCATCTCCATGAAACAAATTGTGGAGGCTTGCCAACAGTGAGTGCCCTAGCTGCTTGTTAGAACGACATAAACCATTCCCTATCAGATGGGCAGACTACCCCAGGTGGACATGCCTGCCAGACGGTGGCAAGTGGATTACCCAAGGCCCCTCTCTATGTCTGACAACTGTTGGTTTCCCCTAACATGCAGACACTTATTACACAACTCTTGCAAGCATATCTGTGCAAATGGGCTACTCAGTGTTCCACTATTCAAGGTCTCTTCCAGCTCTGTGTGGACTACGGCATTCCCACTGACATTGATAGTGACTGGGGACTCATTTCACTGGACAGGAGACCCAGGAGTGGGCAGATGGTCTGGGATTTGCATGGCATTTTCACCTCCCATACAATCCTACTGCTGATAGGCTAGTGGGTGGAATGGGTGAATGGAATCCTGAAGCAAACCTTCACCAGGGCACAGACTCATTACAACAGTGGACATGGAAACTACCAGAGGCTCTGCAATGATTATCAAAGGCAGACCCGACTCAGTGTCTATCAGTTGCTCACACTGGAACTGCAGAAGGCCATGAGAATCCAAATATTCACCACATGTGAATACGCCTTGCCAGTGTCTGGAGACGCTCACAATCTTCTCTTGCTGTTGCCCCAGGATCTAGGCCAGGGAAGTCTGTTATCTCCTTCCCTGGCCTAGATGGCAAACAGGTCCCTGTTTGTTTGGCTTTTTGGCTCCATAGGGAGTAGGGCTAAAGGTACATTTAAAAGGATCCCCATGGTTTAATCCAGCACCTCCTGAGAGTTTTCAGTTTTTCCATCTCAGGAGGGATCCCATTCCCTGAGGGAGCATTGCAGTCCCTACATTGGATGATACAAATCTCCCAACCCAAGAGGACCCTTAAGGACAAATAGTATGGTACTGCAAACCAGGGAGAGATCTCAACCTCCAATGCAAGATGGACAAGCCTTGTCTCTGTCCTTCTGCCCTTAGAGTATGTGGTAATGTTTTTGCCAGTTGGGCCACCATGTCTGCAGATGTGAAGAATCAGTCAGTCTGTTGAATGTGTGGAAAGCTCCCTCCCTCCTCTGTTGTGGGCATGCCAAGGAGAATGCACCTGCTAACACAGTGCTTGGGCCTGCTTGACAAGGTGGAGACAGGCTGGAGAGTCTGTGAGCATTTCCCAATGCTTCTAGCTAATTGTTCTATACAACTTCCATCATGGAACCATACTTGTTCCTGTATGTTCCATATTGTACTGGAACAAATTAATGCTACTTATACTCACAGTTACATTGTGTGGGATAGTCTGGGGTGGCTGTCAGTGATATAAATCCAATTAAACCATGAGGCCTCATGGTGTATAGAGAGAGCCCCTACCAATCACAGCTGTAATATGGGCTGATTTCTACGGCAAGCATGCCACCAATTATTTGTGGTTAGATAGGGTTGGAGTCTTCCCCCTCCCCTTGGAACTAGCTCTGGATATGTGGGTCTCATGGATGGCATTATCTACCCTACAAGTGGATAGGCTAATACACATGGGGACAGCCCTATAGCCCTAGCACCAATTACAAATGCCTGACTGTTAAACCCAGCAGCTGGGTTACAGTTTACAGCTGCAACCATTGGGCCAAACACACCTCCTGGTGGTTTTATCCCCCTGCAGTCCTGGCCTCCAATACTGAATGGCAAGTAGAGGTCCTAGTGAAACATACTGCACTGCCACTGCTTTAAATCAAACCCACCATGCTCTTACTTTTTTTGTCATCTGAAACAGAACAGATTCACAAGGTGGTGTTACAAAACCACATGGCCCTAGATGTTTTCACGGCTGCTCAGGGAGACACCTGTGCTCCCATCCAGACTGGATGTTGTGTGTATACACCCAATCACCACCCTAACATTTCCATGGCCCTACAGCAGATGCAGGGCCACATTTCTATAATCCAGCAGTTATCTAATGACTTCTTCTCAAGCTGGCTCAACTCCTTATCCTCACTCGGCATGGTGACTTATTTTCCTATCAATTGTTGTTGGGATCTTGAGCCTGGCGATAGTGCTTTGTTGTAATAAACACTGTTGCTGTGAACTCTGGTTACAACTCTCCAATGCCGAGGCCTCAGGGATTGTGCAGAATATGGGCAGTAAGATTGTAAGGGTCACTAAAGGGCAGTGAGGTGGAATGTAGGGATAGAGTGCAAATGCTCCAAAATGGCCACCCTAATGTCAACTCAAATCGTATCTCCTATCCTTTCCCCTGCTCCCACTATGCACACCAACACTCCTACACATATGCTAGGAAGTAGCAGACAGACCCTCCTCCTGCTATGCATAACAAAGCCCTTTGTTCTCTAGGAAGGAGCAGGCAGCCCAGTACCTTGTGGTTTTCCTACCTTTTCCATATTCCATATAGCACCCTTAATTGCACTGACACATGTGAAGTTATCATACCCCAGAACATAAAAAGACCCTATCCTCATGCCCCTCACATGGAAAATCTTGACTGTCTAGTAGACTGCCACTGGAAACAGCCACTCTTCTTGTCCTAGCTTAGTAAGCTTCCCTGTTTGTAAACCATCTCGTTTCTTTTCTTTAATAAACTAACGTCTCTTGTACTGACTCCTGATTGCTTCTTTGGTCTCTTGGCAACCGTATGCAGAAGGATTGTCCCTTCTGAGCTTGAACCCAAACAAAGTATCATCCACAAACACATTCACACATACACCATACATTGCTCAACATGAAATTTATTCTTTTCCCTCTCTGTTCTTCTTCCTCTATCCTTATCCTGGTTAATACTCACCATCTACTTCCCATTCAAGTCAGGAACCTAGGACACATTCTGGACTATCTCCTCATGCTCATAAGTGGGTTTGAATCTCAAGTTGCCTGCCAACTGCACTTTCTCCTGGACCAAGTCCTCTGGCTGGCCTACTCCCTAAGCTTTGGGACCCAGAGGTTCAGTTAGCAAGGCAAAACTGTGGTTCACCTTTGGTATGTAGGAAGTCAAGAGCTGCAGCAACATCCCGCACCACTCGGCTGGCTTCTCTCTCATTGAAGTGCTTCCGCTTCTGGATGTGGGCCAAGATGGAGCCTGGGGAGCAGCGGGGACACAGGAAAGACTCTCAGCTCTAGTATGTCTAATATCTTAGAGGTTAAGTTACCACATGTTTGGGAGTTTTCTGAGGGTAGGAACATAGGCTTATTCACTGCTAAGTCTCCAGCAAGGAGCCCTGGTGGTACAAACAGTTAAGCACTTGACTGCTGAGTGAAAGATCAGCTGTTGATCTGTGGGAAAGACCTGCTGGTCTGCTTCCATAAAGATCACAGCCAAAAATACCCGACGAGACAGTTCTATTCTGTCACCTAGGGTCATTGACTTCACTTGATGCCCCCTCGTAGCACCAACATTAAAGGTCCAGAGGTACAGAGGAGGTACCAGATGATGTGTCTGTTAAGCAACACTGGATTCTAATCTCCTGGACATATAGATATGCTGAGTACAGAAGGGAAGGAGAACAACCAAAAACCATTAGTGCCATTGGGGCTAATTTGCCTTCTGAATATCAAAACGAACTAAAAGTGAACACATGTGGGTTTGAGGGATCCTTTCTGTAAGAGCATTTCTTCCTTTGCATCTGATCTCAGATCCAAATGAGGCACAAGCCTTCAAAAGGAAATGCCACACCTTCACCAGATATGTAAAAGTCTAGAAAAAGGGCAAAGACCTGTTTTTCCCCTAAACTGTCCTATTTATTATTTTAGTAAAAATGGATAATATTTATGGAATAGTTACTATGTGCCAAGCACTATGACTCTCTAAACAAATCATCTTTTACTTACCACAACTGTACAAAATGGGTAGTATTAGTTATCCCATTTTGTAGATGGGGAAATGGAGGCCAAGTATGTTTAAGCAACATGTCCAAGATCATGTACCAGTCTGTGGAGGAACCAGGACTTAAGCTGAGTTAAGTCTGAGCCTGTTCAGACTTCCCACCTGTAGCACTTGTAGTCCAAATGCTGTGAGGATGGGCTGCCCCGAGGCAACCACAACCACAATTTCTTTACCTACTGCTTCTAGCCAAAGTGGGCCACACTCTAAAGCATAAGGCTACAGATGATGACCATTCCATGTAGCATTTCACACGGGTAATTCAGGGGTAAACAGAGGCAGGAGCAGATGGCTTGACTCCTTGTGGTCTATACGCACTAGTGGAAATCAGTATTTCTAGGCTGAATGCATTATCTTTATGTACTCCCCAAAAAAGACACACAGGCTTATTTACCTGGGTTTTTTTTTTTGGCATGGAGAGGGTATGAGGGAGGAAAGGCTAGAACTGCCAAAGATATTTCACTTATTAAACAATTTAGAGATCTCAACACTCTAGGGCACATTCCCAGAAAACCGGCTCTTGACTAGGCTGCTAGTATGCTCTGCTCAGTGAGTCTATTCCAAACTCATCAAAAGGGAAAGTAATGTTCCCACATACATTTAAGATAGCCCCCAGAATACCCAATTATTTAAATAATAACAGCTAACATTTATTGAAATAATGAACACATCTGACTGCTAACCAAAAGGTTGGTGGTTTGAGAGCACCCAGAGGTAGGTACTTCAGACAAGGAACCTGTAGAGCTATTTCAAAAAAATCAGTCTGACAACCCACCACAGCACAGGTCTACTTGGACACACATGGGATCACCATGAGTCAGAATCGAGATGCTAAGTGGTACTGTGCTAAGCATTTCACACGGTTTATCTCTTTTAATCTTTTCAGGGGCTAATGAGATAGGTGCCTTTATTATCTCTAGTTTACAGATGAGAAAACTGTTTGGAAAGGTTAAGTGATTTGCCCAAGGTCACACAGCTAGTAAATGATGGAGCTGGGCTTACGCCTAGCTTGGCTGGTTTCTAAAGAACATAGCCATAACCACCAAGCCCCTCCATGAGGTCCTTTACCTAGTTCCAGAGCCCCATCCTCCAAACTTTCGCTTTGCAACTGCATCTTGGAGTAGGGAGAGAGACGAGATGCAAAGGGGTTTCTATTCCTTCTTTATGTTAGAAGAACAAGTTAAAACATATATCTCAGTGATATTGTATGTGAGGTGATGGCAGTCATGGTGGTGGTCAAGAGTAGAACCTTTCCATTAGAAATATGGCACATTCTCAGGCCTTCTCTCTATCCTGGGTGTGTCTCTCAAACAATGGGAGCCTCCTCCCCTGTGGTGAGCCTTTCTAGATCTCACAATGCATGCCAGAGCTTCCACCCCATAATTAATTGAGTTAAGTAGTGAACATGTCAAAATAGGGGATTGATAAATTGGTGACTAAATGTATCTATATATGACTCCTATTATAATGAAAAGGCATTTATAGAATGCCCACACAGGTGACATTCTAAGCTCTGCAAAATGCTAATTATCATCCTTCCCTCCGGCCTCCCTTCTCCCAAACCAAGGGCAGTTTTTAAGTCCTTCATCCTTTTTATTAGCTTGACTCGTTTTAGAAGTCTCTGGGATTCATGATGGATGATTACCACTCTGGTTCTTAATCAGAAGTCCAAACACATACTCAACAGTAAGTACCTCCTTGCAATTTCTCAAAGACCAAGTAAAACCTTGTGTCATCTTCGAAGAATTCAATCAGCTCCAAAATGTTCCTTAAATAAGAAAAACCAGGAGGTGAGGGGAAAAGGGAAATGGCGTTATATATTAATGTCCACTTACAAATATACAACAAAAAATACATTCAACACCCTGTAGCAGGGCAGAAATCAACTAGAAATCAGAATGCTTATTAAAGACCTATGTTTGAGAAGTAGCCAATGGTGTTAGCAAGATTCAGGTCACCTTATCTTTCCATAATGTTTAGTCTCTGGTGTTTTCACCAAGTCTGTGCTGTCAAACCCCAACCCTAAAACCCACTAGGTAGAGTTATAAAAAGTCCCGGTCACATTAAACTGAATAAAATCTGCAGCCGACTGGAAGCAATTGCGGCTAATAACACTGAATAGTAGGTGTGTGTCCTGGAGGCAAGCAGCAAATAATTACTTGCCCTCCCTCTTGCCCATAAATCACAGGGCAGTATTTACATTGCCTGGAGAAAATGGAAACATCTGTCAAATAGACTTGGGGCCTAACGTGGGCACCGCTAGACCCTAACTGCTAAGCGCTGCTTAATGAAACGGCCGCCTTTCTGGCCACTGTAGCACTTGTGGCCTTCCCCGGTGAGCACTCTCTGTCTGTCCGAGTATTACAGTGCTCTGCCAACAAGGTCGTCTTGTAACTCAGTAGGGAAGCCACCAGCCTGGATATTGGAGGTGTTGGGGGCTTTTTTTCTTTTAAAGAACGAAATAAACCAAGTAGAGTCTCTAATGCTGAACTAAGAAGCTGCAGGGCTGAAAATAAAAATCTGTCCCTCATAAAAAAATGCTGACCACTTTGGGAGACACCAGGCTTTTACTAGTGTGAAGGCGTCCAAATAAGATGGCCAAATGGCCTAATTTGAAAGAAGACGGGGAAGCAGTGCCAGAGTTAAATCAACAGCAGCCCCCATCCTACAAGCTTAATGACAAAGCCATCAATACCAGGCCATTGGCTCCCTGCTGACCCGGCCTTGAAGGGAGAGAGAGGGGGAATCAGAATCTTAGAGGTGACCCTGATTTAAAGCCACAGTGGGAGAGTCACTCATTTGGAGCTGGCGGTGAGCAGAGTAAGCCTGGGCTAGACATTACCTTGGCCCAGTTATTAAGCAAAGAGTGGAAAGCAAGGCTTCAGGACCCTTAGTGTATTTGCACATATGTGAGGGATGGAAAACAGCAGAAAATATTCTTAACAATTCTCATGGTCCTCATCAATTTCTTGGAGCAAGTCCCTAAAGATTTCTACCAGGAAACACTTGTAAAGACTTCTACCAGGAAACACTTGTACTTGAAAGAAATAAACTCCATTCTCCCCGACCCCCAAAACAGCTACTAATTCAGATCATTCATTCTTCTAACTTGGTGGAATTTCTGATAGTTCTACTATTTCAGTCTAAACAGAAAATACACTTCTTCGCTGCTGCTTCTTCCCCCTTCCCTTTTTAACATTGGAAGATGGCAGACGCTGTATGTGTTGTGGGAAGAGTGAGAGCTAAAGGCTGGGGTCTGAAGATGTAGGAAATAACTGCATTTGCTGTGGCCTAGCATCCCCCCAGAGAAGCAGCAGGTACCCGGGCCCAACACTATACTCACTTGTTTCCCTGACACTGATAGAGCGTCTCCACCTCTCGAAATACTCGGCTCCGACTGTGCCCTGCTTGTTTTTCGATGATCTATGGGAAGAATAAAAGTTGTCATGTACACCCACATGATCTCGAACCACGCCTTCAGCAGAAGCCCCATGGGAGAATGCAAGGCAAAAGTCAGTCCAAATCCAGTTTCCAGCAGAAGTCTGGAGCAGGCCACGGTGACATACACTGTGGCTCTATCAACAAAGCAATAGACTGGCGCAAGGGCTCTCCAGCCCAGCTGAGCCTGTTTGACTCTGACCAAACACAACACCACAGAAGGCTGTGCCCCCACCTTGCTGCCCAGAGGAGACTGAGTCAACCAACATGACAAAGAGCTATCTCTACCTAGCTTCTACCCCTGTAGGGCATCTCCTTCTGCCTTTAGAACTAAGACCCGCTCCTGAAGGATCTCCTAGTGCTGGGGGTGGAAGACAGAGTTGGAGAAGAATGAAAGCTTCAAGGCCCAAGTCAAGTGCCACCTCCACAACTCCCTCAGGCAGGAGTCAGCTCTTCCTCTTCTGAGAACTCATTCTTTGGTAGACATTGTACTAAGGGCATTCAGGACACTACACTACATACGTATTCTTAGTCAACCCTTACCACCATCCCAAAGATAGGGAGAGGTGACCCAGTTTGTACACAGCTCTGGTAAGTGACATAGCTGGCATAACTGGCTCAGAGCTGACACCAAAGACCTTGCTGCCCTACACCGGTTCTTGTACCTGTTTATACCCTATACAGCTGCTCTTAGATCACCTGAGGCTCTGTCTATACTACTGTGGGTGGGCTCCCTTCCCTATTCTGTGCTTGGACATGCTTGGCAAATACTAGCTTAAGGAATGAATGGATGAGCCAATAGATGAACAGGTAGGTGGTTTCCTTAGGGACTGACTAACTCTGAAAAGATCTATAAACCCACTGAGAACCCCAAACCATTGCAAGTGGAGCCTGTGGGCACATCTTCTGCAAAGCCTGGCTCTGTCTTACAGCTCCCAAGTGCAAGGTGTGCAGCACAGATGATTCATTCTGCTCCTTCATTCAAAGACTGCAGTGCAGAATACTTCAAATTGTTCTGATATGTTACAGCAGAAACATCTATGACCAAATGTAATTTTCTAAATAAGTCCATGTCTGTTAGTAAACTGCTGTGGACCTATTTTCTGAAGTCAGAGAAATGCAGTGCTTTGAGGTACAGAAGCTATTCAGGTCATGCATTCACCAAGTGTGGTGCAGTGAATGATTTGATATGGCCCTCTGTCTACAGTCTTTGCAATTCCTACCAGGTGACGACTGCATAGGCCTAGGCAGACTAGGTGTCTAGGGCTCCCCAAGGGAACTAGATAGCTTGCTGATAATGTAAATAAGGCACATGGCACCTTTGTCTGGTAGGACCATGCTAGTGAGATACATGGAACCCTATCATGGGAATTCAGTTTTCTCATCTTGCCTGGTTCAAAATGAGCCATCTCAGAAGCAGGAGCCGGGGGATAGTGCTACTATCAAGAAAGAAGCGCTAGGAATGGAACATGTAATTTGTACCTTGAGACCCCTGTACTGTCTCTCCTTGATCCAGGAGAGAGACAGCTGTGACACTGCAGGTGGCAAAAGGTAAAGAGAAATGGTGGGAGAGAAGCGGCGGCAGCAGCAGCAGTAAGGACATGCATGAGACAAGTGGTGGGCTTCCTGGCTCAACGAGAAAACGGAATGCCTTTGGGCAGGAGACTTGCTAGTGGAGTAGGCTGCCTCCAGCCACTTAATTGGGGAGAGCCAAGTTTGCCGACCCATGAAGCTAGAGCTGAACACCTTCTGACTGAGGTTAACTGACAGATTTGGAACTTACTTAACAGGCAGAGTTACACCTGTCCAAGCAGGGCAGAGGCCAAGGGAACATGGCACTGAGAGAACTTTGTTAACACTAACCAGGCTGAAGGCCTGGGCTTAGCTGAGAACTGAAAAACTAGATCCCTGATCCTGAATTGTAACCAGCTACTTCCCTAGTTTGAGGACTAAGGTGTGCCTGACCCAAGCCATGGTATTTTCAATAACCTCATATGGATGCAAAAGCTATACAGTGAATAAGGAAGACCATAGAAGAATTGATGCCTTTGAGTTGTGGTGTTGGAGAAGAATACTAAAAGTGCCATGGATCGCCAAAAGAACCAATAGATCTATTTTGGAAGAAGTGCAGCCAGAGTGCTCCTTGGAGGCCAGGATGGCTAAGCTCCGTCTCTCATACTTTGGACACATTGTCAGGAGGGAACAGTTGCTGGAGAAGGATGTCATGCTGGGTAAGATGGAGGGTCAGAGAAAAAGAGGAAGACTCCTAATGAGATGGATCAGCCAGGTGGCATCATTGATGGCATCAAGTGTGGCAGTGGTAGTGAGGTTGGCCCAGGATTGGACATTGTTTCATTCTGTTGTGCATGGGGTCATTATGAGTCAGTTCTGACTCGATGGCACCTGAGAACAACAACTTTCCTAGTAAACCCATAATCATGAGCATGGTTTTTGAGTTCTGTGAGATCATTACAATGAACTATTGAACCCAGCTGAAAAGTAGAGAGTACTCTGTGAGGGATGGTTGATGTCAGAATTGTTAAAATGGCTGGAGCCATATCTAACCTCTGCCTCATAGGACTTGGCCTTGCGCTGGTGCTGATGTGATTCTCTTTCTCCCAACTTGTGCAGTTAGAGGAGGTCAGATGTTGTCTATACACATTGTTGCACCAAGTATTCCAGATGAAAGTCAGAAAGAACTTTCTAGTAGGCAAGCAAGCCAGCAAAAACATAGTTTCCCCAAGAATCTGGCTACTAGAGATGTAGGAGGAGAACCTGGGACAAATATTTGAAGAAGCTATAGAGGTCGGCAGTTCAAACTCACCACCTGCTTTTTGGAAACCCCTATATCACTAGAGTCCTGGTGTGGTGCTGTGGTTAAGCGCTGGGCTGCATGGTCAGTTTGAAACACAAGGTTGGTGGTTCAAGCTCACCAGCCATTCCTCGGAAACCCTATACAGGGTCATTATGAGTCAGAACTGAGTAGACAGCGCTTAGCAACAACAGCATCATAGAGGAAATTTAAGACCAGATTATCTTGAAATTGAATTCCAACTCTGAGACTCTTAAACTTCATCAGTCGGATGCCTATGGGAGAAGCCCAAATAAAAGAAAGCACTCTGAAGCCATGGTGGAAGAAGCAGCCCATCTCTAGGAATTTTCAACCAGGAGGGGAGACAAGAGGCATGGGTAGAACCACCAAAACAAAAGAATTGCCAACCCAGGGTCCAGTGTTTGTTCAAGGTTACCAAGGAGCATGGAGGAAGGACCAGGTCTCCTCTTGTGAACCAATCATCCATAAATGTATTCAAACCTTTGAAAATCTATTTATATTTTAAGATTTTTTTTTTACCACATGGAACCATATTTAAAAATTACTTATAATGAATACTGATCTGTTTCCAAAAAGGTAGCTGTTTTGTTACCATGTAAAGCAACACTCCAGCTAAAAAGGAACATTAATCATAAAAGTGCTCTCCTTTATAATCCACAGCTAGGACTGTGGACAATTGGTTAACAGAAGAGAAAATACTTCTTCATGAGCCAATCTGGTTGGAGTTGTCAGTATGAAGCAGTCCCTATACCTGATAGCTCCGGTGGATGATCTGAAATAAGTTTAAATTGTTCTGTTGGATTTAAGAACTTTGTGGTTCTCAAACCTTGGTGACTCTCACAATCACCTGGGAACAAAGACACAGGTTTCTGTCATTTATTAGTTTTCCAGGTGATTCTGTTATACTTTAATGTTCACAATAGCCTCACATCAGTGGGTCTCAAGTTTGAGTATCATAATCACCTAGAGAGCTTGTTAAACTCACACAGCTGGGCCCCATCCCTAGTATGTTAAGGGGTACCTCCTCCCAAAAAACCCACTGCCATCAAGTCAATTCCAACTCACAGTGACAGTGACCCTGTAAGATGGAGTAGAACTGCTCCATAGGGTTTCTTAGGTAGTAAGTCTTTACGGGAGTGGAAACCATCATCTTTCTCCCAAAGAATGGCTGGGGGAGTGAAACCTCCAACTTGTAATTAGCAGCCCAACAGTTAACTCAGATGATTGGCATTTCTAATAAGCTGTCACATGATGTTGATAGTGCTGATATAGGGACCACACTTTGAGAAGCACTGGCCTAGAATCATTGCTTCTTCCATGTGGAGGAGGCAAATAGGAGCAAAGAGGGGTTAAGTGAGTTATTCCAAGGTCACGCTGATAATTAAAGGCAGGAATGAGGCTAGAACCCACAGCTCCTGGTCTAAACTGAGTGCTCAGTCACTTTAATCTCTACCCTCCATCACAGTGATAATGCTCATCTCTTGAATAGTGATTTTGTAATTTGTAAAGTGTTTCTATCTCTGTCCATTCTATTTTGATTTTCATCTTCATAACCACCAAGAAGGGCAGATACTATCATCTTCGCTTTAGACATGTAGGAACTGAGGCTTATGGAGGCTCAGTGACCTGCCTCAAGTCTCTTGATAGTCATTTGTCAAAACAGACTCAGGCTGTTGTTGTTAGTTGCCATTATGTTGTTGTTAAGTGCCACTGAGTTAGTACCGACTCCAGCGACCCTGTATAGGGTTTCCAAGGAGCCTTTAAGTCAGTTCTAATTCATAATGACCTTTGTATAACAGAATGAAATGTTGCCAGGAATGCACTGTCTTCATCATCATCGGGATGTTTGCGTCCACTGTTGTGGCCATTACAAATGTAATTCCAAATCTGGCTGTCTAGTCCCTGAAACTGATTTTATCAGAAAGCAGCAGCTTACTTTGGGAGTCAAGCTTTGTTGTACGCACTTTACACATATTAACTCAATCCTCACAACAATTCTATATAGGTTCTACTATCACATTTATTTTACAGATAAAGAAACTAAGGAACAGAGAGATTAAGTAACTTGCCCAAAGTAGCAAAGCAAGCAGAGAAATCAAGATTTGGACATAGTGAAATCTGTAGTCTCTATTCTTATTCAGCCACTGTACTGCAGAAATAAAAATGATCTGGTTTATGACAAGCGAGGAATGACTGTTTGCAAAGTAAAGCCTGGCCCAATGAGACACTCACTTTGACAGCATACTCTTTGCCATTCTGCAGGCTCATGGCACCTTGAACTTTGCCATAGGCTCCCTCTCCCAGCAACTCGGAGGTCAGCTTGTACATATCTAGAGGTGAAATGGATGACAGGAATAACAGGATGAGTCACCCCTTTGCAAGCTAAGATGGAAAGGTGAGTTCTGTCACTCAACTCCTTGTCTGAGCAGAACAGGCACACAATGCCCTTGTAGCGCTCTGAGTAAACAGTCATCCCAGCTCTCAGTTTCCCAACAAGACCACAGAGAAGGCGTCCTAGTTCTCAGTTTAGAGATGACAGAGTTTCACTTCAGCACATGCTTTCTGAGTATCTACTATGTGGTTGAATTGTGTCCTCCACAGAGATATGACCATGTCTAACACTGAGTACCTGTGAATGTGACCTTATTTGGATATGGGGTCTTTGCAGATATAATTCGGTAAGGTAAAATGAAGTCATACTGCAGTAGGGTAGGCCCTAATCCAAAATGACTACATCCTTATAAACAGAAGAGAAAGAGACAGAGACAGACACAGAAGGAAGATGGTCATGTGAAAACAGAAGCAGAGACTGGAGTTATGCTGCCAAGGAACATTTGTGGCTACCAGCAACTGAAGAGATAAGGAAGGCACTTCCTCTAGAGGGACTGTGGCCCTACCAATATCCTGAATTCAGAATTCTTGCCTCCAGAATTATGAGAATAATTTTATGCTATTTTAAGTCACCCAGCTTGTTAGAGCAGCTCTCAGAAACAAATACAAGTTCCTACCTTTTAAAAATTACAGTCCAGTGGGGAAGACAGATACATACACAAAAGACTCCAGAATATACCAGGCAGGCAGTGGTAAGTACTATCACAGAGAAATAAGACAGTGAAAAAAAGCACGAGGAGTGAAAGATTAAATCTGCTCAAGGAATCTGGGGGATCTTCATAGAAGGGGTGTGATATGAATGGACATCATTTATTCATTTAGTCATTCACTGAACACCTGCTACATGCCAAAATGTACTAGGGGAATAAAATACGGTTTTATTTCATGCCACACACAATGGACATCATTGGAGGCTTTTGAGAGGTTTCCAGAAATCACCCACAGGAAGTAAGAGATAGAAGTAGGTTTTCAGGGTGCTGAGTCAGAGCGTTGCTGTGTAATATGCCTGCGTTGATGCCCCATCTGGGTGACCTGCTCAAGCTCTTAGAGCCCCTTCCAAAGGAAGCCAACACATCCACAGTGGCCTCCATTGAGCTTGGCTCCTCCTCCTTTGGCTTCTATTCTTCAACTATTTCCTCTTGAGCAGCCTAACATTTAAACCTACAGACTGAGCAGAACACTTTTAAATGATGAAATTAGATTTTATCACTCTTAGTCATGTGAAGCCCAGTAATTGCACAAGCTATCCTTGAATAACAGGAAATACTCTCTTGTGTTCATTGAAAGAGCAAGATCTAATGATTTGGAAACTATTCTAAAAACCTTGAGACTTTTGCCACCTCCCCTCTTCACTGGAGTCCTGGTATGGCACTGGAGTTCCTATGTGTCAGACTCCAAAGTCATTTGAACTGTAAGGTCAGTGGTTCAAGCTTACCAGATGCTCCTTGGAAACCCTAAACAGGGTTGCTATGGGTTGGAAGTGACTCGATGGCACTTAACAACAACAACCCCTCTTCATTCCCCCATCTGTTTGAGTCAAAGGCAAAAACAAAACAACAAAATCAACCAACCAACACACAAAAACAACTTTTCTATCTAACCTTTGCTCTATCACGGTTTGGCCTTAGCTGTTGTTTGTAAGAACAGATGGCATACGTTGTTTGTATTTTAAATAACACACTTCTTTCACAATGGCGACTTTGGCACTGACTTTTACATAGGACAAACAGTAAACAGGTAGCTGGAGTTTCAATATTGATAGGGCTTGTTGTTAGAACCACCCTACAAAGCAATTCACTACTGTATCTGCAATGATGAAAACAGGGACCATGAGGGGAAGCTATTTCAGGTCTCACAGTGAAGAATCAAAAGATGAAGGGGACATGTTACTTTTCAGAGCAGCTACTGACCCTTTCAGGCCTTTGCAGAGGTGTCCAGTTCATTTCACCCCATCAGATCCACAGTAACAAGAGGACCAGCACTGAGGATAGTGCCTCCAACATAATGTTCAAAAAATGAGTCAGGATCCAGTTTTATGTCCTCTGAGCACAAGCTGCATCCTTTGTGTCCTCTGAGCACAACCTGCATCCTTTAAAACATATACGAGGATCCTTCCAACAAGTTTGTGGACAGTGGAATAAAAAGACAATGGAAGATGGAGCGGCTAGACCCAGAGAGGAAGAGGGGCTGTGTGTTGACGACGAGGGCGCAGGCTTGCAGGGTGTACCATCTGGTTGGTTGATGATGCATGGAGGGGATTGTAACCATGGCAACGTAACGATATACAATAGGATGAATGTAAAGCTAATGTTCTCCCATGTAAACTATCACATAATTCATAGTAAAAACATTAAAAAAAAAAAGACAATGTAATTTTTCCATGAACTCTTTGAAACCCCTTCGTACACAAGAAGCTGCAGTCTTTAGGAGTCAAATTCTTTGCTTATAAAAATTCTAGTTTCATTTGCAGTCATGGCCTGTTGTGGTTTTCCCTTCCCTTCCTCCGGCATGGTTGTTCTAACACTCAGCAGCCCCTCCAGAACAGCTGAGGAAAAGGGAACAAATGAAAAGGACCAAAGCACACCAGGCTATTTCATTCCATGTACATCTCTGATAATCTGGTCTTTCTGCTCATTATGAGGTGGTCAAGCCATTCAAAGGAGGCCTGTGCATCATCTGAAAGCTTCTCTCACTCTCTCGGTGTCACTCTTGTGTGTAAATCCTGCCACGTTTATCTTTAATCACTTACCACACAGATAACCATGAGCTGACTCTCGGATGATTCATATTTTATCTAGACCCACGGCTGCCAGGATGTTCCTCCCATATTTGGGGAGCCACCGGCTCCCCAAATGCAGGAGAATTGGATGACCAACCTTCAAACTTTCCTGGCATGGAGTCAGTGGCCCGGGCCTTCCGTTTTTCCTTCTTCCTCTTGTCACTTTCTGTAATGGGAAGAGACTCACTGATGCCCATCTCTGGGAGATAAGAGAAAATGTAAGGAAAACATTACTGTATTGATCAAGCTGTAAGTTTAGCCAGGAAAAAAAAAGGAACACAGGAGCATTACACTGATGGTTTTTAAATATCCGTGAGGACTATTGATTTGTTTTAACCCAGGAGGCAAAACTAAAGGCAAAACCATTATAGAAGATCATTAACTGTGGAAAAACTCAGACAGGTGGGCTAGATTAAAAGAGGATAGCACACACCTGCTTTAACCAAGTTCATTAGAATATGGATTTAGATCTACCACCAGCCAAATTATATTCCCTAAACAGAACAACAAATCCATAACAGGATCCACCTGTGGCATCCTCCAGCCTCAGCACCAGAAAAAACAGGGTCCAGGGAGCTAAGCAAGAAGGGGTGGGGTCCATGCATAATAAATCATATACTGAGTACACATGCTGAATTGCATAGGGAAGCAAAATGCTTTCAGTGGAGACTGTCTCTGTGAAAGTAACAGTAAGGACTGGATGTAGGTTGAGGATGGCCCCAATGACATCAGGCCCAAGAACACAGATGTGAGTCCTGTGGAGCCCACAGAATCTTCTCCCTACTCAATGTCTGCATTTGAGAGGCTACAGGTTGGACTTCTCTGGAAGTATGCAGGTGACAGGGTTTGGCTAGGTTGTTGGATAAGGTTGCTTATTGCAAAAGCATTATTATCCCTCATTGGTAAGCATCTGGCTCCCCATCAGAAAAGGCAGGTTTCTGAGACAGACATTCAGACACTGCATAGACTGGGCAGGAAAGGGTATAAACAGAAAGAATAAGCAGGAGACAGAGATGGGGAAAGAGAAAAGGAGGAATAACGAGTCAGTGCCCAATCACAGGACGGTTTCTCAGACACTCTAGTAGGGGCCTTCCCCTGTTAAAGATAAATTACTTATAGAACATGTCATGCCCCTGATCCAGAGTGGAGCCTTAATACCCTTTGCCTGCAGTTAGAAATAATAAGATTTCTCTGAAGTCTCTGGGTCTAAATCCCCACCAGGGTGATTAAACCTTTACATCCTTCTAAAATAGAGGCACTCGAGTGCTGATGGGGCATACAATGTGAAAGACTTTTTGACCAGCCTTCAATAAACACAGACTCTGGGTTGTTGGATTTTTTTTTTTTTTTTCTTAGAGATTTTAAAATGGAAGCTGGCTCTCTGCCCATTGAGGGGAAAGACCTACTCTCTTCTCAGAGGACCTTGGCTGAACACGTTGCGAGAAATGGCAAGTCTGCTCAGGCAGATTGATTAACACAGATGTGTGTCTATATGCAGTTCTCAGAAGCAAGGACACAACAGCCATCAGGAGAAAGCACCTGAATGGCACTTCTCCACACCACAATCCAGCAGGCAAGTGTCTGACAGCTCAATCTGAGTACATTCTTCCTTCCAGTTTTGGTATACAATGGCAGCAGACTTTCAATTGTCTGTACTTTAGAATGGAGAGTAGATAAGTAAATGGATAAAAGGAATCCAGAGGGTCTCAAAATATTATTACTTCAGCTAGCAGCTTCAAGATCAAGATAAATCCAGGGACTGCAATACCCTATGAATCTTAAGAATTAAACCTAAACACTAGCACCCAAACGCCTCCTTGTCAACTTAAAATGAAACAAGCTGCCCAAATACAGTAAGAAATTCTATAGAAATAAAACAGAACCATTCATCTTCAAGAGCCCAGGGAGGGGGACATTGGCCGTTGGGGCAGCAGGCTAAGACGAAGGAGGTGCAAGGTTCCCTCCGGCAGTACTGGCCCCCTTGCCCTGTCCTTGTGTGCAGTCTGGTGCCAACCCTCATCCCCATCTATTTTCCCATCAGCACTGCAAGCTGAGCACAGTGGACAGATTTTGGTTTCACCTCTCTTTCTCCTTCCCCTGTCCACACTCTGATGGAGGGCCTAAGGACAAGCAAAATAGCCAACAGGCAAGCAAGGTAGAGGAGCAGCAAGAGAGCTGGCAGCATTATAATTCACAGGGGATGCACAGACATACTTATGACTCTAGCAAGAAAACCTTGTTAGCGGCAATTTATACTTGGTTTTTTACCACAGCAGGGCTGGGGGAGCCTCTTGTGGAAGAAGCACACCTCGGGGCACTGCTGCACACTCAATATTAGATTTTATGGCTTCACACACACAAAGATAGAGTACCTGGTCTATTCTGCATGGATTTCAGTGGAAGAGGGTGCACCAGAAGGGACAAATGGTTAAGGCTTTCCTTGGAAACAGAACTTGTTGAGGAGAGTTGTTTTTGAAACTAGGAAGGAAAATGTAGGAAGACAGTGAAGTGAAACATACATGCTTTGACTTCCCTGTTTATACCGGGGGTGGGGGTGGGGGATGGGGGGATGGGGCAGGCAGGGAGGGGTGTGGGAGAGGTGTCATAATGCTATTAAAGGGCTGACAGTGTCCCATCTGCAGCCTGTCCACACACACTATTGCAGGGTCTGTGTTACTTCCAATCATTGAAACATGCAATCATTTGCTAAATGCTTCTTCAGGGTGTGAGGCCCCATGAACACGCTGGACCTTGGCTCACTGGCTTCGCTGAACCTAGCACTTCTTCCCAGCCACCAAAACACAGCTCACAAGTCCCCTCCACTTTGAAGTTCCCTGATAACTCCAAATGAGTTATGGTTTGTGCAAACACTTAGGAAATCAGTTAAACTCACAGTCATCGAAGTCAATTCTGACTTATAGTGACTCTGTCGAGGTTTCCAAGAATGTAAATCTTTAGGGGAGTAGAAAGCCTCATCTTTCTCCTGAAGAGCAGCTGGTCGTTTTAAACCGCTGACCTTCCAGTTAGCAGCCCAATGCCTAATCCACAGTGCTAAAATCAATTAAGCATTAGTAAATATGAGGGGCTTCAAAAAGTTCATGGAAAAATGGAATTAAAAGACAATGGAATTTTTCCACAGATTTTTGAAGCCCCCTTGTATATGGTATTACTGCACAGAATTAGGACTAGTGTTCCATCCTCTGCTCCCAAGGTCTATTATAAGCACGGATTTTATTTGGCCTTGAACTCTCCCCAGTGTTCCTAAAGGCCAGACTGTGGCCTGTCTGTCTCCTATGAGTTGTGGCACAACATCAGACACACACAAGTCACCAGAAGATTTGCACTGAAATGAAAATTATGTAAAGTACATACTGTTCAGTACAGTGCATATCACACCAGCCCTTTAAGTACGAAGTGCACACACTGAAAGAAATATGGGTACACTTTTGCCCAGCAGGCCACACAGAGTAAAATGCTATGTTCTATGAAGTCCCTGACAAACCCCCTCTCAAACTTGGAGCCCTAAGACTTAAAAGGACCCTAACTTTATGCCCAGAAGTCTGGACCTGGCTACAGGAGTGAAGAATGTGTTTGTTAATTCAGAGAAGGAAGTGAGCACTTCTAGAACCCAACTTCTCTGGAGGTTCCCAGCATTTTCGCTGCCTCCTAGCTCTTGCCTTCCTCCTGAGCAACTTACATTTGTGTATACCAGTGAGGAGTTGTAGAGGACACACACTGCTGCCAGAGAATGCACACCAGGCTTGGAATCAGGAGACTAAGGTCAACATCCTCTCAGATATTACCAGATATACCACCTAGGTCAAGTTACTTTGCCTCTTGGAATCTGCTTCCTAATTTATAAAGTAAGTTTTAAAACAATACCTGCCATATCCACCTCACAGGTATACTGTGAGGGCCCAATAACGTACTTAACATGAATGTTCTTCAAAAAACTTATGTGTGTCCACAGGTATGTTGTTGATATACAAATGAACACACACACAACAGAAAGACTGAAAAGACAGATACAAAAATGTTAAGTATACTACAATTTTAAAGAGTGTCTACTTTGTGCCAAGCAATGTGCTAGGTATTTTATATACCTTATTTCTAATTATCCACCACTCATCTGTCAGTTTGTGATACTGCTGTGGCTTGTGTGTTACTGTGATGCTGGAAGCTATGCCACTGATATTTTAAATCCCAGCAGGGTCACCCATGGTGGGCAGGTTTCAGCAGAGCTTCCAGACTAAGACAGACTAGGAAGAAGGAGAAGTGGACTACTTCTGAATGGATAGTCACCAAAAATCTTATGAAGAGCAGTAGAACATTCTCAGATATAGTGCCAGAAGATGAGCCACTCAGGTTGTAAGGTACTCAGAATGAGACTGGGGAATGGCTGCCTCCTCAAAGTAGAGTTGATCTTAATGACATAAGTGGAGGAAAGTTTTTGGGATCTTTACTTGCTGATGTGGCACAACTTAAAATGAGAAGACACAGCTGTAAACATCATCCATTAATATTCAGAAGATGGTATGTATGAAGTATGAATCTAGGAAAATTGGAAGGTTTATTGTGTCGGGAACAACACGTTGAAGAAGGATGGCATCACACTCATTATCAAAAAAAGAACATTTCAAGATCTATCTTTAAATACAATGCTATTTGTGAGAGGATAATATTCATACACTTACAAGAAAAATAAGTTAATACTAATTCTATTCAAATTCATGCACCAACCACAAAAGTTAATGATAATGAAATTGAAAAATTCTATCACTTCTTCAGTCTAAAATTGATTGAACATGCAATCAAGATGCGAAAATTAGAAACAAATAGGAAGTATCAGTAGTTGGAAAATATGATCTGGGTGATCAGTATGATGCCAGATATCGCATGATAGAATTTTATAAGACCAATGAATTATTCATTTGTGAATACCTTTTTTCAACAACATAAATGGTGACTATACATATGAACCTCATTCAATGGAATATACAGGAATCAAACTGACTATATTTGTGGGAAGAGATGATGGAAATATTCAATATCATCAGCCAAAAAGAACAGGGAAGATTGTGGAACAGACCACCAATTGTTCATATGCAAGTTCAGGTTAAAGCTGAAGAAAAATTAAAACAAGTCCACGAAAGCCAAAATATGATCCTGAATATATCCCACCTGCATTTAGAGTCTATCTCAAGAACAGATTTGATTCATTAGACACTAATAACTGAAGACCAAAAGAGCTGTGGGATGACATAAAGACCATAATACAGGAAGAAAGCAGAAGGTCATTAAAAGACAGAAAAGACCAAAATGGATGTCAGAAGAGACTCTGAAACTTGCTCTTGAGCATAGAGAACCAAAATAACATATAGAAATGAGGAAGTAAAAGGCTGAACAGAAAATTTCAAAAGGCAGCTCGAGAAGCCAAATTAAAGTATTATACTATCCAAAGCAATATACAGATATAACACAATCCCAATCCAGATTCTAAGAACATTCTTTAAAGAGATGGAAAAAATGATCACTAACATTACATGGAAAGAAAGGAGACCTTGGATAAGCAAAGTACTGCTTAAGAAGAATAAAGTTGGAGGCCTCTCACTTCTTGATCTCAAAATTTACTACACAGCCACAGTGGTCAAAACAGCTTGGTACTGGTATAATGAAAGATACATAGATCAATGGAACAGAATTGAGAAGCCAGAAGTCAATCATCCACAGTCAACTGATCTCTGACACAGGACCAAAACACATTAAATAGTTCAACCACTCTGGAAAACAGAATGGCACTTCCTCAGAAGTTGGAAATAGAAATACCCTCTGGTAGCGTAGTGGTTACAAATCAGGCTGCTAATCTCAAGGTCAGCAGTTCAAAACCACCAGCTGTTCTGTGGGAGAAGGATGAGGCTTTCTGCTCCCGTAAAGATTTATAGCTTCGGAAACCCTATACAGGGTCGCTATGAGTTGGATCCGACTCCATGGCGCATAACAACAACATGACCCAGTAATCCCTCTACTTGGTATATGTTGTTGTTGTTGTTGTTAAGTGCCGTCTAGTCGGTTCCGACCCATAGTGACCCTGTATAGGGTTTCCAAGGAGCAGCTGGTGAGCTTGAACCACTGACCTTGCAGTTCAAACCGCTTTGCAGTCTGGCGCATTAACCCACACATAGCCACAAGAAATACAAGCCAGGACACGAGTAGATATATACACACCAATGTTTATCGCAGCACTAGTCACAATAGCAAAAAGATGGAGACAGACTTAAGCGCCCATCAGTGGAAAAATAGAAAACCAAGTTTGGTACATACACACAATGGAATACTATGCAACCTTGAAAAATAATGACAAATCTGCAAACACTTCATAATACAGATGATCCTGGAGGACATTATGCTAAGTGAAGTAAGTCAATCACAAAAGGACAAAAACTGTACAGAGACCATTATTGTAAAAGCTTAAGGAAAGGTTTCCATACTAAAAGAATGTGTGGGATGGTGGGGAGAGTAATTCACTGGCTAGAGGGTAGACACATGTTAGCTTAAGTGATGAGGAGGGCAATATACAAGAGGGGGAGGGTGATACATAGGAATAAGGAGGCTGGCAGATGAACAATGAAGATAGGGAAAGATTTAGGGAGGTATGCATAGGCTAAATGGGATAGAGGTAAACAGAGATTGATACACAATAGTGTTCTGTGAGTAGATACATGGATCAAGGCATAGGCTGAATTGGTAAAGGAGGGAGAAAAAAATGTTTACGTGTTTGACTGTCTTGTGGATATTGGTTTCCCTTGCCTACTGCTGTAAAATAGACATTTATGTATGATATAAATAAATATTGGGAATTATACTTATAAACCTATCTTCAGCCTATGTTGTTGTTGTTGTTACGTGCCATGGAGTTGGTTCCGACTCATAGCAACCCTACACAGGGTTTCCGAGGCTATAAATCTTTACGGGAGCAGACCATCTCCCGTGGAACAACTGGTAGTTTCGAACTGCTGCCCTTGCGGCTTGCAGCCTGATTCGTAACCACTACACTACCAGAGCTCCTTATCCTATAACTGACTGGATTTGCTAAAAGGGGAGTTAGAATTTGCACAGAGAAATAGGCTTCTGTTAAGCCTTTGTAGAATATGGGACCTTAAGTGGAATCCTGAGCCCCACCTAGAACTTTGAGTTGGGACATTCCCAGTGTTCTGGAATACTTTTCCATAGCCTGTCATGATCCACACAGTCAAAAGCCTGTGCATAAAGAGGGGAGTGATTAACTTTTCAGTATAGGAGGGGAGGTCCCTGGGACCATCAATGGAGAAGAGCGGAGAGCGGGACCCTACCCAGAGAAGCAGTGATGCTTGAGATGGAGGCAGAGATGAGGACGTGAAGAGATGGAGCAGCTGGGGACTTTAGATCCAGAGAGGAAGAGGGGCTGTGTGCTGACAACCGAGGTGCAGGCTTGTAGTGTATATCCCTTGGATGACTGATGATGCATGGAGGGGATTGTAACCATGGCAATGAAACGATATACGATTGAATGAATGTAAAACTAATGTTCTCCTGTGTAAACTATCACATAATTCACAATAAAACATTAAAAAAAAAAAAGCCTGTGCATAGTTAATAAAGCACAGGTAAACATTTTCTGGTATTCTCTGCTTTCATTTAAGATCCATCTACATCAGCAATGATAGCCCTCATTCCACATCCTCGTCTGAATTTGACTTGAACCTCCAGCAGTTCCCTGTCTATGTAATGTTGAAGCTGTTTTTAATTATCTTTAGCAAAATTTTACTTGCATGTGATATTCATGATATTTTCCAATGATTTCTGCATTCTTTGGGTCAACTCTTTGGAATAGGCACAAATATGGATCTCTTCCAATCAGTTGGCCAGGTAGCTGTCTTCCAAATTTTTTTGCATAGATGAGTGAGTGCCTCCAATGCCGCACCATTCTGTTGTAAGACTGCAGTTTGTATTCCATCAATTCCTTGTCCTTTGCCAATGCCTTCCGTGCACCTTGGACCTTCTTTAGTATCACTGGCTCTTGATCATACGTTAACTCTTGAAATGGTTAAACACTGGTCATTTCTTTTTGGTACAGTGTTCCTTCCATCTACTTTTGATGTTTTCTGTATTATTCACTATTTTGCCCATAGAATCCTTCAGTCTTACAAGTCGAGCCTTGAATTTTTTCCTCAGTTCTTTCAGCTTGTGAAATGCTGAGCATGTTCTTCCGTTTTGGTTTTCTAATTCCAAGACTTTGCACATTTCATTTTAATAGTTGACTCTGTCTTCTTGAGCTGCCCTTTGAAATTTTCTGTTCAGATCTTTTACCTCCTCATTTTTTCCATTTGCTTTAACATCTCTATGCTGGAAGAGCAAGCTTCTGTCTCTTCTGACATCCATTTTGGTCTTTGCTTTCTTTCTTGTCTTCTTAAGGGCCTTTATTCTTCCTTCCTCTATGATGTTCCTGATGTCATCCCACAACTTTTCTGGGTTTTGGTCATTAGTGTCTAATACATCAAATCATTCTTGAGATGATCTCTAAATTCAGGTGGGGTACGTTCACAAGGTCATATTTTGGCTCTTGTGGACTTGTTTTAATTTTCTTCAGCTTCAGTCTGAACTTGCAGATGAGCAATTGGTGGTCTGTTCCACAGCCTGACTCTTGTCTTGTTTTGGCTGATTTTCCACCATATCTTTCCACAAATATAGTCAATTTGATTTCTGTACATTGTATTTGGTGAGATCCATGTGTATAGTCATCTTTCATGTTGTTTAAAAACAGTATTTGCAATGAATAAGTTACTGGTCTTACAAAATTCTATCATGTTAAGAGTGTGCAGGAGAAGATAAAGTACCCACTGAATAGTTTTCATCTTGACTAGATGAGTCTGGTGAAAAGAGATGGGGATAAGATTCTTATGATTCAATAATAATTGTTATTATGTCTAATTATGACTGTCACCACTGTAAAGGTAGTTTTATAACAAAATTGGGGGAGCAGTTAATCTTACAGTCCAGAAACAGAGGACCCCGGGACCATCAAGGGAGAGCACAAGCGGAATGTGGGACCCGATCCAGAGAAACTCCAACACCAGAAATGGAGGTAGAGATGAGCAGGAGATGGAAAGAGGGAGCAGCTGAGGACTCTAGACTCATGGAAAGAGAGGGACTGGGTGCTGGTGGCCAGAAGGCAGGCTTGAAGAATGTGTCCTTTGGTTGTTTAAATTATTGTATATTCCTGAGTGGTGTTTTTTTTTCCTTTTTATTTAAGTTCTTCTTGTGGATTGAGTGAAAGTTTACAGGGCAGATCATCAGTTTTACATTCAACAAATCATACAATTTGTTTCATCACAATGATTACAATCCCCTCCATGTACCATCAGATAACAGTATTTCTCTCTATTCACTTTGGCTCTTTTTTTTTTTTTTAAACACTCAGACATATATAATAATTAACACTACCAAAGGTCATATTCTGAAAGTCTGCCTCCTGGCCACTATTTCTTAGTCCCTCTCATCCCATCAATCTAGAGTTCTCAGCCACTCCCCATCTCCATGTCCTCATCTCTGCCTCTATCTCTAGTGTTGCTGCTTCTCTGGATAAGGCCCTGCATTCTGCTTGTGCTCTTCTCCCTTGATGGCCCTAGGGTCCTTTGTTTCAGGACTATAAGATGAACTGCTCCCCATTTTTGTTACAAAATTTCTACCTTTACAATTGTGACAGTCGCAATCAGTCATGATAACAATTACTCACTACCGAATCATAAGAATCTTATCCCCATCTCTTTTAACCAGACCCATCTAGATATAATGAAAACTATTCAGTGGGGACTCTATCTTCCCACACACACTCTTAAACTACACTCCCTCTTGAAACTTTGTAAGCCAGTCACTTTGTGCCTTTATTGCCCCCTTATTTTAGGTAGCCAATGTCTAAGTCACCTGTCCCTATCTACCCTGTGTACAGAGGGGATAGCATTGATACTTGATGTGAAGACTCCTTCCCTCTCTATAGGTATTTAGAGTTTGTACCTCCATAGGTCAGGTTCATCAAATTGTAGCAATTTACCCTTTTTTCCTTTATCAAAAATTGGTTTTTTTTTTAGTATCTTCCTCTAGTTGACTTCTGATTATCAAGCCATCGAGGCTAGGTCAAATGGGTACTATCTGCAAGTTTGGGTGTTCTTGTGCATCTCCCCTCACTTCATATCAGCTGAATGCTTCACTCTCAGCTCTAGCTCTCTGTGGCTATGTCCCTGTTCATGGGCTCAGGTGTCCCCAAGTCTCACCACACTTTGGACCAAGCAGCCCTTCCTCTTCTCTCTCTCATCTCCAGGTCAATGGGAGTCAATGGACCATGGTTGAACTCAGCCCATTTCTTTATTGCTGCCTTTCCCCCTCTTCCACTCACCAGTAGACCAATGTGGTTGCCACCAAGCTTACATGCCTGCTCATGTGTTCCCGTTGAGTTTCAGTCTTGGGGGGAGGGAGTTGTCCTGAAGGAACTTGATTGCTTGCCTTGGTGGCTTCCCAGAGAACAACTTGCTTATTCTTGTAGTAGCCAATCATACTGACATTTTTGTTTTGGGTTTTCCCTGATGATCTGTCTTTGAAGATATATCTTCTGTCACTCTAGCTTGGTCTGCTTGTCCTTTCTAGTGGGAATGTCCCACCTCAGAAGGGTCTGGATGGGACTCCACCTAAGGTCCTATACTTTGCAAAGGCTCCACAAGAAGCCTATTTCACTGGGCAAGTTCTAGAACCCCTTTTAGGTATTCCAATCAGTTATAGGTTGAAGATGGGCTTACAAGTTTTCAGTAATCATGTTTCCCGACATTCCTTTGTATGCCACTCAAAGTGTCTATTTTACAATAGTAGGCAAGGGAAACCAATATTCATAAGACAGTCAAGCATCTTAGTATTATTTCTCCTCTTCAAACTATGCCTAGATCCTTGTATCACAGAGCACTGTTGTTCCAGGTTGAGTACGCATCACTCTTTACCTCTGTCCCACTTAGCCCATGCAAACCTGCCTCATTGTTCCTCTATCTATCTTGTTCTTCCAGCTCCTCCCTCCCCTTCTTGTACTGACCTCCCCAACTCTGGAACTATGTATGATGTGTCTGCCTTTACCCTGTGCTCCACTGTTACCTCCCTTCCTGAGTGTTTTTGTGTACATCCCCCCACCTCCCTTTAAAAAATAACAAAAACAGAGGGCATGGAAGCAAATACTGTTGAATGGTAATGCATGAAGGAGACTGTAATCATTACAATGAAATGATGATGTAAAGCCAATGTTCTCCATGTAAACTATCACTCAGCTCACAATAAAAAAAAAGCACACATACAAAAAATTTTATCATGTGATTTCCAGCAGCATTCCATCACCAAGGCCATATTTTCCAACTACTGATTCTTCCTCTTTGTTTCTAATCTTTGCATTCCATTCACCAGATATTATCAACACATCTTGAATGCATGTTTGATTAATTATGACTGGAGAAGTTGGAAGTATTCTTTAATTTCATCATTACTGGCTTTAGTGGTTGGTGCATACATTTGAATAATAGTGGGATTAACTGGTCTACCTTGTAGGCATATGGATATTATCCTACCACAGAAAGCATTATACTTCATGATAGATCTTGAAATGTTCTTTTTGATGATAAATGTGACATCATTCCTCTTTAATTTGTCATTTCCAGAAATAATGTGATTGTCAGATTCAAAATCAAACCATGTGATTGTCAGATTCAAAATGGCCAATAGCAGTCCCTTTTAGCTCACTAATTAATGCCTAGGATATCAATGTTTATGTGTTCCATTTAATTTTTGACAATTTTTAATATTTCTTGACTCATACTTTATACATCCATGTTCTGACTATTAACGGATGTTCACAGCAGTTTCTCCACATTTTGAGTTGTCCCTCATCAGCAACTGAAGGTCTCAAAAGCTTTAATCCATTCGAGTCATCATGGTCAACTCTACTTTGAGAAGGCAGCTCTTCTCCAGTCATATTTTGAGTGCTTTCAAATCTGAGAGGCTCATCTTCCACAACTATATTTGACAATATCCTGGTGTTATTCATAATGTTTCAATATTCATTATTCTGGGGGTGTCTGGCAGTGACCCACAGCTGTTTATAAGGTTTTCAGCAGCTAAACTTCACAAGCAGTCTGTCTCTCCTTCTTCCTAGTCTGTCTTAGTTTAGAAGGTCAGCTGAAACCTGTCCACCATGACTGGCATTCAAAATACCAGTGGCATAGCTTCCAGCATCACAGCAACATGCAAGTCACTACTCCAGTATGACAAACTGACAGACAAGTAGCAGTGCAAAACTTACTAGTTAACAAGTAAATCTGAATAATGGTGGTATTAACTGGTCTGTCTCGTAGGTGCCAAACCTACTAGTTAACAAGTATTGATTGATGGTACTAGAAGTGTAATTGAAGTTAAGGATACACATCCAAGTATCAATCTGGCTCTTACATTGGAAGCCGGTCCCATAGACCTCACAAAGCAGATGAGGAGAGGGTCAAGAAGTCTCACCTAGTGGTGCTGCACTACCAACAGCTAGTACTGACATGCAAGTACTCATGCGCCGTGTCCCCACCAAGATGACCCAATGCTACCTTCGGAAACAACTACATCCTTTTTCTATAAAGTGTTATGAACCACATCGTCCCCAATGTCGGCAATTCTGTATCTGATAGCGGCTACAGAGAAGTCAACAACTCTGACACCTCATATGTGATATCAAAAATGGTAAGTCTTCCTGCTAAGAACATGACTTTGTTGGCTAACACAGTTCTACAATCTTACAACTTAGAACACTCCTCTCCCATACACCTGAGTTCTTTACAAGGTTTATGATTCACTCAGCTCTCTTACCCACCTGTAAGCTATATCCCTCTGTCACAGGAGCTTTAGGGAAACTCAAGGGAAGAATCTCAATGAGAACAAGCAGATGTGTATAATCGATGACTCCTCAGCCATTGGCTACCTGTTGTTACAAATGAAGAGCTGAGAAAATAAAAGGAAACTAAGGCAATGCAAAGAAATTGGAAGAGATGAGGTAAAGAAACCATGGACAGAAGAGGGGGGAAAGGAGAAAAGGCCTGGGAAGAGTGACCCCAGAACATTTACTTCTTTTATGTAGTATAGTACACACAACTACTACTAGTAATTATATGAGAGGAATTCAAATATATTATCTTTTGATTTCATTTTCAATAACTTTCAAAGCCTACTCAAAGTATACACAAGCTTATATGTGCTTGCTATATGCCAGACAATGTTCTAAGCATTTTACAAATACTAACTTCTTTAATCTTTACAACTCAATGCTGTTGTTAAGTGTCATCAAGTCGGTTCCAACTCATACCGACCTTGTATAGGGTTTCTGAGAAACAGCTGGTGGGTTTCAATTGCTGACCTTTTGGTTAGCAATCCAGTGCTTATCCTATAGTGCCACACCACAACTCTATGCTGTCGTTGTTTTTGTGTGCCATTGAGTCGGCTCCAACTCATAGCGACCCTGTAGACAAGAGAACAAAACACCACCCAGTCCTGTGCCATCCTTACAATTGTTACATTTGAGACCACTGCTATAGCCACTGTGCCAGTCTATCTCGTTAGGGGTCTTCCTTTTTTTCACTGACCCTCCACTTTACCAAGCATGATGTCCCTCTCCAGGAGCTGGTCCTTCCTGATAATATGTCCAAAGTATGAGTGATGAAGTCTCAACATCCTGGCTTCTAAGGAGCATTTTGGTTATACTTCTTCCAACACAGATTTGTTTGTTCTTCTGACAGTCCACAGTACTTTCAATATTCTTTTCCAATATCATAACTCAATGCATTAATCCATCTATGGCCTTCCTTATTCACAATTCAACTTTCAATAGCCTTAACATACACATGAGACTACTGAAAATACCATGGCTTGGGTCAGGCACACCTTAGTCCTCAAACTGATACCTTTGCTCTTGAACAACTTGAAGAAGTCTTGAGTAGCATATTTGCCTAATGCAATATGTCATTTGATTTCTTGACTGCTATTTCCATGAGTCCACTACTCATCTCTCAGTTTGTCATACTGTGATGGCTTGTGAGTTGATGTGATTCTGGAAGCTATGCCACTGGTATTTTAAAGACCAGCAGGGTCACCCATGGTGGACAGGTTTCAGATGAGCTTCCACATGAAGACAAACTAGAAAGAAGTAGTGATGAACTACTTCAGTAGTTGGAAAATATGGCCTTGGTGATACAAATGATGCTAGATATCGCACGATAGAATTCTGCAAAATTAATGATTTGTTCATTTCAAATACCTTCTTTAGACAGCATAAGAGATGATTATACATATGGACCTCACCAGATAGAATACATAGAAATTAAATTGACTACATCTGCGGAAAGAGACGACGGAAAAGCTCCATATCATGAGTCAAAAGTAGGCAAGGGGCAGACTGTGAAACAGATCATCAACTGTTCAGATACAAATTCAGGCTGAAGCTGAAAAAAATCAAAACAAGTACACGAGAGCCAAAATATGACCTTGAATATATCCCACCGGAATTTAGAGATCATCTGAAGAACATCTAAAGACGAAAGACCAGAAGAGTTGTGGGATGACATCAAGAACATAATATAGGAAGAAAGCAAAAAGTCATTAAGAAGGCAAGAAAGAAGGAAAGGGTTCAAAATGAATGTCAGAAGAGACAGTGAAACTTGATTTCCAGTGCATACATGCTAAAGCAAATGGAAGAAATTTTGGGAAAATTTAGAGGAAAAAAAAAAAAAATGGAAAGGCTGAACAAAAATTTTCAAGGGTCAGCTCGAGACGATAAAGTCAAATATTACAACAAAATGTGCAAAGATCTGGAGTCAGAAAACCAAAAAGGAATAAAACATTCAGCATTTCTAAAGCTGGGGGAACTGAAGAAAAAATTCAAGCCTCGACTTTCATTATTGAAGGATTCTCTGGGAAAATTATTGAATGATGCAGAAAGCATCAAAAGAAGATATATACAGAGTCACTGGACCAAAAAGAAATGGTTGCTGTTCAATCATTTCAAGAGGTAGCATATGATCAAGAGCCAATGATACTGAAGGAGGAAGTCCAAGGTGCATTGAAGGAATTGGCAAAGAACAAGGCACCAGGAATTGATGGAATAAAAATTGAAATCTTTCAAGAAAGTGAGGTGGCATAGGAGACACTCATCTATGCAAAGAAATCTGGCAGACAACTATCTGGTCAACTGATTGGAAGAGATCCATATTTGTGCCCATTCCAAAGAGAGATGACTCAATGGAATGCAGAAATCATCGGACAATATTTTTGACATCCCATGAGAGTAAAGTTTTACTGAAAGTAATACAGAAACAGCTTCAAGCAAACATTGACAGAGAACTTCCAGAGGTTCAAGTTGGATTCAGAAGAGAATGTGGAACGAGGGATATCACTGCTGATGTCTGATGGATCTTGGCTGAAAGCAGACAATACCAAAAAGACGTTTACCTGTGCTTTATTGATTACACAAAGGCTTTTGATTGTGTGGATCATGACAAACTATGGACAAAATTGTGAAGTATGAGTATTCCTGAACACTTAATTGTGCTCATAAGGAATCTGTACATGGACCAAGAGGTAGTTGTTCGAACACAACACGGGAACACTGAATAATTTAAAATTAAGAAAGGTGTGCGACACGGTTGTATTCTTTCACCATATTTATTCAACCTGTATGCTGAGCAAATAATCTGAGAAGCTGGATTATATAAAGAAAAATGTGGCATCAGGATCGGGAAGACTCATTAACAACCTGTGATATGCAGATGATACAACCTAGCTTGCTAAAAATGAAGAGGACTTAAAACATTTACTGATGAAGATCAAAGAGCACAGACTTCAGTATGGATTACATCTCAGTGTCAAGAAAACAAAAATCCTCACCACTGGACCAATAAACAACATTCTTATCAACGGAGAAAAGATTGAAGTTGTCAAGGACTTCATTCTTCTTGGATCAACTATCAACACTCATGGAAGGAGCAGTCAAGAAATCAAACGACGTATTGCATTAGGCAAATATGCTGCATAAGACCTTTTTAAAGTGTTGATGTCAGCTTGAGGACTAAGGTGTGCCTGGCCCAAGACATGGTATTTTCAATAACCTCATATGCATGCGAAAGCTGGACAGTGAATAAGGAAGACTGTAAAAGAATTGATGCCTTTGAGTTATGGTGTTGGAGAATACTGAAAGTGCCATAGGCTGCCAAAAGAACCAACCTATCTGTGTTGGAAGAAGTACAGCCAGAGTGCTCCTTGGAGGCCAGGATAGCCAAACTTCATCTCTCATACTTTGGACATATTGTCAGGAGGGAACAGTCGCTGGAAGAAGGATATCATGTTTGGTAAGGTGGAGGGTCACAGAAAAAGAGGAAGACCCCAGTGAGATGGACTCAAGCATGGCAACAATTGTGAGGTTTGCCCAGGACCGGGCTGTGTTTTGTTCTGTTGTGCACAGGATCTCTATGAGTCAGTACCGACTCAATGGCACCTAACAACAACTTCCATGAGTGGATCCAAGCAAAATGAAGTCTTTGACAACTTCAATCTTTTTTCCATTTATCATGTTATTTGCTTATTCAGTTGTAAGGATTTTTGTGCTCTTTGCATTGCAGTGCTATCCATACTGAAGGCTTCAGCTTTTGATCTTCATCAGTAAGTATTTTAAATCCTCTTTTGTGGTTGTGTGCTGTCAAAATCAGTTCTGCTTCATAGTAACCCTGTATAGAAGCAGAAAGTATCATCTTTCTTCCACAAAGCAACTGGTAGATTTGAACTGCTGACTTGTGGTTAGCAGCCCAGCTACTAATCCACTACACTACCATGGTAGGTATAATTATTATCCACATTTTACAGATGAAGAAACTGAAATATACAGAGATTAAGTGATTTGTCTACAGTCACACATTTACTAAATGGCAAAGGTGGGACTTAAACTCAGTCTGGTTGAAAATTTAATCATTTCACTATATCTTAGAAAACCAAAAGGGAAGAACACGGTCAGCATTTCTCAAGCTGGGGGAACTGAAGAAAAAATTCAAACCTCGACTTTCGTTATTGAAAGATTC
>NW_006408544.1:8002731-8038164 GCF_000296735.1 Chrysochloris asiatica
CAGAGAAAAAGAGGAAGACCTCTAACGAGATGGATTGGCCAGGTGGCATCATTGATGGCGTCAAGTGTGGCAGCAGTAGTGAGGTTGGCCCAGGATCGGACATTGTTTCGTTCTGCTGTGCATGGGGTCGCTATGAGTCGGTTCCAACTAATGGCACCTGACAACAACAACAACAAACATGAATGCTCAAAGGTAGAGGGGGATAGCCAGTAAAAATTTGCCAGATACCAATAGGAATGTTTTTCTTTAGAAACCTTAGCACAGAACTTCCCGCTGATGTGCTGTGAACCTTCTAGTATCTGGGTGCACTGTTTACTCAAGTGTGCTGAACAATCACTTTTTAAGTGTGCTATGATGTCAAAAAGGTTGAGCAGTACTCCTCTGGCTTATTATATATAAGAGCATTGTTTCCACATTGTCATTACTATGTTGTTGTAAGTGCCCGAGTTGGTTCTGACTCATAGTGACCCTGTATAGGGTTTCTGAAGAGTGGCTGGTGAGTTAGAAGCACCATCCTCAAAGTTCAAACTAACCTTGAAGTCAAATGCTTATCTTAAGGTGCCACACCAGGACTCTATCATTACTATATTAATCTAAAATATAATTGATCAGAAGTCTCTTCTTGTTCTGAGATAAGATTTGTATTTTGTTTTATCATTATATGAAAGATGAGCTACAAACTAAAGTCCAATCATATTATTTCATGGAAGTTCTGATATCAAGTATAAGGCTATATTCTCCTCTGTCTGACCCATTTGTTGATTTGGTTTCCGGTAGTATCATTACTATGTAGGGGACAAAGGTCAGGGAACAGGTGCTCTCAAACAGAAATCAGTAAAATTTTACAAATGATGGATGAAAGGAGACACTTGTGAAATCCATGGATCCAAAGGGTAATCTGTCTGGACATGTGATGCAAAAGGACTGAGCTATTTCATAGGTTTTTCCCATGTTCTGGTGTAGTAAGGTTGGAAAACATTAAGAAGGCCACAGAGTCTCATTCAATTGCTAGAGTGCCAACAGGGTGGTAAGACACAATAGACCCCAAAAGAATAGACTGAGACAATAAGATTCACAGAGGACCACCTGCTCCCTCTGTTCCACTTATCGGTTCAAAATCAGCCTTCAGAGCCATCAGTGTATCTCTTGGGTATCTCTACCATGTCCCCAACCTGGCTTGGGACACAATGTCCAGTCAGAAGATTTATAAATTCTTTTAAATTGTTAAGTGTTCAATTTGGGTGATTGTTGTTGTGAAAAAGTGCTGTCAAGTTGGTTCAGACTCATAGCAAACCCGTACAAGGTTTCCAAGGAAGCACTGGTGGGTTTCAACCATTGGTTTTATGGTTTGCAGTCCAGTGCTTATTCTACAGTGTTACACCATGACTACAGTTTAGATAATAGATACACAGAAATTCATTATAGTATTTTTTGTTATTTTATTATGGAAATTTTCAAACATGTATAAAAATTTTGGACAAATCTGCTACAAAGACCTCTTTGAAGATGTCACTTTAAGAACTAGTGTGTGCCTGACCCAAACCATGGCACTTCAAATCACCTCCTATGCATGAGAAAGCTGGATAATGAATAAAGAGGACCAAAGAAAAATTGATGCCTTTGGATTATGGTGTTAATAAAGAATATTAAATATACTCTGGACTGACAGAAGAATGAACAAATCTGTCTTGGAAAAAGCAAAGCAACAATTCTCCTTAAGAAACTATTGTAAATTGCTCAATTTGATGAACTTGACCTGTACTTATGGATGTAGTAGTAGCAGAAGGTACCAACGGAGAGGGAAGGAGTCATCATATCAAGTATCACTGCTATCCCCTCTGTATATAAGGTAGATAGGGATGGGCAACTTAGATACTGAATACCTAAAATGAGGGGCGACAGAGGCACAAAGTGACTGGCTTACAAGTTTTCAAGAGGGAGTTTAGTTTAAGAGTGTGCAGGGGAGGGTAGAGTCCCACTAAATAGTTTTCATCTTGTCTAGATGGGTCCAGTGAAAAGAGATGAGGAATCATAAGATTCTTACGATTCAATAGTGAATAACTGTTATCATGACTAATTGCGACTGTCACAACCGTAAAGGTAGAGATTTTGTAACACAAACAGGGGTAGTTAAGCTTACAGTCCAGAAGCAGAGGACCCTACAGACATCAAGGGAGAAGAGCACAGGTGGAATGTGGGACCCTATCCAGAGAAGCAGTGACAGCAGAGATGGAGGCAGAGATGGGGCCATGGGGAGAGGGAGCAGCTGAGGACTCTAGATTCATGGAAAGAGAGAGACTGGGTGCTGGCGGCCAAGAGGCATGTTTGCAGACTTGCAGAATGTGCCCTTTGGTTGTTTAAATTGTTATATATTCCTGAGTGTTTCTGTGTATACACACATACACACACACACACACAAAATGGAAAGAATGGAATCAAATACTGTTAAATGATGCACGAAGGAGATTGTAATCATTGCAGTGAAACCATGGTGTAAAACCAATGTTCTCCCATGTAAACTATCACTCAGTTCACAATAAAAACTTTTAAAAAAGAGAATGCTCCTGAAAAGTGAGGAATGTGAGACTTTGTCTTCATATACTTTGGACATGTTATCAGGAGAGACCAATTCCTGGAAAGATATCAGGTTTGGTAAAGTAGAGGGTCAGTGCAAAAGAGTAAAACTTTCAACGATATGGATTACACAATGGCTGCAAAAATGGGCTCAAACAACAATGATTGCAAGAATGGTGCACGACTAGGCAGTGTTTTGTTCTGTTGTACACAGGATCACTGTGAGGTGGAAGCAACTTGGTGGCATCCAACAACAGTACATTAAAAGTTTTACAAATTTTTTTTTCATGAAGTTGTGAAGGGATTAGGGTGGGATGGAACACTTTTATGCAGGGGATGGTCTTGATTCAATGTAAGGATCATTTCCCTAGGGTTTGTGGCATACATCATCTTTTATCTTACAAGAGAGAAAATGGGAGAGAAGTGAACAGAGAAGGGCAAGTCAGCACCACCAAGAAAGAAGAGCTGACAGTGGAATATGTCCTTGCACTGAGAAGCCCCTAAACTTAGGGGAAGACTGACACCAACATACATGGAGCCCAGAGATGTTGAAAGGAGACAAGGACTTTCCTTCAGAGCTGACACAGACAGAAAGCTTTTTCCTTGAGCTGATGCTTAATTTGGATTTCTAGCCTCCTAAACTGAGAGAATAAATGAGTTTGTTAAAGCCATCCACTTGCATCATTTCTGTTATAGCAGCATTAGATAACAAAGACACATGCACTAATATTGGAACAATTAGTTTTGGACATTGTGACAGTTTAAGGTTATGTGTCATCTTAACTAGGCCATGATTCCCAGTAGTTTGGCAGATATTATATAACATTCTCCATTCTCTGGTCTGATGTGAGCAGCAAATCAGCTCAAAGGGGAGTGTCCTTGAGGGTATGGTCTGCCTCTAACACATATGAATGGTCTGCCAAGGCAAGCCTTCACTCCATCCTGCATTCAACATGTCATTCTCAGACTTCTGGTTATTGGATGTGAGCCAGCAGCCTGCCATCTGACCTGAAGATTTGGGGATTCATCAACTCCTGCAGCTCTGTGAGCCAGTAGCCTGCCCTTTGACCTGCCAATTTTGAGTTTCTCAGTTCCTGTAAGTATGTAAGTCAGCAGAAGCCTGTAGCCTGATACCTAATCCATGGATTTGGGACTTGCCAGCCTCCATAAATGCATGAACCATTTCCTTGAAATAAATCTTTCTTTTTCCATATATGCTATTGTTGTTAAGTGCTATAGAGTCGGTTCCAACTCATAGTGACTTATTTAGGGTTTCTGAGGAATGGCTAGTGGGTTTGAACTTCTGACCTTTAGGTTAGCAGTCCAGTGCTTATCCTACATATATGCCACTGTGAGCTTAGCAACTTCTGATAAGCTAGGTGGTGATATTAATGAATGTGATTTTTCAATATTTTTAATGAAATGTACTAACATTTGGAAGATAATCTGTCATAACCTGTGTTGTCTGGAAGAGCCAAACCACTGGGTGATACACAGAGGCAAAGAAGTGTGAAGACTTACAGAATAGGCTAAGACCACTCCTCCCCACCCTCATCTGACTCAAATCTACAAATGATGCATTATGTATAACCTACCAGACACGACTGAATCTCAGGGTAGAGTGTAACACAGAGCCCTTCAAAAAGTCATACACAGCAAGTCCTGGGGTCACGAACTTTCAACTTAGGGACAACTTGTACTTAATACTGTGTAAATTTGCCCTCACATTGAAATGACAAACCCCTACACGCAATGAATTCTTCATCACAGTCACCTTCATTTCGTACACCTGAAGCTTTTAAGTCACATTGAGCCTTTTCTTTGCACTATAAGCTTAAATAGAAACTATCTGTGCCTATTCTATAAATTCAACTTAAAGACACATGTAGGAATGGATCTCATTTGTAATTCAGGGACTGCCTTTACAACATATAGATATATATATATTAAAAACAAAACACAACAATTATGAACAGATACATCCCAAATTATTAACAATGGTTACATCTAGAGAATGAGATTGGGTAGGTATAAGAAATTCACTTTTTAAATTTTTGTCATTTTTTATTTGGTCTTGTTATAATGTGGTTTTACTTTTGTAATTAAATACATTTTACTTATTACATGGTTTTCCTTATAACCCTCTCTGCAATTTTATTCTGCTAAGTAACTATTTTAGGCTCACCCTGCTAATTCTACATGCCCAACTAAATACTGAAAACCATGATTTGTTTAGACAATTTCTGACCTCTCCACTTCTCTGAAAATATCAGTCGATTTCAAGTTAAAGCAATCTAAAAGGAAAAGGAAAATGTATATCCAATCTTACCTATAGATTCCTCCAACTTTTGAGAGGTGAGTGCACTATAAACTTGAAATTCCAAAGCAAATAATGCTCCCGTCAGGGGGATTGGTGTCTTCCAGCTATAGGAAACGTTTCAATGGTCTCTGTATATAGCAGTCATTCTTCTGTTGTTTCATCATATGTGGCAGGAAATTCTTTGAAAAGCAGAAATAGAAAGGATATCAAAATGCTCACTTATTTTAGAGGACCAGAGTGGATAAACATTAAGTGTTCACCAAACCTATGTGTCACACTAGTACATACGCATACACAAGGCAATCACAGATTTCCCCAGTCTTTAAAATCAGACATTTGAGCATTTTTCAACAGTCAAGTAACTTAAAGAGTGTGAATAAAAGTTCTAAAATTCTGTTCTCACTGTGGAATTCCAAACCCAAAAAGACAAAACTGACCCTGGATGACAGACATGAACGCTTCTTGTCTGCTCTGAGGACCTAGGGAAAAGCAGAAACTTGTCTACTGCCTACTTCTTTTAGCAATGCATCAACTCTGGCTCTATCTCCTAATGAGCAGGTCCAAGTCTCACAAGAAAAAGATAACACCAGGAAGACAAAGTAGACGTTGAGAGCAGCAAGTGGCATGAGCAGGAACAGGGCTTCATGCCAAATGCATAACTATTGCTAGTTTTCAATCTGGTGACTTCATTTTGAGTCTCTTGACTCCAGCTATCATATGTCAAAGTTGCTTTGTCAACTTCTTCTCTGTACAATAAATATACGCTTTCCCTTTTCCCAGTGGAAAAGTCCTGAACAGGCAACTTAAATCTGAATTCTGGGCCTCTGTGCCAAAAATTCTACAAAGGCTTTCTAACTGGAGGCCAGATGTGCTTCACCATTACCTCAAACCACATGTCCCAAACTGGATTTGCTCCAATCCCCACCCACTGCCTCCTTCCTCCTGATATCCTGTCTTCTTTATCTGATCACATCACCCTGCCAGTTGCCCAGTCATAGAATCTCTTCATCATCTTTAATATCCTTCTTCCTGTCGTCCTCATAAATTCCACATGCTATACTGCCAGGCATTATGATGCCATTCTGTCAATCTGGCATGTAGCTCCTTGGAAAATAACCTTTATTTATCCTTCAAGGCCCACTGCAAATTACTTTCCACATGATGTAGCGTCCAACTCTTCTACTTTATCTAGCATTTACTCTACCCCACAGTATACCAGTGATTAAGGAAGACTGTAGAAGGATTGATGCTTTTGAGTTATGGTGTTGGCAGAGTATATTAAAAGTACCATGGACTGCCAAAAGACCAGTGACAGAAGTATAGACAGAATGCTCCTTGCAAGCCAGGACAGCCAGGCTTCTTCTCTCCTACTTTGGACATATAGTCAGGAAGGACCAGTCCCCAGAGAAGGATATCATGTTTGGTAAGGCTGGAGGTCAAAGAAAAAGAGGAAGACCCCCAGCAAGATGGACTGACACAGTGGCAACAGCAATGGGCTCAAATGTAGCAATGATTGTAAGGTTGGTGCAGGACTGTTGTGCATTTGAGTCAGTACTGACTCAACAACAGCAACAGTATACCATTATTTACAACACTGCAGTGTGATGGATCACTTTCATTGGCCTTTCTTGCTATGATCTTACAACTCCTACAAAATGATTGGGTGGAACTATGCAAATAAGGTATGTGTGGTCCACCAAGGGGATCAGACAGCATGCTAACAATGCAAATAATCGTACCCTTTGTGGGGATGTTGTTGTTGGGAATGGGACCATGCAAATAAATGTATGGAACTCTGATGAGGTGACTGGTCAGTTTTGCCATCCTACTAGACTTAAAATGAGCCATTCTAGAAGTGGAAAGAAGGACTTCATATCACCAGGAAGAAGAGACCAGAGCGAGGTGTATTCTTTGGACTGGGGTCTCTGCACTGAGAACCTCCTAGACCCAGGAAACAGAGAGAGAAGGAGCCGTAAAACTGAAGACAGCGTAAGAATGAGAAGCAGTAGTAGAGAAACAGCAGCAGCACAACAGGAAGCTGGTGTGAGATGGCACAGTGGGTTCTTCATGGCCCCTGGGGCTAGATGGCTACAGAGGGTGTGCTGACCTATAAAACAAGAGAGATGAGCAACTTTGGCGAGGAGGCTTCCTAGATGAGTAGGATGCCCAAGCAGGACAAGGCCAGGCTGAAGACTGAGGGGCTGAGAGGCTGACAACCAAATAGAGGGCTGCTTGCAGAGAAGAATTTGTCCTGGTTGAAGAACTATATTCTGAGTAGTTCCTGATCCTGAATTATAATCTTTTACTTTCTTAATAAACCCCATAACATGAGTTCTGTGTAATGAATGATCAAATCCAGCAGAAAAGAGAGCTGTGGAAGGGGTGGCAGGTGTCAAAATTGGTAAAAAGTTTGGAGAATAGAGGCCATGTCTGACCTCCACCTTATAGGAACCAACCATGGACAAATGCTGATTCTTCTCCCCTTCATGAAGTTAGACGAGGTGGTCCAATATCTCAGTACCATTTTTACAAGTAGTCAAACCTCGCTATCCACATGCACGTGGCTCTCCCATTATGCTCAAAGATCTTCATGAGCCCACTGCTGCTGCCATTGTGCCAATATATCTTGTTGGGTGTCTTCTTTTTCACTGACCTTCCACTTTACCAAGCATGACGTCCTTCCTTCTCCAGGGACGAATCCCTCCTGATAATATGTCTGAAGGATGAGAGATGAAGTCTTGCCATTCTGGCTTCTAAGGAGCATTCTGGCTGTACTTTTTCCAATAACAGATTTGTTTGTTCTTGCAGTCCACAGTACTTTTAATACTCGTCTCCACAATTCAAATGCATCAATTCTTCTATGGTCTTCCTTATTCATTGTTCAACTTTCACATATATATGAGGCTATTAGAAATATCATGGCTTGGGTTGGGTGCACCTTAGTCCTCAAACTGACATTTTTGCTCTTGGAACTTAAAGAAGCCTTTTGCAGAAATCTGCCTACCGCAATATGTCGTTTGATTTCTTGACTGCTGCTTCCGTGAGTATTGATAGTGGATCCAAACAAAATGAAGTTCTCGACAACTTCAATCTTTTCTCCATTTATCATGATGCTATTTATTTGTTCAGTGGTAGGGATTTTTACCACCATTTCTTTACATTGAGGCATAACCCATACTGAAGGCTGTTGTCTTTAATCTTTATACAAGTTTTATAGTTAGTGTTGTTAAGTACCGTTGACTCGGTTTCAACCCATAGCGACTCTGTATAGGGTTTCTAAGGCGCAGCTGGTGAGCTTGAACTGCCAACTTTGTGGTCCAAACTGACTTTGAAGTCCAGTGCATTAACCCACAATGCCACACTGGGACTCCAAAGTTTTATGGTAGAAGTAAGCAAATTTTTCTCTGTAAATATTTTAGGCTTTGCATGGCTCTGATACAACTGCTCAACTCTGCTTTTGTGGAGAGAAAGCAGTCACAGATAAGAAGCAAACCAATGATTGTGGCTATATTCCAATAAAAACTTAATTTATAGATATGGAAATTGAATTAATATAATTTTCATATATTATGAAATATTAATATTTTGTTTTTCCCAACCACTTAAAAAATCTTTAAAGCAGGTGCAGCTATTGGCCTCTCCATGTGTGGGAGAAAGAAGAGTGATAAGAATTGAAGAGGCTTGGAATCAATTAGTTCAATAGACTAATGGAACATGTGAACTTAGTCTCCATGACTCTGAGAGCAGAAGAGCTACATGGTGCCTGGCTATCACTACCAACTGCTCTGAAAGAAATCACATTAGAGGGTTCTGGATAGAGTGGGAATAAATGTGAAACAGAACTCCAAATTATTTAATAACAACAATAAAAAAAGACTGGGTTTACTGGTCAGAAAGAGACTGGAGGAACCTGAGACTATGGCCCTCAACCACCCTTCAGGTCTGGAAAGGAACTCATCCTTGTGGCCCAATTTCCAGCTAAGCAGTAGATAGATTTATAGTTGTTGTTGTTAAGTGCCATTGAGTCAGTTCCAACCCATAGTGACCCAGTATGGGGCTTCCGAGGAGCGGCTGGTGATTTGGAACCACCAACCATGCGGCTACTCTGTAACTCTTTATTGCATGTCTCCCCTAGACTATGAATTAAGTTCAGAGCGGAAACCAGGCAAATTCATCTCTAAGTCCTAACACTGAGCACCGGACTGGGCACAAGAGTAAAGCCTGACTGGATGAATGAAAACACCTGAAATTATTTCTTTCCTTAAGCTCTGTTTTAGATGGACTCTTAAAAGAAAATATAGTGTGGTCCAGGTCACTGCCAGTGCCTGACCCATGTGATCCAAGTGATGGACAATAGATTTTAGGAGCAAAGTAAAAGAGAGCTAGGCTGGTTAACCTGGGGAAGAAAAGAGGAGTATTCTGGCTCTAAGTACACAAAAGGTTCTCCTCAGAAAATCTTGATCTCATCTTCCCTTTATAAGCAGAAGGAACTTTTCCATATTAATGGAAAATGAATCAAAAATAAATGGCTTAAAAAAATGGCTTAAATTAAGGCTAGAGAGATTTAAACTGGAAAGAAGAAACAAATTAGGCACCACCACTATGCCAGAGACTGCTATCAGGGTAAGTAAAAAAGTACTGCTACTAACTAGGGTTCCAATTCACACATGCACAGGTTTATTCCAAGGAAAATGTTCTAAGCTAAACATGCCTCTGAGATCAGTGGATGGCTGCAGACAAGTTCTCTCAGTAACACATCTGTCTTAGTTTCATTAGGGCGCCTTCCAAAAGAGGACCAATCAAAACAGTGACTTGAGGGGATTTGTGGGCTATTTCAACTCAGGGCAAAGAGATCAGCTCAGAAGCTATGAAGACTGGTTTTGGGAGCTCCAAAGAGGTAATCTAGATAGATTTTCTCAAAGGACACAAGACAAACACAGGGACTTACTAGATAGAAGGTATAAGAAAACTGCATTGGTGAGAAACACATCAGGAAAATTGTGCCAAGGAATTTTTTTCTACCATGACAATGTACCTACTCATCATTCTTTGAGGGCAGCAAGAGCTGTTCTACACACCCACCCCACAGCCCTGATCTTGCCCTTTCAGACTTCTAGTTTCTCAACCTCAAAGAATATTGAGAAGGGACACAATTTGAGTCCCTTGAGGATTCCAAAACTGCCATTTTGATGTGGTATAGGCCGAAGAGTGCAGAATTCTCTGGGGGAAGGGTTACAGAGATGGAAACACCACTTTTAGGAGTGTGTACGCCTAGATGGAGGCTACAGTGCGAAACAATAGCTTCACATTCTGACATTTTTGTTTAATAAAAGTTTCTATGACTTTGTAGCAATGCTTTTTGAATAGCCTTGTATTATACTTTTTGGCAAGTGAATTGAAGGAGGCTTGCTTAGCACTTTGCCAATGGCTGTGCAAAGGGGAATAAAATACACTGCTCTGCTCCTGCTCACTGCTGAGAGAAGTAGGTGAAATCACCAGTCAGGTAGGGTTTTCTAATGAGCCTCTAACTTCTTCTTCTTCTTCCTTTTTTAAAAATGTTTTATTGTGAATTATTGTGATAGTTTACATGGGAGAACATTTTAACTTATTCTTGGCCCCTTCCTACAAGTACTTTCTGTCACATCATGTTTCACAACTCTGTGAAGGAAGAACATGTATTTCAAATTTTCCTGGAGAAAGAAAGGTTAGCGTGTCAGAATAAGAGTGGGGAAAACAGCTCTGATAGACGCACTTTCTTAAAAAAATGATACCTGAGCATTAATAATAATTGTTCATGTTATTACTATTAAAGCTCATGTTCACTAAGCATCTACTTGTGCACCAGGCACTAAATCTATAATATAAATTATCTCAGTCCTCATAATCTAAAGCAAAAACACACAATAACCATCCCAGGTGTCATCAAGTTACTCTGATTCATGTTAATTTCATGTGTTTCAGTATAGAACTGTGCTCTGTGGGATTTTCAGTGGGTGTAATCTTTTGAAAGTAGATTGGCAGGCTTTTCTTCCAAGAGGCTTCTGGGTACATTTGAACCACCACTTTTTGGTTGGTGGGCTAATGCTTAACCATATCAACACCCAGGTACCATAACTACTCTGTTGTTGTTGTTAAGTGCCGTTGAGTCGGTTTTGATTCATGCGATCCTGTAAATGATTTCCAAGAAGTAGCTGGTGCATTTAAACTAAAGACCTTGCAATTCAAACCGACCTCGTAGTCCAGCACATTAACCCAGTGCCACACCAGGACTCCATAACTACCCTAACAAGGTAGATAATATCCAATTCCCATTTACAAATGAAGAAACTGAGATTTGGGAAAATTCAATAACTTGCCCACATCACACAGTTAGAAAATGGCAAAGTCTGAAAATGTAATTGCTGTCTCTCTCAAAGAAGACTGAATTGCTGGAATTTAAAGCCTTGTTTCTCCGAATTCAGATCCACATTCTCTGCCAATTCTTTACTGTCCCAAACCAGGAAGAATAAAGTATTATACAACACTAGCATGAGAAGAGACATCAGAAGTGAACCAAAATACTCCTTAAAAGTACTCACAGATGATAATAAACAGAACAGGCACTTAAATGCCAGCCTCTTGACTTTCAAGGGTAATGCTTTTTCCTCCATTATAGACTCTTATTAAATTTGAGGGTGAGAAAATGAAGGAATAGTATGTGTCAGGTGAGCTACTTCCCCACACAGACACTGAGTAATGGAACTGCCAATTTCTCATCAGAACCTGTGTCTGAAATAGAGGGTGCCAACAGTCTCTGGAATCATATCCTAAGGTTCTACTGTGAAAGATAGCAATGTACTGATCTATGGTACTGCAGGAGCTGCCAAAATACATATCAAAACAATTAAGCAGACCAAGATTAGTGGTTCACAGTTTCAGCCTGGACTGTACTATTATGCCAACAGAGTCCTTATTGAAGTCCCCATTCTCTGCTCCATTCCAGCCTCCATTCTAGTGGAAAAGAGCCGTAGTCATGGAACTTGAGCATAATGGAAAAAACATGGGCCTTTGAAGGTTTGAAACTTGCTTTATCACTTACTAGCTGCATGATCTTGGGCAAGTCACTGTAATCTTTCTGAAGTCTGGTTTCTTTACCCAAAGGGATGGATGTAAAGGGATTGATTACAACTCATAGTGATCCTATATGACAAACTAGAACTGCCCCTCTAGAGCTTCCTAGGCTGTTAGGAACAAGTCTTGTCTCCTGTGGAGTTGCTGGTGGGTTTGAATCTCTGAACTTTCGGTTAACAGCCGAATGCTTAACCATTAAGCCACCAGGACTTCTTAAACTAAGGGATAAACTATACAACAACATAATAAGGCTTGGGAGAATTAAATAAATTAGTGTGTAAAGCATCTAACGTACTTAATGCAAGCCACAAAACAAAGCAGACTCGATAAATATAAGTGTGCTTCCCACTCCTCTTTCATTCTGCCCACAATCCACCATTGTAGCTTACCTTTCCACCTCACCAACTCCACCCCCACCCCATGCACTCTACATTTCCATCATCACTCAAGCTGTTTCTTCTCCCAGGAATGAACTTTCTCCAAGGCACAGCATAAATTCTTTACTTCCAGGAATCCTTCTCTAGAAGCCCATTAGTCGTGTTGGGATTGATTTCTCTTTCTCCCAGACTCTCACTTTGTTGATGGTGGTGGTGGTGGTGGTTATGTGCTGCGGAGTCAGTTCTGACTCATAGCAACCCTGTACAGGGTTTCCGAGGCTGTAAATCTTTACGGGAGCAGAAAGCCTCATCTTTCTCCCATGGAACGACTGGTAGTTTCAAACTGCTGATCTTGCAGTTCACAGACGGATTCGTAACCACTACGCTACCAGATATTCTTTACTATATTTACCATCATCAGGTTAATTTCAGTTATTTTTGTAATTATCTATCTTCCCAGGTTGGTTTGAACTGCAAGATTAGCAGTTCAAACTCACCAGCTGCTCCTTGGAAACCCTATACAGGTTGGCTATGAGTCAGAACCGACTCAGTAGCATGTAACAACATCTATCTTCCCAACTACACTGGAGGGAGAAGGTGCCAAGAATATAATCACTTAAAGGAGGGTGGGAAATGTGTAATTGCCTTTGTGTATATCCCTCAATTCCAGTATGCAGAAAGAGCTCAATAAATGTTTATTGAATTGAACTTTTTCACCCTTGACTGGGAATCTGGGTTGAGTTTATTCTAAAACTATGCACTTAGTGCCTACCTTAATAAACATACAATTTTTGAGGTCTATTAAGACTCTACCTACTCCCACCAAGGGACCTACTACCAATAAGACAGAAGAGTTGGGAGTAGAGTGTGTTCTTTGGACCTAGAGCCCCTGCACGGTGATGCTTCTGCAGTGCAGAAGATTGATGCTAAAATGCATGGAGATGTCCATGAGTATTGAGCCTACAGATGCTGAAAGGAGACAAGGACCTTTCGCCAGAGGTGACAAAGAGAAAGCTTTCCCCTACAGCCAACACTCTGAATTCGGACTTCTAGTCTCTTAACCAGAGTCCTGGTGTGGCACTGTAGGATAAGTACTGGACTGCTAACTTCAAAGTTGGTGGTTCAAACCTACCAGCCACTCCTTGGAAACCCATATAGGGTCGCTAGGAGTCGGCACCAACTCTATGACACTTAATAACAACAACAAGTTAAGGCTCTTAAATTAAGACCTACTAATACTCATGATGGTTACTTCATTCTGTTACACATTATTTTCAATCCCCTGGACTCCTCTTGGGGCATCTCTCCAGCATGCAGTCACATTATCACTAGGAAGAAATCTCTTGCTCATGGAGTAGGTGATCTGGGAGCAAATGTCTTTGGAGAACTGTTTCACCACTGATTAGGAGAGGAGTGTCATTAAAGCCACACTAAAAACCCACATGTGGAACCAGAAAATAGATCTGAGTAACTTCTTTCTGCTGCAGTTTTCATGTCTATTAGAGTTTTGAAATGATGTATTTAAAACAGTGCTAGGTGGATAACAGTTTGACAATTCCTCAAATCATATGATCCAGAAATCCCAATCCCAGGTATATAGAGGTAAAAGTAGGAATTCAAACAGACACCTGTACATCAATTTCCAGGACAACATTTTTCACAATAGTAAAAAGGTGGTGGTGGTGTGCTGTGGAGTTGGTTCTGACTCATAGTGGCCCTGTATGAGGCTTCCCAGGCTTGAAATCTTCATGGGAACAGAAAGCCTCATCTTTCTCCCATGGAACAGCTGTTAGTTTCGAACTGATAACCCTGAGGTTAGCAGCCCAATTTGTAACCACTACACTACCAGAGCAAAAAGGTAGAAACAACCAAAACGTCCGTCAACAGATGCATGGCTAATCAAAGTGTGGTAGATAGATACAATGAAATACTGCTCAACCATAAAGAGAACTGAAGTCCTAATGCATGCCACAACATGGATGAATCTTAAAAACATTATGCTGAGTGAAATAAGTCAGTGTAAAAGACCAAATGCTGTATGATTTCACTTATATAAAATATATAAAAAATTAAAAGTTATTACTGGTTACTAGGCGTGGGAGATAGTGGTGGCTCTGGACTGAGACTACAAGCACTGGATTATGAACCACAGGTCCATGGTTCAAGCTCACTAGCCACTCCGCAGGAGAAAGGTGAGCCTTTCTACTCCCATGAAGATTTCAAGCCTGGGAAGCCTCATACAGGGCCACTATGAGTCTGATCTGGCTCGATGGCACTTAACAACAACCAGGCATGTGTGGGTGTAAAGTGGTGAGTTTATATTAATGGTGGTAGAATTAATAGGAGAAAAGATAAGATAGTTGCACAACTTGAAATGATCAGTGTCTATGAATTATAAATGTATGTTTATAATTATAAATTATAAACTAGTATGTTTTATTGTATATACCTTAATCACTTAAAAAAAAGCAGATAGTAAGTATTCAATAAATGTTAGATATGATATTAACAACGTAATATTTTCCCACTCGTAGTGACCCTACATAAGGTTCCCAGAAGTGGTTGGTGAGTTTAAACCACTGACCTCTAAAATAGCAGCCCAATGCTTATCTAAAGAGCCACACCAGGACTCAAACTGGAAATAACAGAATGTGACTTGTAGTACTTTCTGTACCTTCCACTCATACCCCATGATTCCCAAGTCCCTTCAACCGTCAACAATGTCTATGTCTATGATTAGAATCATTTCCTTTATGTAAGTCTCTTTATATATATCTATATATTTGTATGTGTGCATATATATATATATATATAGAGATATATTAGCATAGTGGTTATGAATCGGGCTGCTAACCTCAGGGTCAGCAGTTCGAAACTACCAGCTGTTACACAGGAGAAAGATGAGGCTTTCTGCTCCCATAAAGATTTACAGCCTCGGAAACCCTGTGCAGGGTCATTATGAGTCGGAACCAACTCCACAGCACATAACAGCAACAACAAATATATATATATAAAGTGGAGTCCTGGTATGGTGCTGTGGGTTAATGCGTTGGACTGCAAAGTGGGTTTGAACTGCAAGGTTGGCGGTTCAAGCTCACCAGCTGCTCCTCGGAAACCCTATGCAGGGTCACTATAGGTCAGAACTAACTCGACAGCACCTAACAACAACAACAGAGATAAAGTAGTGTAGTGGATTATGAGCTGGGCTGCTAACTGCAAGTCCAGCAGTTCAAATCTATCAGTTGCTCTGAGGAAGAAACATGAGGCCTTCTGCTTCTGTAAAGATTTACAGCCTCAGAAACCCTATATAGGGTCGCTAAGAGTTGGAATTGACTCCGTGGCACACCACCACCACCACCATCATGATTAACAGAAAGTCTCCTGTTACATGTGCTAAGGCTGTTGGCAAGGAAAAATGTGAATTTTTAGTTGCTGGTCTCCAGATGGGAGGGATGACTACTGGCCAAGGGTAAAGCACCTGATTACTAACCCACCTGTGAGCTTTCCCCTGGGCCAACAACATCATATCCAGTGCAGGTCTCTGAACTTGAGTACCACCTCTCTCACCAATTAGACTCACAACAAACGCAAGACAGGAGCCTGAATACAACATCAGCATAGAGGAATCTAGTCTTCTACAGATTTCCTATACGCTCTTGCTTTTGATGTCTGTAATTAGGGTATCATCAATTTAAACTAGGGACCTGTTTACATAGTAAGAAGGAAAAAACACAGCAACTGTGAACCTGGCCAACTCATAAAACAAGGATCAAAGCTAGTAAATAATAAAAATGTCACTGACCCATTCAGCAAACACTCAGAGGCCTACTATGTGCAAGGCAGCAGGGATGAAACAGACACAGTCCCTGCCATAAATGCAGAGTATATACGGGGTGAGGTTCCACAAGCACTGTGATCAGAGGTATACTTGGGGTTCAGCCTCTGCTACAGAAGATAGGAAAAGGAGAACTAATCCAGCATGAGAATCAGAGAAGCTTCACAGAGGAGATCACAGAAGACACAGGCCTTAAAAGATGGCAGTAGGAGGGAACTTCAAAAAGATGGAGTACATGCAAAGGGAGGAGCAAGAATATGCAGGCAGTTAAGGAACAAAGACTTGTTTGAGTGGGGCACAGTGTTCAGGTTTGAGGAAACAAAGAGAAACAAGGCAGGAGAAAGGTTTGGGATCAGATCATGGAGAGATTTGTCTAGGAAGCTGATGAATCAAAACTGTATAGAGTGGGTAATGAAGACCCCACCCCCCAAGTTTCTGAACAGAGATATAACATGGTCAGAACAGTATCTCAAAAAGACCACATGGGCACCCATGAAGAGGATGGAAAAGGACCCAAAATAGGAAACCAGATAGGCTTCCTAAGGATGTGCTAGAATCCACCAGCTCCTGTTCACAGAGTTTCTTTCTCCTATGGTCCAGCTTATGCATTCTGAGTTTAAGACATACTAACTTGTCAGGACCAACCAACAAAATCTGCGTGAGCACTAGAGTAATAGGCCTTCCAGACAAAGTCAAGAACCCAACCAACCTTCTGGATTACAAAAAGAGAAGAGTTGAGGTTGGAGAAGCAGTGTGGGAGTGTGGGGGGTGGGAGGTAGTTTACTGAAGTCTCCAGTTGGTATAATTCCATATAAAAACCCAACCCTGGATCCCCAGGGTTCTCTTCACATATTAGAGGGACTGAAGTTAAAGGTAGTGAAGTTATCAACCAGAAAGCACCAGTGAGCCAGCATTCACCAATACAAGAGAGCAAGTAAATTCTGCAGTCAATGTTGCTGTTGTTGTCGTTAAGTGCCGTTGAGTCAGTTCCAACCTGTAGCGACCCTGTATAGGGTTTCCAAGGAGCAACTAGTGAGCTTGAACCACTGACCTTGTAGTTCAAATGGCTTTGCAGTCTGGCGCATTAACTCAGAGCGCCACACCAGGACTCCATACCACCTATAAATCCCAGTCAGGCTTTAAAAGGACCAGACCACACCAACAACTCCCCCAAGGCCTCTCTGAAGTAGGATGGCCTATTAGTTCGAGGAAATCACACCTACCACAAAGAGCACCCATTCCATGCCAGGCACCATATTAGGTAACTTACATGTAATCCTAGTCAATGTTCTTAATGGTGACTGTGTGCATTTTTCATAGGAGAAACTTTAGCTCTGAGAGGGTAAATGACTTGATGCATAGGTAGGGAGTGGCAGAAGTGAGATAGGAACTCATTACTCATCAGTTATGTCCAACAACACTGCATGTCTGTCATCTGTACTGGTCTCTGATCTGCCACTGAGCATCTGGTGGTTGGCCTAGAAGTTGTCTGAGGACAGATATTACATGGGACACTATTCTTCTCCCCACTGCACAGTCACCAGCACATGGTTAAGTCCCTTACCCTAGAGCTGATTTGGACTCATAGCGACTCCGCAGGGCAGAACAGAACTGCTTCTTTACGGAAGCACAGTCCTATCTTTCTCCCATGGAGAGGCTGGTGGTTGTGTTGTAGAGACGACTCCGACTCATAGCGACCCTGTATAAGGTTTCAGAAGCTATAAATCTTTACTGGCGCAGAAGTTCGCATTTTTCTCCCTCCCAGCACCCGGTGGGTCTACTCTGGTGGACTTGAACTGTTGACCTTGCAGTTAGCAGTACAAAGTGTAACACACTACACCACCCGAGCTCCTTTTCAGCACATGGTAGGAGTTTTAAAATATTGCAATAAAAATGAAAGCAGATAACTTTAAAACAAAATACAAAATTATAAATCCCTCACATGAAAAACTGTGATGTTGCTGCTGCCTGACTCCTAGTCCCAGCCATACCCTGGGCCCTGATCCTTGGTGGGAATTGAATCTGAAACAGTCCACAGACTGTGCCCAACCGCAGACACGAACCCAACTCAGACCTGTCACAACCGAAACCCCGACCCTAGACATCGGCTGAGCCTTGGCCGTGAAGACTCGCTGCGCCTTGACCTCCTCACACAAGGAATCCTGAGAGAGCCCTTATTAAGTGTCCCCTCTTAGTTGTCACTCCGCAACAGAATCAGGTCGTGACCTCGAGCTCTCTCAAGGCCTGATTGCCCCTCCCGGGCACACGGACTCACTCACAAATCCCCAGCCCCACTTTTTTGGAGGAATACCTTGCTGTCTATCCCTTACTTCAGCTGACTCCTCGCGGATCAATCTCACGAACCCCCACCTGCAGATCGCACCGTACGGAACACAGAAGAGGCGTTCCTAGATCTGAGGGGAGGGCCTGACCGAAGAGGGGCGTAAGGAGGCGGGGCTACACCTGCGCCGTAATGATTACTCTGGAGGAAGAGGGGCGAACTAAATCATACTGCGCAGGCGTGAGATAAAATGGGTGCGGTGGTTTCTGGCGTAGGGGTGGAGCTTAGCTGCGTTTGACGCTCTCTTTTCCGAGTCCAGTGGCTGGTAGCCAGGGAAACACTGAGAGGAGGCCAAGCAATTAATGTTTCCTGAGCGCTTCTGAAATCTAGGAATATGGGTGTAACCTTTTACATATGTGGAAATCCTGCTAGTCTTGTCTAAAACAACAGGGATTAATTCTGTAAAATTTCTTGAAAGGTCCGAGTGCCTGTAATTTCCCCGTGAGTTTCTTTCTCCTTGAACCAAAGCACTGCTCTAAATAATTCAACATAAAAATTTCAAAAGCTCATTTCTTGGAGAGAAGCAACTACAAATAAATTAATTCCTCAACCAGCCTTCACCCCTACTTCAGGCTGCAGGTGCAAGGAGAGAATGAGAGTGCTGACTTGGATTTTAATTCAGGCCCTCACTCCAAATGTCAATATCTTCCTTTGTGAAATGCAATGAACCATCCTTCCCGTCTCCGGATTGTTGTGAAGGTCTGACAAACATTTCTTCCCTTTCCTTTCTGATCTCAGTCTTCTCTTTTGTATGATGGAAAGAGTTTGGGATGATTTGCTAGATTTCCCAGTTGCTGTTAAGGTTGGAGGGGATATTTTTCCAAGCTCTGTTTACTCCAGTCCTTTACAGAATCCCCTTGGAGCCCTCTGTTTATATCCTGACCTCTTCCATCCATCACCATTCAAGTTTCAAGTCCTCAGAGGACTCGATAGCCTGTTATCCTCCCGGTTCTTCTGTTTTCAATAGCCAGCTAGTCCTGGGCCACTCAGGCCCATATTCCAGTCCAGGTTCATGAACTTGCTACATCCCCCATATAGCAAGCAAATTCAGTTAACACCAGGTAAAGATACCTGGGAGCAACTTGAAAGGGAGGGAAAGGTCAAGCAGAACTATCCCCAAAGCAGGTGGTGATTCAACCATGCTTGGGGCTCCCTTCACCACATTCCACATATCCCTTGGGGTTATGTAGAATGGGGTCTGAAAATACTCCAGCAGTAAACCTCAAAGAGAAGGCTGCAGTGTTCTTGGGAGTGGTGGAACATTCTTTACTCAACAGGTAGGTGCCCTGGCCCAGGGTGGGGAGAATAGAACCTTCATCCCATTTCAAAGATGTCTACAGATCACAGGCAACAGGAAAACATCTTTCCCCAAGCTGGTTGCCCAACCATGATGCCCCTCTACCCTCAATACACTGCCTTTACCAGAACCTTCTGCCAGGTTTTGACCTGTGGGGGATTCTGTATCTCTGAGGGCCCCATTCTCTCTTCCTTTCTCTTTACCTCTGTTTATTCTTTTCTAATCATCCCTCTCTGAAGCTTTACATTTTGCAAAGGTTTCCTGATATGTTCATAGGCATTCCCATGTAGAGTGCAGACCTAGGGCCACACAGATCTGAGATAAATGGACTCTTACTGCCATAGTGTTTTGAAACACCCATGATTCCAGAGGTATATGATAACTTTCTAGCAGTTTGAGCTGTCCTGTAACTGAAGAGGTAGTAAGTGATCTATCCTAAGAGGTGTGCAAGCAAAGATCTTTTAGAATGCTGGACTGGGGCCTCCTCTGGTAAGCCAGAATAAAGGGCAGCAGAGTGCCTTCTGGAGAGTTCGCTCCATGTCCTACCACTACACTCTTGAGTTCCCATTCGCACCCAGCAGTTGCTTCTTGAGAAGGATATCCTCTGCTGTGATTAGGATTGGGACTGTATAAAGGGGCTTCAAAACATTTGTGGGGAAATTCCATTATCTTTCAATTCTATTTTTCCATAAACAATTTAAAGCCTATTTGTATTTCTTCCCCCTCACTTAACCCTTTAGCTCCAATAAACCACTCAGATTTAAGGGGGAGGGCAAGAATAGTTGATGCCAGGTGACCTGACCTAAAAGCTAAAACAAGGAAAAACCTCTCCCATCAGACTGAGTTCCAGCTGTTCCCATCCCAGGGACCTTAGCCCAGAAGTTCCAGAGTTCTGGGAAAACCTCAGCTGCCCCACCCTGGAGAACTGAGCCAGATAAGACCACACCAGCTAGCTCACCACATGGCCCAGATCTCATGACAAAGAGCCCTCCCTGCCCTTTTCACCCTGGCTCTTTCTACAGCCTGCCCAGGAGCCATGTGGCACCCAGACCACAGCTCCCCACCAACAGTCACTTTAATTCACTTCCTTTATTTTACAAAAATAACAATAAAGTCTTCCCTCTGTTTCACACAAATAGATTTCTCCTCCCCTTTCCCCCAAATCAGCTCTGGCCAGAGCCTAGAATCCATCTTCTAAGCTATAGACAAGTCTGGGGGGAAACGCTGACCATCTCACTTCAGAACCTCTGGCAAACAAGGCAGGAAGGTCAACACAGTTCCCTTGGGAGTTTCTCACGAGGCAGCAGAGGTGGCAGTTCCTAGGGGTCCTGTCTGTTTCCTAGGGGGCAGGCAGCCGCAGGGCACATGGATTTGGGGGCTTGGCTCAGCAGACTATCCCAGCAGACCTGAGGAATGGTGGGGCACTCTAGCATTAGGCGAGAAATCTTTGCTCAAAGCAGGAACAGTTGTGTCCTGAAAAAGGGCTATCAAACCCTCTTTCATGTGTATCTTATATTCATATTTAGCAACTGATAGGCCCTGGTTTCTAGCCAGAAGTTTCTTCTAGTCCAGTTTCATGAAAGTCTCACTGTAAGGACTTAGACTGTCTTCCTGTCCTCCTAGAATCAACAGCTTCCTCCTATGTACATTGAGAGAGTGAGGCCTGGATGATTCTCGGGTCCTTCTTCTGGCTCTCCATCCTGGCCTCCCAGCATGGAGGCTCTGGTATGGTAAGGCTATGCTCCTGCCTTGGTTTCTCTACCAATGGCTCTGGGCATGGCAATGAGAGTAATGGAGTGCTGAATGAACATCCTACTCTCTCTGTCAATATTTGTGCTCTAAACTCCAATCAGCTGGAATGTCTCAGGATTTATTGGGAAGACAGCAGATACTTACAGGCTCCCTAGGCTTGGAAGAACTCATTTACCAGCTATTTTGTTCTGTCTCAAGATGGGAGACAAGACTCCAGTTTCCCAATTTAAGTTTTACTGGCATGTTGAGCTGGAGGATTTTGTGTTGAGTTTCAGATCCTGGGAGCCAGGTCTGTAGATTCTGGGAATATACTAGAGTGTATGATTCTCAATTTAAGGACCAGGGGACCTTGTGGGTCTCAGAAATCACCCCTAACCCCCAGAAGAGTTTATTTATAAGCAGGCCTTCCCGGAGGCAGAGGTATGAAAGCTCATGAACATCTCTGGCTGAGAAAATCTGAATCTGTTGTCTGTAGTAGGTCAAGGGTTTAAGTACTCAGTACAAAACTCCACCTTCCTCTTCTTCCCCTTTCCCTGGCCCCACTCCCCAGCACTCATGCTGATGGAAGACGGTAGCCTGGAAAGTTCAAACATAGAGATATGTCCGCAACCACATTTTGTTCACTTACAAACATGGTGAGGCCTACCAAGCAGGGTTACTCACCTGCCATCACTCCCACAGTGGTCATGGTCTGATGATCCCAGTTACTTCATTCATTCATTCATTTCTGGAGGGTGTACAGTGTGCCAGGATGGGTCTAAGGCAGGCACATCCCACAGTCAAAATCACACACACATACACACACACAACATTCACTGTCATCTGTGCTCACACATACACACACATATACACTACTCCTCTCTTGCATCTTTCTTTCCACCACTTTGGTCACATTCATAAACCCCAAATGGGCTTGAGAACCAATATGGAAGGATAAATAACAGGGAAGAAACCCTCTGGCCTACACCAGTCGTGACGTCACTACTAGACGTTTAACAACTCCTTTCCTTCTCTTGGCCCACTTTGAAGCCTTCTTCCATCTTCATTCACAACAATGAAAGGACCATGTAGGCAGACTGCTGAGAACCAAAAGTCAAGGAGCTTTGGGTATGTGAAGAGAGTCCCAGGGACTCTAGCACCAGACTCCTGAGGGCCCCCTGCCACTGACACCCTGTGTTCAGACGGTCCACTCGACAACCAGCAATGTCCAGGTCTGGGGTCAGTGGCAGATCCGCTCTGTCATCTCCCTCTGCAGAGATACAAAGGGGCGTGGGGGAGGGGGGGGTCAATCAGAACTCAGTCATCCAGGCAGCCCCTTGCCAAACTGCAGACCTGGCTATTCTTCTGCTTGACACTGCCCCGCTCCAACCACCCCCAGGACACCCTCATTCCCAACTCCAGCCTGCAGATCTGGGGTTTTCAAGTGACACTTGAATAAATTATAAAGTAGAGAATCTATTATTAAATAAATGGATTTTTCCTAATTTACCCATTTATCCAAGTTTTTTAGGAAAGCGAGAAATCTACACTTAAATAGATTGCCGTCCCTAATTTACCTATGTTATTTAACGTACAGAGTCCTGATGTGGTGCTGTAGGATAAGCACTGGACTACTAACCACAAGGTTAGCAGTTCAAACCCACCAGGCTCTCCTCAGAAACCCTACACAGGGTTGGCCTAAGTCGGAACTGACTTGAGAGCCCCTGACAACATTCAATGTATGAACCAGAAACCGAAGAAGGGCTTTTTTGAAGCAGGCAGGCTTTGGCCTGGAAAATATACAGAGGCTGGCCCAGGTGGAGTTTGGGAGGGGCAGAGGGGGCTTGGCCTCACCAATGGCTCCAGTTCCCGCTGGTCCACCAGGCTGAACTCTTGAATGAAGTAGTAGAAGTGCTTGTAGCAGGTGTTGACATGTGCCTCGGCCCCCATGTTCAGGATGCTGTCGAAGTGGTGGATGTACACGTGGACAAAAACGCGGAAGAGGCGAGTCAGGATCTTGGTGCAGACCTGCTGGAAATTCTTAGGGAAGGGAACTCCTAGAGGGCGGGGTGGGGCAGAAGGGGGTAGTTGGCATTTTGGTGAGGAAATGCTACCAATCCTGCCCACCCCCACATAGCTGCTTTTTCCTAGGATGGTCTCTTCCCTCAACACATTTCCCTTTGGGAGACAGAGAGAGATTGTTGTTAGGTGTCACTGAGTCGATTCCAAATCACAGCGAGACCCTATGTACCACAGAACGCAGCACTGTCTGGTCCTGCACCATCCTCCCAGTTGTTGCTATATTGAGTCTATTGTTGTTGTTGCCCACTGTGTCAATCCATCTCTTTGGTTTGCTCTCTCCCATGCTTTCTTTTTCAATCAATCTGGCTGTGCCTCTTCCCTGCTGAAATATATCTATAGCTTCCTAGTTGCTTAAAGTAGGGTTTTGCAACTTTCAGGGGGGGATGTCATTGATCAACCCTTCTTAAACTATGATTAAAGTAATGGCCTATTTTCTCACTGGAAATACATCTATTTGCAGATATGCTCACATCATCACATCCTTAATATGATACCAAGGGGAGTTCACTAAAATATGGAGCCGTTTTTAAAAAGCCAACAGGTTTTCAGGATTAAGTCCTAACCCCTCTCTGCATGGCACCTGTTCATGGCCTCTCATGATCTGACCCTGACCTCCCCTTCCAATCCATCCAGAGACCCTCCTCTTCTCAACACTGCCATAGCAGGCCTCAAACCCCCAATCCTAAGAATGATTTATTCTTTGAGAAAGAATTCAGATAGCCCCCATTCCTTCAAATACTCAGAAACACTTTTGAGGAATGTTCCATATGAGCCAGGCCCTATGCCAGGCCCTCTGCACCTTTGACTCTAATTCTTCCAACTGTCCTGCAGCTGGATCTAATCATAGCTTCCTAGATATGATAAAACCAAAGCACATAAACACTTGCCTGAGGTCACATAACTATTAATTAGTAAAGACTAAAGCCAAGGTTCAAACCCTTTTTGCACCACTCTTCAATACCCTTTAGATATGAATGATATAAATCATACGGCTTTCCTGCCCATGGGAAGCTCTAGGACCCATGAAAAAAATAGAGTTTGGGCACAGATCTCACTATCAAGGTGGAGATCTTGGTGGCTGTGCTGTCCGTCTTCTCTTCTGTGGTAGAGCTGTCCCAGGATCAAAGTATGGACACCTGGGGTCTCTCAGGCCCAGAAAGTTAAGGCTGAAGGCAGTAAAGGTCACTTTGGGGCCACACCTGGTCTGCCCCATGCCACTGTTCTTGGATGGGACTGAACCCTGTCTCCCTGTGAGCCATTGTAGGCCAAGCCCAGGTCCCTCAGACATGTCCTTCTCATCTTGAACAAGAGACCTGAACTCTACTTCTATATCCATGTTTCCTCTTTCAGCCTCAGTTGCTTCCCATGAAATAAAGGTTCCCATTATCAGGACCCCTGGCATGGTGCTGAAGGATCAGCACTGGACTGCTAACCACAAGGTCAGCAGTTCAAAGCCACCAGCTGCTCCTTGGAAACCCTATGCAGGGTCGCTATGAGTTGGAACTAACTTGACAGCACTCACAGCAACATTATCAGCCCTAGTAGCACAGAGGGTTAGTCATTGAGCTGTTAACCACAATGTTGACAGTTTGAACTCACCAGCCACTCCTCAGGGTTACTGAATTGGATTTGATTCAATGGCAGTATTTTGGGTTTTGGTATTATCAGGCGTAAAGGCACACTCGTGGTGCAGTGTGTTAAGTATCCCTCTCTAAGAGAGAAAGATGAGATTGTTCCTGTACAGATTTAAAGTCTCAGAGACCCTGTGGAGCAGTTCTATTGGGTCATATGAGTGGGACTCGTCTTTATGGTAGTGGAGTACTGCTGGGCATGATAGTGCAGGAAATGGCAGGCCACTGACTGGGGAGGAGCTGTGGGCACTGAACTATGACTCAGTACCCAACTTCCCTCAGTATTCACACTTCTCCCCTCTAGGCTTCCCCACCCATCTCTGATTCTAACCCTTCCCACAGCATTATGACCCTGGACCAGCAGGAGGCTGACAGGGGTGGGACCCAGGATACAGGTGGGGCAGCTATGATGAACACAGTGTCATGCCTGCTCAGCTCTCGGGCTGACACCCCCTCCTGCTTCCTGAGGTGGAGAAGTAGAGCCACGGTGGCATCTCTTCCCTCCCTTTCCTGCCCACATCCACCCTGGCTGCCCAGCTGAGATAAGAAAAGGCCCTTGGCCTGTGTCTGACATGGAAAAATCCTGCCGTCATAACGACACTTTAAGTGGAGATACCATCCCAACCAACTCAACTACCCTCCCTCCTGGGGCTTGGAGAGGGAAATCTCAGGAGGCCGGAAGTCATAGCAGCCCAAGCAGGAGGTACCTGCTACAAACCTTGGGCCTTGAAAATTCTGACACTCAGAATGCCAGTGTTGGGTGCACCCTACCTAGGGGGCACTCAGGCTTTGGACAAGAAGAGCCCAAACTGGGTGCTGGGCCATTCTAGCTCAAGATAACTGACCTTGAGGAAGACACTTAACCTCAATGAGCCTCCGTCTTTTTCTACAAAACCATTCCTCCCTCCCAGAGTGGTTGGTGGTGGTTATGTACCGTGGAGTCGGTTCCGACTCATAGCGACCCTGTACAGGGTTTCCGAGGCTGTAAATCTTTATGGGAGCAGAAACCCTCATCTTGCTCCCGCGGAACAGCTGGTTGTTTCGAACTGGTGACCTTGCGGCTCACAGCCCGATTCGAAACCACTACGCTACCAGAGCTCCTTTTCCCAGAGTGGTTATATCACACTAAATGCTGTATTTGTGGAATAGGCTCGCCTGGTGGCCCTCACCAACGCGCGTGGGAAAGACATCCTCATCGTTGATTAGGCCTTCGATCCAATCCATGAGCAGCGCCATATAACGAGGTGCTGAGAGCTTGGCTGGCCGCCGGTACTGGCGCTCGTCCTGCCAGCGGTACTCATAGCGGGGCCCGCCTGCCATGACGGGGCAACTGGTCTCGCTACAACGCTCAGACATGGTGCCGTAGATGAGGTTAATGCGGTTGAAGAAGTCCACGACGTGCACTGCGATCCAGTCGTCTATATTCTCGCCAGGCGGCAGCCTCACCACACTACGTAGGTCCAGGCCCGACTTGAGCGATGCCTGCGCCTTCTTGTACAACTCAAAGCGCTGTGTGCCTGGCTCAAAGCGCTTCCGTGGACGGAATGTCTTGTCTTTAGCGAACACTTGCTTTAGGCACAGTGCCATGGCCCTACTGGGGCTGGGTGTCCTGCAGATGCCCTGTCAGGGGCAAATGCATGGGAAATGGTCAGAGCTTTACCAAAGGATTTCCCACGTTGTCATTTCCCTAAACAAACCTCTAAATAAAAATTCTCAGTTCCTGGGTCCAGAGTCCTGCCTCCCTTGGGCAACTCCCACAGCTCTCTGACCTTGTTTTGTTTCCTTTCTGCTTTCATTCTATCTCACTGAAAGCTGGCCTTGGGTTCCAAACAGGTGCTGACCCTTAGAGTTACAGAGGCCTGGATGAGATGACCTCTGGGAGCCCTCATAGGCCAGCTGATGCATTGTGGCAGAGCTGGGCTGTATTGTGCTGGGGGCAGAGTGAGCCCCCACCTTCAACTTCCTCTGGGATATCCCGTAGCTCATCCGGCCACCGGGGATTCCCAAGGAGCAAGAGGGACTTTTCTACCAAAAATGTCCTTTCCTTTTTCTACCCTGAAACAGGAAAGGACCCTCATGTGGCCAGCTGGGCGGTCTCAGTGTGCTGCAGGTGCTAAGAGGAGATGGCAGGGCTCTGCTTCCCAAACAGTGGCTGGAAATCCTTCCCCCACCAAGCAAGGCTCTTCCAGCCCAACTCCAATAAGCTACTGGCCTCTCCCCTGGAAGCTAACACTTAGTAGACTAAAACTGTCAAGCACAGTGTGGTAGGAGAGTACAGGTAGATTCACCCAGCTAGGAAACATAAGATAAATTTGCTTTGCCTTTTAGAATGGAAAGATTCCAGACTTAGAACAGACTCTAAAAGCAGTGATCAGTCAGTGCTCCAGGCTTGGAAGCAGGAGTCCTGGGTTCTAGTCCCATCTCAGCCACTAACGGGTGAGCTCTATAGATGGATTTAGCCCATGCAACCTCTTTCACTTCAATAAAAGCCATGTTTTTGGGAATCTCAGGGTACTCATCTAATCTCTCCTCTAAATTCTTATGAAATGCAGACCCAGATACCAGCTGAGACAAGGATTTAGCTACAAATTGAGTATACTGACCCTGACCCCAGACATAGCACTGAGTCTGAGTATAGGTTCTGGGTAGTTCTGATTTTTGGTCCCAGGTTGAACTCTGACCTGGTTCTCATCTTGTTCAGTTTGAGTCCTGACCCTAACACTAGACTGGGGATAGAATACTGCCACAGACAAAGCCTGACTGGCTGATACTATAGCATCCTTCTTCACATATCTGGTAATGTTGGGAATGGACTGAAGAACAGAGGGTAGGTACAAGGCAATAATTGGGCTAACCAAGGCAAAGCACATGATGGAGGGAGTCACTTCAGGCACCCGTCAAGCTAATGGAGAAGATATTTAGATTAAGGTACTTCTTCATACCCACAACCAGCAGGCCAGGAAGGGAAAATCAAATAAAATGAAAGTAACTGGGGGAGTCTACCAACAGGATCTTGTCCCTTTGTTAAAAAACAGATGACAAAGTCATCTTATCTACTCCCACTTTGAAGCCTTCTCAACTTCTCACACAAAGAAGTCCCCAGGGTGGGACCTGAGCAAAGAGGTGATTCCTACATTTCACTTGCAGCTTCCATTCTACACTCTGCATGTGGCCGTTGCTTCCCAAATCATTCACCCTTAAGTTGGGTGGGGTTCCTGGGCTTTCCACGTTTGCATCCTTCTCTTTACTGAGAGTTGCAAATAGATCCTCAATTGGGCACTTAAACACCACACTGGTCTTTCTGACCCCTGAACACATCACACTCTCCTGTCTCTGTATGTTTTCTACCCCTGATGCCTCAGTCTGACTATACACACTCTTCAGATTGACTGCCACCTCCTCCCACGGCTCCCTGGCTGTGCCTTTACTAAACCCAGTTTTCCTTCTCTTTGAGGGGAGGCTGCTCTTTGCCCATCACTGCCTCCCCTGAGAACCCAGCCATGGTTTAGCACAGAGTTAATGCTCAGGTTTCAAGGAAAACTTTGAACCTAGAACTGTAGGGTTGGGAAAGCACTGAGATGTCAGCTGTCCCACTTGTACAGAAGGAGAGATGAGGCCACACAAGTGACAGGCAGAGCTAGGACAAGGTTGGAAAAGGCTCAGTCTCATGAGTAAAAGACCATTTTCCTGTGTGGGTTTGCCTAGTGGGGAGAAGGTAAGAGGTGGGTAAACAGACCAAACTGCTTCCTGTTCCCCCAATATCTCTCCTCATCCTACTCCTACAGCAACTTGGGCACCCTGACCCACTAGTGATCCAGAGTTCCATCTTCCTGCTGTGAGAAGCTGAGGGCTGGTCTTCTTTCCAGGACAATTTAAGATTTGAGGGTGAATGCGGGGAAAGTGAGGGCAGTGGCCTTTCTATTCCTGCAGCTTGTCTTCCCTCACTCCCTCCATCAGCCCGTCCCCCACCCCACACACACACACACACTCTCCCAACACCGTGAGTTACTGTCCCTCACAGAACCTTCTTTCTTTATTGTTGATTTCCCTTTGAGCCTATTTCCTATTTCTGGGTGTTCATTTACTCTACAGCTGCCAGTGACTTGCTCACTTACCAAAGGACCATAGGGTGATCCTCCTTGCTTCCACCAGGGCCAAACCTGCCAGCACCTAGTTTGAACCCACCACCCAGCCTGAGCTGTGCATGTGGTGGGGAGGGCACCTTGTCGTGTGACAAGATCCACGCGGAAGGTTGTAGCGCCGATTCCACCGTTGGTCTTCCCTGCAGGACTCCACCACCCACACTCAACCGACACCTCTCTGGTCCTTTCACCACCTCCTCCCACCCCACCTATAGGGGTATGACAGGTTTTAGGACCCAGAGGAGCTGGCCTGACATTTCCGCTCCCGAAGACACGCCCCCCTCAACTACCGCCACCCCCTACTCTAACTTCTTCGGAGTGCTCAGATCCCGGACGGGGCACGGTGGTTAACCTGCCTCTGTTCGCCCCATTGGGACAACCCAGGAAATGAAAGTGGAAGCAATTTTGGGACGTAGGGGGTGCAAGAGGTGAGGGCGTTCACTCACGGGGTCCGCCCCGGTGGGACAGCTCAAGTCCTTCTCTGGCCTCGAGGTCACATGCCCAGTGCACTGGGTCGGGTCGCCCTCAGTCTGTAGGTCTTCAGTGCCGATCCCTCACGCCTGTCCGTCTGCCAACCTTGCTGGGCTCCCAAGTCGCCCTCCCGCCCCTTAGACGACGCCGACTCCGCCCCGACCCTACCCGCCTCGCCACGCTATGGTCAGGGGGCGGGGAAAGGGGGCCCCCCTCCCCTCCCAATACAAAGACACGTTCACTCCAGCCTTTCCGGAAAGTCTATATCCGGCTCCCAGTTTCTCTCTGGTCAAAGGACTGACTGAGCAGCTGGCCTTTTCTTGTCTCCTTGGTGGCTCTACCAAGGAGGCAGCCTCAGCGTCTTCGACAGTAAAATGGGGACAAGCCCAACTTCTTGGGGTGAAGCGGATGTGCAGTGACAAAACATCTGGTGAAGAAACAAAAGAGCTATTAGATAAATGGTGGTTTCCTCGCCCTCCTGGAATCATGTGTCTGTCTCACTTTTCCCTGAGCTCAGTGAGGGATTAGGTCTGTCCTGTGCATTCTCATATCCACAGCTCCTGGCTTAGTGCCTGACACAAAGCAGACACTATTTGCAGAATGAATGAATGAGTGGATGAAGCTGAGCCCCTCACTTCACCTCCTGCACTGAGAGCACTGGCCCCTAAAATTGCTCATTATCACGGACTTCAGAATAGAACTACCACATAAAGTTTCCTGGATTGTAATTCCCCCGCCCCCAATTTTATTTTGTTGTTGAGAATGGGTGTACACAGCCCAATTTACACCAATTCAACAGTTTCTACATATATAATTTCATGACATCGATTACATTCTTTGAGTTGTACAATCATATTCACTCTTCTTTTCTGAGTCATTCTTCCCTCATTAACACAAATTCACTGCACCACTAATGCTCCCAGCTAATCTTTCAAATTGCTATTGTCAAGTTGATCTCATATAAAACCCCACTGCCTAGCTCAAAACAGGAAACAAATCCTTACAGCAAGGCTCAGTCCCATCCCCTCCATACACAGGAGACAGAGATGGGCAACTTGGACATTGGCTACCCAAAGTGGGGGGGCTACAACAGCAAGAAGTGACTGTCTTTTAAGCTTTCAAGAGGGAACCTAGATTCAGAGGGCGTGAAGGAAGGTAGAATCTCCACTGAGTAGTATCCAATATGTCTAGGCGGGGCTGATAAAATGAAATGCAGATGGGTCTTCTGTGATACAATAGTGAATAATTGCTATCAGGACTGATTGTGAGGGTTGGAAATGTAAAGATGGACGTTTTGTAGCAAGAAGGGGAGTGATTAACTTTTCAGTCTAGGAGTGGAGGTCCATCGGACCATGAAGGGAGAAAAGCTGAGAGCAGGACCCTACCCAGAGAAGCAGTGATGCCTGAGATGGAGGCAGAGATGATGACTTGGAGAGATGGAGCAGTTGGGGACTTTAGACCCAGAGAGGGAGAGGGGCTGTGTGCTGACGACTGGGGTCGGGGTGGGGGGCAGGCTTGTAGTGTATACCCGTTGGTTGGTTGGTTGATAATGCATGGAGGGGATTGTAACCATGGTAATGAAACAATATACGATAGGATGAATGTAAAACTAATGTTCTCCCATGTAAACTATCACATAATTCACAATAAAAACAATGAAAAACAACAACAAACCTCACTGCCATCAAGCGGATTCTAAGAGTGACACTGTAGCACAGAATAGAACTGCCAACCATAGAGTTTGAACTGCCAACTTTGGGGTTGGTTGTCCAAGACTTAACCCACTGTGACATCAGCACTTCTTTAATCCCACATAGAAAGTTCTTCAAAGAGCATACTGTTCAAGGCAGATCTTTTTTTTTACTAGTTTAGCAAAACAACTGTTAGGTTTTAAGATGTCAGGGATATTTTTACTTTAAGGTTTAAAGATTATCACAGGGCAATAATTTCAGGGGTTCATCCGCCCTCTGTAGCTCTAGAAAGTCTGGAGCCCATGAGAATCTTAAGTTATATTCTACATTCCTCCCCTCTCACCCCCCTTTTTTATTAGGATTTTTCTATGGGATCTTTGATCAAAATGTTCAGTAATGGTACCTGGGCACCATTCAGTTCTGGGCTCATGGAAAGGGAGGCAGTTGTTCATGCCATAGCATCCTCCTATCCCTGACTCTCCTTCCTTTATTGCTTTAAGTAGAAGAGACCAACTATTGTGCCTTGGGTGACCACTTGCAAGCTCTTAAGACCCCAGGCACTAGGAGGTAGACACAAAACTAGGAGGTAAAACAGAAACACTAAATATGTTTTTAGGTCAATTAACTGGGAGGTCTCATAAAACCATGACCCTATACCTCCAAACCAAGAAAGCAAGTCCTATGTTGTACATAAGAAGCCCCAGCAACTTTTTTGTTGTTGTTGTTACATAACTTATTGACAACAATTACAACTGGCTGTGCAACCCTACCTTTAATTGATGTGTTTTTTCATCACCAGTAACCCCTTTTTTCTCTCCTCCTTCCACTAATAAACTTTGCTCTCTATACATTTATCTTTTCTTGTCTTTTTATATAAGTGAAGTCATATAATACTTGATATCAGATGGATCTTGGCTAAAAGCAGAGAATATAAGAAAGATGTTTACCTGTGTTTTATTGTCTATGCAAAGGCATTTGACTTTGTGGATCATAACAGACTATGGATAACATTGCCAAGAATGGGAATTCCAGAACAATTAGCTGTGCTTATGCAGAACCTGTACACAGACCAAGAAGCAGTTGTTCAGACAGAACAAGGAGATACTGCATGGTTTAAAATCAGGAAAGATGTGCGTCACGATTGTATCATGTAAGCATGTACCGTGCTTATTCAAGCACCTGGACTATCTGAAGAAGAATGTGGCATCAGGATTGGAAGAAGACTCATCAACAACCTGTGATATACATGTGACACAACCTTGCTTGCTAAAAACAAAGCTGTCTTAGAAGAAATACAGTCAGAATGTAAGAATGGTGAAACTTTGTAGCATGTACTGTGGACATGTTATCTGGAGGGACCAGTCCCTGGAGAAGGACATCATGCTTGGTAGAGGGTCAACAAAAAAGAGGAAGACCCTCAACAAGATGGAATGGCACAGTAACTGAAACAATGGGCTCAAACATGGCAATGATTGTGAGGATGGTACAGTGTTGTTGTTGTTGTTAAGTACCGTGCAGTTACTTCATGGTACAGTGTTAAACAGTGTTTAATCCTGCTGTCCATAGGGTTGCTAAAAGAATGGACCCAATGGCACCTAACAATAACAATATGATTTTGTAGCAATATTTTTTACTTACCTGTGTTATTAGTTGAAGTTTTCTTGTAAACTGTTAGGGATTTTCTCTATATAGAATCATATCATCCATGAATAGATATAATTTTACATCTTCTTTTCCAGTGTGAATACCTTTGATTTCTTTTTCTTGTCTTACTGCTCTAGCTAGGACTTCTAATTCAATAGTGAATAGAAGTGGTGAGAACAGGCATCCTTGTTGTGTTCTGAGTTTCAAGGGGAAACCTCTCAGTCTTTCTCCATTAACTATAATGTTGACTATATATGTCCAGAATCATATTGAGGAATTTCCCTTCTATTTCAATATTCCTTAGAACTTTCATCAAGAAAAGGTGCTGGATTTTATCAAATGTTTTTTCTGAATCATGTGTTTTTTTGTTCTACCGATGTGGTGTATGTATTACATTGATTGATTTTCTAATGTTGAACCATCCCTGCATTCTTGGACTACATCCCTGTTAGTCATGGTGTATGACTCTTAATATACTACTAGATTCTGTTTGCTAGTATTTTGTTGAGGATTTTTACATCTATAATCATAAGAGATATTGACCTATAGTTTTCTTTTCCTGTGGTGTATTTGTCTAGTGTGGGTATTAGAATTCTGTTGCTTTATAGAATGAATTAGGATATATTACTTTTTTCTCAATCTTTTGAAAGAATTAAAACAATATTGGCATCAATTTTTCTCTAAATGTTTGGTAGATTTCCCCAGTGAAGATATGTGGTCTAGATCCTTTATGTTGTTAGGAGGTTTTTGATCACTGATTTGATCTCTTCACTTGTTATGGGCCTGTTGAGATTTTCTTGAGTTAGTTTGGGTAGGTTGTGTGTGTCTAAGAATTTGCCCATTTCATCTAGGTTATATAGTTTATTTCCAAATAGATGTTTATAATATCATAATTCTTTTTATTTCTATTGGATCGTTGTAATGTCCCCTCTTCCATTTTTTATTTTGGTTATTTGCATCTTTTCTTTTCTCTCCTTTGTTAGTCTAGCTCTTTAGCTAGACTTTAGCTAGACTCTTTAGCTTCAATTTTATTGATTCTTTTTAAAAAAAATAATAACTTCCGGTTATATTGATTCTATTGTTTTATTTGTTTTCAATTTTATTTATTTCTGCTTTGGTCTTTATTCTGTTAGGTTTAGACTTAGTATGCTCTTCTCTCTAATTCCTGGAATTGTTGAATCAGGCTGTTAATTCAAGCTCTTTCGGCCTTTTTTTATGCACTTCCCTCTGAGCACTGTCTTCACTGTGTCCTATACATTTTGGTATGTCATGCTTTCTTTTTAATTCACCTCTAAGAAATTTGTGATTTTTCTTTTGTTTTGTTTTCCCCCATGGTTCATTGGTAGTTTAATCATGTGTTGTTTAATTTCCATATGTTTGTGTATTTTGCAGTTTTTTTTCTGTTACTGATTTCTAGCTTCAACTACCTTGTGGTCAGAGAAACTTTGTAGATTTCAATCTTTTAAAATTCATCAAGACTTAGTTTGTGAATTAAAACTGAGTCTATCCTGGGGATTGATCCATGTACACTGATGCAGAATCCATATTATGCTGCTTTGGGGCCGAATGTTTTATATATATGATCAGTATAGTTGGTTTATATGTCATTCAGATCCTCTGTCTCCTTGTTGATTTTCTATCTAGATGTTCTATCCAATACTGAAAGTGGTGTATTGACATCTCCAACTATAATTGCTGTTCTGTTGTTAAGTGACATTGACTCCTTTACAAATCATAGTGACCCTACGTAAGGTGTCCAAGGAGTGGCTGGTGAGTTTGAACCACCAACCTTGTGGTTAAAACTGATCTAGTGGTCCAGTGCTTTATCCTATAGCACCACACCGGTATTCTGTAGTACCATTTAATTTTTCCCTTTGATTTTATTAGTGTTTACTTTGTATATTCAGGTGCCCCAATGTTGGGTAATACATGTTTATGATTGTTAGCTTTTTTTGATTAACTCTTTTATCAACATATAATGTCCATCTTTATCTCTTCTGACAGATTTTGTCTTAAAGTCCATTTTGTATGATATTGTCACCCCTGGTGTGGCACTGTAGGATAAGCACTGGACTGCAAGGTCAGTTTGTACCACAAGGTTGGTGGTTCAAACTCACCAGCCGCTCCTAGGAAACCCTATATAGAGGTGCTATGAGTCAGAACTGACTCGACGGCACTTAACAACAA
>NW_006408544.1:8040579-8048480 GCF_000296735.1 Chrysochloris asiatica
AAAAACCAACTCAACATGGATTAAGGACCTAAATGTGAATCCCAGAATTATGAAGGCCATCAATGAAAAACTCGGGACAAATGTGAGGGCACTAATTATGGGAATACATGGACTACAAAACATTTTGAAAACCACACAAACAAAAATAGATAAAATAGATGAGTGGGACATACTAAAAAAGAAAAACAAGCTCTCTTTTGCTTTTGATTATAATTTGCATGGCATATTTCTTCCCATCCTTTCACTTTTAGCTTATTTGTGTCTGTGGGTTTCAGGTTATGTCACTTATAAACAGTATATAGTTGGATCATGTTTTCTATTAATTCTGCCATTCTGCCTTTTGATTGGACCCTTTCGTCCATATACATTCACTGTAATTACTGATAAGAAGTGACTTATTTCTGCCATTTTGTTATTTGATTTTTATGTACCTGAAGCCTTATTTGTCTATGACTTTTAGTATTTCTTGCTTTTGTTGTGTTGTTGATTTATTGTAGTGAACCTTTTTGATTCCCTTTTGTGTATGCTTTAATATATATTTTCTTAATAGTTACCACAAATATTCCATTTAAGAGCTTGTGGCACTGTAAGATAATCACTGGCCTGCTAATTGCAAGGTTGGCAGTTTAAACCCACCAAAAGAGAGGCGCTCTGCTCCCATAAAGATTTATAGCCTCGAGAGCCATAAACAGGGCTGCTATGCTTCTGAACTGACTAGATAGCAGTTTGGTTTGATTTTGGTATTTACAACATTTGAGGGTAAGTTGGTAGTAACATACAAGAAATTCTATATCTATATCACTTCTTGCCAACTTTTTGTTGTTACCACTAATTGTTGTTGTTGGTAGGTACCCTCAAGTCAGTTACAACTCATAATGACCCTATGTACAATAGAACAAAATACTGCCCAGTCCTGTGACATCCTCACAATTGTTATGTTTGAGTCCAATGTTGCAGCCATCTCTCTGAGGGTGTAAGGAAAAGAAAGAAAGAGACGAAGGAGAAAGTCTTGGCTTCAACAGCAGGCAGGTTTATTGAGAGTAAACCTGGGAGGGGGTACTCTTATGTCACCAAAGGAGACCATGAGCCTGTCTGTTCTCTTACTGACTGGGGTATTTAAGGTGGAGTGGTCTGGGTACGGTTCTGGCAAGTTTACAATGGGTTGGGGTATGGAGATTTGGGCAGGGGTATGGAGATTTTCCTGACACCTGGAATTACCTGGGTGGGGGGAGGGTCTCCAGGTATAACAAAGACCCAAGCTTCCCTGGAGACCGGAAGCTCAAGCAGGACCCCATTTAGTACCAATTGGGGTTAGTTGCAATGCCATGCTGTTGATCAGGCGCAAGGTCCTTCAGAGGGTCTTCCTCTTGTTCACTGACCTTCTATTTTACTAAATATGATGTCCTCCTGATAACATGTCCAAAGTATGTTAGATGAAGTCTTGCCATCCTTGCTTCTAAGGAGTGTTCTAGCTGTACTTCTTCAAAGACAGTTTTATTTATCTGGCAGTCCATAATACTTTCAATATTCTTCACCAGTACCAAAATTTAAGTGCATCAATTAGTCTCTGAGCTTTCTTATTCATTATCCAGATTTCACCTGCAGATGGGGGGGGAGGTGGAAATGACCCATAACTTGGGTCAAGTGTGCCCTTAGTCCTCAAAGCGACATCTTTATGCTTTAATACTTTAAAGAAGTCTTTTGCAGCAGAGTTGCCCAATGCAATATATTATTTTGCGTCTTGACTCCTGCTTCCATGAGCATTGATTTTGGATCCAAGAAAAATGAAATTCTTGACAACTTCAATCTTTTCTCCATTTATCACCATGTTGTCTATTGTTGGGAGGTTTTTTGTTTTCTTTACATTGAGTCATATTCTTTGATCTTCATCAGCAAGCACCTCAAGTCCTCTTCACTTTCAGCAAGCAAGGTTGTCTCATCTTCATTTCATAGTTGTTACTGAGCCAATCCTGATGCTGCATTCTTCTTCTTAGCCCAGCTTCTTGGATTATTTGCTCAGCATACAGATTGATTAAGTATGGTGAAAGGATAACCCTGAAGAACACCTTTGCTGATTTTAAACCATTCACTATCCCCTTGTTCTGTTTCAAGGACTGCCTCTTAGTCTATGTACAGACTCCACATGTTGTTTTTAGGTGCCATTGAGTCGGTACTAACTCATAGTGACCCTATGCACAACAGAACTAAACACTGCCGGATCCTGGGCCAACCTCACAATTGTTGCCATGCTTGAGCCCACTGATGCTGCCACTTTGCCAATCTATCTTACTGGGGGACTTCCTCTTTATCTCTGACCCTCCACCTTACCAAACATGAAATCCTTCTCCAGCGAATGATCCCTCCTGAGAATATATCCAAAGTATGAGAGACAAAGTTTGGCAATCCTGGCCTCCAAGGAGCACTCTGGCTGCACTTCTTCCAACACAGATCTGTTGGCTCTTTTGGCAACCCATGGCACTTTCAATAGTCTCCTCCAACACAAAAGCACCAATTCTTCTATGGTCTTCCTTATTCACTGCCCAGCTTTTGCATGCATTACATGAGGTTATTGAAAATATCACAGCTTGGGTCAGGCGCACCTCAAGCTGCCATCTTTGCTCTTCAACAGTTTAAAAAGGTCTTGCGCAGCAGATTTGCCCAATGCAATAATGTCATTTGATTTCTTGACTGCTGCTTCCATGAGTGTTGATATTTGATCCAAGAAGAATGAAGTCCTTGACAACTTCAATCTTTTCTCTGTTGATAAGAATGTTGTTTATTGGTCCAGTGGTGAGGATTTTTGTTTTCTTTACATTGAGATGCAATCCACACCAAAGACTGTGCTCTATGATCTTCATCAGTAAATGTTTTAAGTCCTCTTCACTTTCAGCAAGCAACTGCTTATAACACGTTATTATTGAGTCTTCCTCCAATCCTGATGCCATGTTTTTTCTTCATATAACCCAGCTTCTTGGATTATTTGCTCAGCATACAGGTTGGATAAGTATGGTGAAAGAATATAACTCTGTCACACACCTTTATTAATTTTAAACCAGTCAGTGTTCCCATGTTCTATTCAAACAACTGCCTCTTGGTCCATGTGAAGATTCCTCATGAGCACAATTAAGTGTTCTGGAATACTCATACTTCACAATGTTGTCCATAGCTTGTCATGATCCACACAATCAAACACCTTTGCGTAGTCAATAAAGCACAGGTAAACATCTTTCTTATTCTCTGCTTTCAGCCAAGATCCACTGTACATCAGCAATGATATCCCCCATTCCACGACCTTTTCTGAATCTGGCTTGAACTTCTGGAAGTTTTCTGTTAATGTATGCTTGCAGCTGTTTCTGTATCACCTTTAGTAAAACTTTACTCACATGGGATATTAAAGACATTGTCCAATTATGTCCACATTCCATTGGGTCACCTTTCTTCCAATCACTGGCCAGATAGTTGTCTTTCAGATTTCTTGGTAGAGATGAATGAGTGTCTCCTGTGCAACCTCACTTTCTTGAACGATTTCAATTTTTATTCCATCAATTCTTGGTACCCTGTTCTTTGCCAATTCTTTCAATGCACCTTAGACTTCCTCCTTCAGTATCATTGGCTGTTGCTTATATGCTACCTCTTGAAATTTCCTTTTGCTACAGTGACTCTGTGTATTCCTTCCATCTTCTTTTGATGCTTTCTGCATCATTCAGTAACTTTCCCAGAGAATCCTTCAATAATGAAATGGAGGCTTGAATTTTTTCTTCAGTTCCCCCAGCTTGAGAAATGCTGAGTTTGTTCTTTCTCTTTGGTTTTCTGATTCCAGATCTTTGCACATTTTGTTGTAATATTTGACTTCATCTTCTCGAGCTGACCTTTGAAATTTTCTGTTCAGCTCTTGTACCTCATTTCTTCCATTTGCTTTATTTATATGGTGGATAACGTTGATCGTTTTCCTAATGTTGAACCATCCTTGCATCCCTGATATGAATCCCACTTGATCATGATGTATTATCTTCTTGATGTGTTGCTGAATTCTGTTGGCTAGGATTTTGTTGAGGATTTTTGCATCTATGTTCATGAGGGATATTGGTCTATAGTTTTCTTTCTTACTAACGTCCTTTCCTGGTTTGGGTATGAGGGTTATGCTTGCTTCATAGAATGTATTGGGAAGTTTTCCATCCTCCTCTATATTCTGGAATAATTTGAGTAGTATTGGTGTCAGCTCTTCCCTGAATGTTTGGTAGAATTCAGCTGTGAAGCCATCTGGGCCTGGACTTTTTTTAGTTGGGAGTCTTTTGATGACTTGGTCAATTTCTTCTACTGTTATGGGTCTGTTTAGGTTTTCTATTTCATTGTATGTAAGTTTAGGAAGGTCGTGTTTATCCAAAGATGTATCCATCTCTTTTAAATTTTCAAATTTGTTGGAGTATAACTCTTCATAGTATTCTGTTATTATCCTTTTGATTTCCTTTGGTTCCGTTGTGACCTCACCCATGTGGTTTCTAATGCGTGTTATTTGTTTCCTCTCTCTCTTTTCTTTTGTTAGGTTTGCCAGTGGTCTGTCAATTTTATTAATTCTTTCAAAGAACCAGCTTCTTGTCTTGTTGATTGTTTCTATAGTTTTTCTGTTTTCTATCTCATTTATTTCTGCTCTGATCTTTATTATTTCTTTTCTTTTAGTGACTGTGGGTTCCCTCTGTTGGTCTGTTTCTAATTGTTGTAGATGCCGTGTTAATATGTTAATTTTAGTTTTTTCTTCTTTTTGGATGTGTGCATTTATTGCTATAAATTGTCCTCTCAGCACCGCTTTCACCGTGTCCCAGAGATTTTGGTATGTTGTGTTTTCGTTCTCATTGATTTCGAGAAACTTTGCAAATTCACACTTGATTTCTTCTACTACCCAGTCGCTTTTCAGCAGAGTGTTGTTCAGTTTCCATGTATTTGTCTTGGCTTCCTTGGTTTTTCTATTGTTGATTTCTAATTTGATAGCCTTGTGGTCTTAGAATATGCTTTGTAGTATTTTGATATTTGTAAATCTTCCATTTGCTTTAGCATCTATACACTGGAGAGCAAGTTTCAGCGTCTCTTCTGACATCCATTTTGACCTTTTCCTTCTTTCTTGTCTTCTTAATGACTTTTCGCTTTCTTCCTGTATGATGTTCTTGATGTCATCCCACCTGAGCATAATTAAGTGTACTGGAATCCTCCTTCTTTGCAATGTTATCCATAGTTTATTATGATCCACACACTAAAATGCCTTTGAATAGTCAATGAAACACAAGTAAACCACTTTTTGGTATTCACTGATTTCAGCCAAGTTTCATCTGATGCCTGTTCTCTTCTGAATCTGGCTTGAATTTCTGGCAACTCTTTGTTGGTGTACTGTTGCAACCATTTCTGAATTATCTTCAGTAAAATTTTATTTGCATGTAATATTAATGCTATTGTTTGATAATTTCCATATTTGGAACAGACACACATATGGAACTCTGTTCCAGTTGGTTGGCCAGGTAGCTGCCTTCCAAATTTCTTGGCGTAGGCTAGTGAGTGCTTTCACTTGTTATTGCTGTTAAGTGCCGTCAAGTGAGTTTTGACTCATAGTGACCCTGTATAGGATTTCCAAGAAGCTGCTAGAGGGTTTGAATCACTGACCTTGCAGTTAATAGACTAATGTTTACCCTACATCACCACACAAGCACCCTTTGTTGTTAGTTACTCTAAAGTCTGTTTTGACTCATGGAGAACTTCCGTATTGCAGAATGAAACATTGCTGGTCCTCTGACATCCTCACAATCATTAGCATGTTTGAGTTCGTTGTTGTGAGTTTTGTACCACTTCATCTCAATGACGGTTTTGCTTGTTTTCACTGATCTTTTATATTACCAAACATGATGTCTTTTTCTAGCAATTTGTCTTTCTTGGTATCCAAAGTAAGCAAGATAAAGTCTTTTCATCCTTACTTTTATGGATCACTCTATTTCTATGTAAGTTTTGCATATGATACCCTATACAGGGTTGTTATGAGTTGGAACTGACTCCATGGCACATAACCATCACCACAACCACCACCACCATGATAAAATTTCACAGAACTATATATAACAGGGGGAGTATGGTGGCTCCATCTGATAAACTCTGGACTGTGAACCACAAAGCACATGGTTTGAGCCCATCAGCTGCTCCACAGGAGAAAGATGAGGCTTTCTACTTTGGCAATGATTTACAGCTCCGGAAACTCTGTACAGGGTTGCTATGAGTCAGAACTGACTCAATGGCACTTCACAACAACATATATAAAAGGACTCCTGGGGTGGCACTGTAGGATAAGCACTGGACTGCTAGCCACAAGGTCAGTGGTTCAAACCTGCTAGCTGCTCCTCGGAAACCCTATCCAGGTGGCTATGAGTCAGAACTGACTCAACAGCACTTAACAACAATAACAACCTGGCTTCAACAAATTAAATGACTTGGCCAAGAGGCACAGCCTGAAAATGGCAAAGCCAGGACTCAAACCCAGGCCTAACTACAGTTACATGCCTGTTCCTCTGCCCACACTGCCTGGTCCTTGAGCTGATGCAATGTTTAAGAGCTATCACATGAACCACCCAGTAAGTTAGAGAAAGAATTAAAAATCAGTTTGAAAGTGGGCTCAAAATTGTTCTAAAGATATTTCCCTGGGGCAGTAGGTGATAATACAGACATTTACACCTGGGTCCATGTTAAAACAATTAACAGCATTTTTAAGAACATGGACCATACTCAAGGTTACTTAGGAACCTTGACGCTGCCTAAGATTTCTCATTCACTCTCTTTATTGTTGGTCTTAGTTGCCATTGAGTTGTTTCTGACTCATAGAGACTCCATATGCTACAGAGTAGTACTGCCCTAGAGAGTTTTCTTGGCTGTAATCTTTAGAAAAAGTTTCCAGACTTTTTTTTTATCCTGGAGCTTTGGATTGAGTTGAACTCCTAAACTTTCAGTTGGCAGCCAATTGCAAACTGCTTGTGCCATCCAAGCTGGGACAAGGTGGCACTTCACACATCTACACATGATCCTTGTGAGAGAAAGCTACTCAATGTGTGAGTTAAGGAAAGAAGACATAGAAAAGAGGCCAAGTACAGAAGGTTAGGGCTCCAGGAAACGGAATGCTGTCTGAGGGTCACTATAATATCTAGAATGGATTATCCCGTGTTTCTGGGAAGAAGGAACCTGGTAGACCACCACTGGGAGACCCAGAGCTTCCCTGACCTTAACAGCAATTCTCTCCCTGCAAGAGCAGCCCAGAGGGCACAGTGTCAGCTACTAGGTCTGAGGCAAACTGAAAGGGTGAGCAAGTTGTAGCCAATCAATCCCAGCTTCAATAGAGTGTGTGCCTACCAGCTGAGCTGAGGCTGAGTTTCCATCCACCCCCCCTCACTGCCCGCCTAATTCAACATACAGTACCCCCTCTGTGTGCTCACCACAGGCAAGAGCAATGTGCACAGGATGGATGGAGATAATCCAGCATGTGACTCCAGGGGTCATGAGTCTGGGGGAATATTCAACTCTCAAAATCAAACAAGGATGTCTTCCCAGAATCCAAGAGCCTGGGAAGACCTCTGCTTTCTTCTCTTGGCTCATTCAAGTCCTCACCCAAATCATGCTGGGAATAGCTAGTCTCCTTCCAAAACTCTTCCGGAGAGGCAGGCAATAATTAAAGAAAAACAAAAAAACAAAGCGCCAAACCTATTGAGGGTTTCTTGGTTGTAATCTTTATGGAAACAGATTGCTAGGCCTGTCTTCCACAGTACCACTGGGTGGGTTTGAACTGCCAACTTTTTAGGTTAGGCCGGCAATCTCTAGACTAGGTGAGTAGGAACAGGTGCATCTAGTTCTCACTTAGGTTTTGGTGGTGGTGGTGGTGG
>NW_006408544.1:8050850-8055263 GCF_000296735.1 Chrysochloris asiatica
GAGCTTTTCCATCTTCTCTTTCCACAGATGTAGTCTATTTGATTTCTATGTGTTCCATCTGGCGAGGTCCATGTGTATTGTTTAGGCTTAGTGCAAGAAAAAGCTTAAAGCCATTTCAGTGAGTTAAAAGCTGCATGTGTAGCAAGGGAAGGGGATTGTGATGAAAATTTGTTGCAAGTAGGGGTTGGTTCAGTCTTTTCAAAGTGGGGGCACATTTACATAACAGCCAAGGACAAGTAAGAGCTGCCCCTAAATTGGACATTCCTAACCTGGAGGACTGCCTGTTGTTCAGTACAAACCATTTGTACTACCTAGGGATCCAGGTAATGATGAAATCTTTATTTTTCAGATATCTTTTAGTTGAATTGCCTGGGATCAAAGTACAATGAAAATTTGGAACAAAGAGATAGAAGGAATTAGCCTATCAATGCCCTATGTGGTCTTGTGGAGATCACTTTACTTGGTTTGGGGCCTTTTCCTCAGTTGTAAAATAAAAATAAAATCACTAACTTATAGCAGGGATTCCCAAATGAGGACAAGCTTCAAAATTACCTGGAGAGTCTTCAAAATAGTTTTTCAAGCTTTATCCTAGTACATCAGGATCCATATCTCGGTGGTAGAGTACAAGAATTAACATCGTAGACAATCTCAGATATTTCTGCTATTTGGGTGAGAAAATTACAGGAGTAGTTGGCTTTAGTCTCTTTAAGCTGAAAATCTCTAATGAGTTGTGAAGGAATTAAGCAAGCAGAGAGGTCTGTAACCAGGAGTACCTTTGTCTTAGATAAGCCACCCACAAACAATCAGATGGTACTGCACCTTGGCTTATAACTCCAGGTGTCACCTGTCTTCAGACCCAGATGTCAGCTCCTAGGAGAGGTCGCTTCCCTACCCCCAGCCCCCTCCCCCCCAGGTGTGGGCACGGGGATCAGCCACTGGTAACTGAGGAAAGAGATGGTGCTTACTACAACTGGATCATCTAGTCTGGGCTTAACCCAGTCTTTCCCTGCTCACTCTCAGCTTGTGAATCCAGTCTTGAGACTACCAAACTCCTAACACCTGCCCAGTGATCTGGCATGATTACTACTTCTCAAACTTTAAAAAAATTATTTTTGAAAATGGCAACATAGCACCATAAAACCATGTGTTTTAAAAGAAGGTCCTCATCTGAGTCCTACATTCCGTTGAGATGTGTGCCTTAAAAAGGTAAAGTATTTAATCTTGCAGCTACCATTTTGCTCTTTTATTAGATGTGAAACAGTGATAAACATTCTACATCTAAATAATTTAATCCTTAACTTTTGAGATAGAACTATTATTTATAGATGATAATATAGATACTGAGTTAACTTGTTCAAACAGCTAATGAAAGGCAGAGCTGGGATTCTGATTTAGTCTTAATTTAAAAAATCAACTATGTTATCTACCCACCACCATTCTGTCTGTGTGTCATATTGTGGTAGTTTCTATCTGTTGCTACGCTGCTGGAAGCTATGCCTCCAATATTTCAAATACCTGCAGGGTCACCATGGTAGAAAGGGTTCAGTCTAGGAAGTAAGTTTTGATGATCTATTTCTGAGAACGAAAAGTCTGTAAATAAAAAGGGAGCCCTCGTGGCTCAAGGTTACCTGAAAGGTCAGTGGTTAAAACCCATCAGCTGCTGTGTAAGAGAAAGATGTGGCAGTCTACTTTAGTAAAGCTTATAGCCTTAGAAATCCCATGGGGTAGTTTAGTCTGTCCTACAGGTTGCTATGGGTCAGAATCGGCTTGATGGCAATGCGTTTGATTTGGCTTTCATAGATCACAATAGTGTCTGATAGAGTGTTGGAAGATGAACCTTAGTTTAGAAAGCACTCAAAATACACATGGCTGGGGCAGTGGCTGCCAAAACTAATAAACATGGGGTGTTGTTGGTAAGTGCTATCGAGTCAGTTTTGACCCATAGCAACCATGCATAGGGTTTCTAAGAAGCTGGTGCGCTTGAACTGAGAACTTGCAGTTCAAACCGACCTTGCAGTCTGGTATATTAACACACAGCGCCACACCAGGACTCCAAAGGTGGTTTGGTGGTGGTGGTAGTGTGGCATGAAATTGGTTCTGACTCATAGCAACCCTGCACAGGGTTTCTGAGGCTGTAAATCTTTATGGGGGCAGAAAGCCTCATCTTTGTCCTGTAGAACGGCTGGTAGTTTCAAACTGCTGACCTTTAGGCTAGCAGCCTGACTCGTAACCACTATGCTACCAGAGCTCCTTAAAGATGGCATAGGACCAGGTAATGTTTCATTCTGGTGTTTGTGATATCGTCATAAATTGGAGCCAACTCAACTACAACTAACAACATGCTGTCTCCCCAGTGTCCTCATCTATAAAATGAGAATTATTACCGTCATAGTATTGTTACAAAGTTCAAAAGAAAGAAACTTAAATAGTGGAAGCATACATCTGAGTCTGTTGGGAGTCTTGCACCAAGTGAGGCTCAGTATACTATCTCTGCTCTCTATCTTTACTTGTCAAAATTTAAGATCTGTCAGCTGCTTCACACGTGACCAGAGGCAAGATAAAAATAGAAGAATAAATGTGGGTTGAAGAAAGGAGAATGCAAACTGGGATTTATGTCAAATCATAAAATGAAAACAAAATATGATCTGAGGAGGATTGTGGACGATAACTCAAACATGAACCACTAGTGATGTTTTACCATTCCACAGACAGGATGTTGTGGGGGCAAGAGCTTGAATGGACACCATTTATCTATAATTACTATCATGACAGATATGGAAAAAGACAAAGGACAAGTACCACATCTTTTGGGAGTGACGCAGGTTCTAGGCAGCAGAGTCAAGATTTAAGTCAAAACCGGGATGGGGACACTGGGCTGAAACAGCCTGATGAGATGAAATAGGGATATGTGTTGTGTGCTGTTGAGTCGATTCCGACTCATAGTGACCCTGTATAGGGTTTCTGACAGTGGCTGGTGGATATGAACTGCCAATCTGGTGATTATCAGTCCAGTGCTTATTCTACAGCACCACACAACAGGGATATGGTGTGATGGGGGTGTTGGTGTGCTGTTAAGTCAATTCTGACTCATAGCAACCCTATATAGGGTTTCTGAGGCTATAAAACTTTATGGATACAAAAAGCTTCATTTTTATCCCTTGGAGCTGCTGGTAAATTTGAACTGCTGACCAACACGTAACCCACTGTGTTCTCAGGGCTTTTTAGGGATGTGTGTTGTTGTTTTTAAGTGCTGTCCAACCCATAGCGACCCTGTATAGGGTTTCCTAGGAGTGGCCAATGAGCTTGAACTGCTGACCTTGTGGTTCAAATTGACTTTGCATTCCAGAGCATTAACCCACAGTGCCACACCAGGTCTCCATTTAGGGATGTATTGTTGTTAAGTGCCATGGCTGTATATCTTTATGGGAGCAGAAAGCCTCATCTTTCTGCCGTGTAACAGCTGGTAGTTTCGAACTGCCGACCTTGAAGTTAGCAGCCCAATTCATAACCAATATGCTACCAGAACTCCTTTGAAACTGACTTTTTTGTTGTTGTTGTTAGATGTCATTAGGCACCTAACCAAAAAAAAAAAAAAAAAAAAAACCCACCAGACATTCTGAATGGATAGAGCTGAGGGTGTGGGTGGGGGCATAGCAAGATAATATTACTTGAAACTCTTGTGAGCATTCATAAATGGTTTGAACCCAGTTCCTGGCAGATACTCCAGTTTCTGAGGCCTGAAGAGCTCAGAAACAGCTGTTTGAGTTAATAGGAGAGATGTGCCTGTTCAGAGAACATTGTTAATGATTCTAGGAAATCTGGAGCTTACACAGTTGCCCTCTATCCCTAGCTCAGCTCTTGGTGCAGGAAACAACCTTCATCCAGCCTTCTCTTCCCTTTATGTGCCCCAAATCTTTCCCTTTACAGAATAGTGAAAAAAACATGACACTAACCACCAACCTGCTACATCAGAATTGCCAAGACCAAAGTGCTCCACGTGGTGTAAAACAAGAACAAAACTCCCAATTAGAATGTGATCTCTTTCAAATGAAAGTTTGGAGGAATCAGAAATGTGTAATGTATGAATTCTGTTCTATAATTGTCAGATGGAAAATGGGCAGATGTGTTTCTCAAAGCAAGGGATACATTTTATCCTTTTAAGGTCTGGGGTGCCTGTTGGAGTTAGGGTTGCCTTCCTTATGACTTGGAGCAGAGCAGGAGTTGTGAGGAGAGCAGCATGTCTCACCAGCCTCACAGACTAATCCATGCAGTGGGCTTAACATAGTGCACATGGTAAGCCACTGGCGGTGGTGGTGGTTCTGTGCCATGGAGTCAGTTCCAACTCATAGCAACCCTGTATAGGGTTTCTGAGGCTGTAAATTTTTACGGGAGCAGTAAGCTTCATCTTTCTCC
>NW_006408544.1:8055875-8057288 GCF_000296735.1 Chrysochloris asiatica
TGCTGGCCTTAAGGTTCGCAGCCCGATTCGTAACCACTACGCTACCAGAGCTCTATTCCCAAGTAGTTCTTCTTGAGCAAGTACCATGACCTGGCAAGTTTCATATCTCCTAGAGGACTCAGTAAAGTTCTTTATCCTCCTTGTCCCTTCTTCTGAGACATCACTTGCCAGTTTGCCTTTATTGTAAGGTTGCTTTGCTGAGCTGTGGGTTTTTCAAGGGCAGGGACTGAACCTTTAAATCTGTGCCCAGAAACAAAATGCTTAGGTTGGCCTTGCCTCACAGCATTTGCACTTACTATCCCCTGTACCTGGAACTCTTTCTCCAGCTCAAGTTTCACCTCTTCAGGGACGGCTTTCCTGACCATTATGTTATTACCTCCACTCCACATTCTATCACACTGCTGGTTTGTTTTTATAACATTACCAGTATTTGTGTTAATCTTGCTGATTTGTCTTATCCACAAGAATAGTCTCCATGAGAACAGCGGCCTTATCTGTCTTTTTCACTGCTGCATTCCTCATTTGTCCAGATGGATCCTTGGCATACAATTGTTGCTAAGTGCAGTCCAAATGATTCTGATTCATAATGACCCTGCATAGGGTTTTCAGGAGTCCTGGTGTGGCACTATAGGATAAGCATTGAACCACAAGGTCGGTTTGAACTGCAAGGTTGGTGGTTCAAACTCACCAGCCACTCCTTGGAAATCCTATACAGGGTCACTATGAGTCAGAACTGACTCGTTGGCACTTAACAGCAACAATATAGGGTTCCGAGGCTGAAAATTTTTGAGGGAGCAGAAAACCTCATCTTTAGTGAAGCTGCTGGTGGTTAGCAGTCCAAAGCTTATCCTACAGAGCCAGAGCCATCTCATGGCATATAATTGTTGTTGTTGTTGTTAGGTGCCATCAAGTTGGTACCAACCCACAGTGACCCTATGCACAGCAGAACGAAACACTGCCCGATCCTGGGCCAGCGTCACCACTGTTGCCACGCTTGAGTCCATCGACGCTGCCACTTGGCCAATCCATCTCATTGGGGGTCTTCCTCTTTTTCTCTGACCCTCCACCTTACCAAACATCATATTCTTCTCCAGTGACTGGTCCCTTCTGACAATATGTCTGAATTATAAGAAATGAAGTTTGGCCATCTTGATCTCCAAGGAGCACTCTGGCTGCACTTCTTCCATAACGGATCTATTGGTTCTTTTGGCAGCCTGTGGCACTTTCAATAGTCTCTTCCAACACCACAACTCAAAAGCATCAATTCTTCTACGGTCTTCCTTATTTATTGTCCAGCTTTCACATGCATATGAGGTTACTGAAATACTATGGCTTGGGTCAGGCATACCTTAGTCCTCAAGCTGACATCTTTGCTCTTCAACACTTTAAAAAGGTCTTGTGCAACAGATTTGC
>NW_006408544.1:8057613-8076212 GCF_000296735.1 Chrysochloris asiatica
AAAGAACACAACCTTGTCGCACACCTTTAAAAATTTTAAACCATTCAGTGTTCCCATGTTCTGTTTGAACAACTGCTTCTTGATCCAGGTACAGATTCCTCATGAGCACAATTAAGTGTTCCGGAATACTCATACTTCGCAATGTTGTCCATAGCTTGCCATGATCCACACAATTGAAAGCCTTTGCGTAGTCAATAAAGCACAGGAAACATCTTTCTGATATTCTCTGCTTTCAGCCAAGATCCATCAGACATCAGCAAAGATATCCCTTGTTCCATGGCCTCTTCTGAGTCCGGCTTGAACCTCTGGAAGTTCTCTGTCAATGTATGATTGTAGCTGTTTCTATAGGTGCTCAATAAATATAATAAATATGAATGGAAGAATGCTGAAATAATAATCAAGTGATTGGATGGAAAGGCACTTGTACTTCTTCCCCAAGGCTGAAAAAAAGATCAGTACTGTGGAGAATGCAAAATTAAACAGAACATTGGCTCCAAAAGTTGGAGAAGAAAGGACGTCTAGCAAGAGAACAATACAAGGCAAACTATGACCAGGTGTTAGATGTGAGGCACAGTTTCAGAGGCTAGCAAGAGATAGGTGGTGGCCAAGAAAGCCTGAGGGCAGGAATCAGGCCCTACTCATTTCCCGTGCTCAGCACTAACATGGTGGGTGCACAGTAGGTGCTTTATGAGCAACTGTAGAATTGCACCAAATAGACAACCCACCAAGATATTGCCAGTGAGATAGGAGAGATACAGAGACATGTATAATGTAGTATCTTGTTAAACATCAAGTTCTGAGTCTATGTGAATTAAGAGATTCTTTTAAATCCAGAGTATTTAAATATAAAGCACACATACAACAAAATAATATTTTGGCTAAAATCCATGCCATTTAATTATTCAACCAACAATTGAGCATTTTTAATGTTCCAGGCCATGACCTTGGCAATAGGGGTGGAGATAAATCCTGGCTCTCAAGGAGCTCACAATCTAGCAGGAGAGAAAGACAAATAAATACAATGTAGTTGGATTATGCAAAGAGGATCATATGGGAGGTACAGAGTAAAGTAACCTAAATCCTAGATAATGCCTATAGGGAAGAAAGACCTGGCCATTGGGCATTTTTGTGAAGAACAGATAAGGCAAAGGTTCTCAAAAAGTGTGGCTAGTTAATTACCTGCATCAGAGTCATCTGGATTCCCAGCATTTCTTTCTGATTTTTTAGGTTAGGGGTGGGGCCTGAGAATCACATTTTTAAATTCTGTAGGTAATTCTATTGCAAATTAAAGTTTGAGAACCAATGACATAAGATTTTCTCTTTGAAGTGGAATGAAGAATGATCTGTACATGTGAGATGCTACTCTGTGTTGGTCTTTAGTGGGAGAAGGTGCAGGGGAAGTAGAGAAGAGGATGGAGTTAATATTTGTTAAGCACAAAGGGTTAATCTAATTCTCACAAAAATCCTATGAGGTAGACGCTATTATCCCTGTTTTACAGATGAAGAAACAAAATTAGAGTTTAAGTAACTCGTTCAACATTATATAGCTAATGAATACTCGTACCGACATTTTACTTAACTTTAAAGATGGCCCACTTTCCATAATACTATGCTGGCAACAGGGGACAAGTGTACTGATCAAATGTTATAATTTTAGTTCTTTTCCAGATCTCTCTGTGTTGTGGGCCATTGGGTTGCTTCTGTCTCACAGTGACCCTATAAAGGGTTTCTGAGGATGGCTGGTAGGTTAAACTGCCAACCTTGCAGTTACTAGTCCAGTGCTTATCTTACAGCATTCTAGGCAAATCTGAAGAGCAGCCAGAAAAATACATCAGTCATGTCCAATGTAATTATCCATACATATATGAGGTGGCTTTAAAAAGTTCACAGAAAATTTGAAAGAAAAGATAATGGAATTTTTTCCTTGAACTTTTGAATCCTCCTCGTATATTCTTCTTTGGCAAGTGGGGATTAAGGGCAAAGCAGGACAACTAATAAAATGAACAACATTTCTTCTTTTTCCATAATTTCTCACAGACTTCTGGTGGAGGTGCTATAAAAATATAGTATGACTAAGAACTGGGTCCATCTGGAGGGAAAAGCAAACAGAACTGCATACCCTCAAAAGCAACTCCACATCCTACCATGGGCCACAAGATATGAAGGTCAGAGGCCATTTAAGGGAAATGGCAGGGTTGGTAAGATCAAAGTGTCTTAAAAGATGAACTGCCAGGATCAGAGGTAGGTCCCGAATTTTCATTTGGAAACAGCTCAACCTTTAGAGAAATTGTGAAAGGTTAGCAGCTTCTCCGGCTAAACAGATACTGTATATCTCACTCTTCACAGACTCAGAGGTACAATCAGATACAGCTCAGGATATAATGGTAAATTCAATCTCTGCTGGTGACAAGCCCAACCTATACAAACTCCTGTTAGAAAACACACACAAACTTCAAATATTGGTTAAATTCCCACTCACCATAATTGGTGTCATCCAAACAGATGTTACGTAGGAGCGGCAGACAAGAGGAGTACGTCAACTCAAGAACAAGAAAGGCAGACAACAATCCTGGTGGGCTCCTGGGGTCTTGGGTTCAGAAGGCTGGTGTACACACCAATGAACTTGACACCTCAACAGTGACACTACAAACATGTATTTCCAACTCTGGAGAGCTCCTTTCTTATTTTTAGCAAAACCACGACTGGTTTTGATTAAATCAGCCCATAGACTGACACCAAAGGTAACACATAGCTTAGAGTTCACTATTTTGTGTAACAAAGATTGTAAGCCATGCTTTATTGCTACATTTCCCCATATTCAATTGCTTTCACCCACTTTTTCATATAATAATGCTTAGAATTATTTTTTAAAAATCATGCAAATTTGGATTGATCTTCTACTTACAAAAGTATTGATTCATTTACACTGTACTGATATAGCCACTTCAAAAACATAGCTTCTAACAGGCAAAGTTAGAAAAGCAAGTGCCACCAGATATAGTTTAATAACATGCAGGCACTGTGCCTGTATATCTAATTATATCTGAAATCTGTTGATACCTTAAACTAGCTACACTAACAGCAACTCTGGGGAGCATCGGATGAAATCTTTAACCTGTTGGGAACAGCTGAGTATTTTAGACTGTAAACAAGGATATCCAGGTTATATCTTCAGGCAGCCCACTAGTGCATGATAAGAGTATGGAAAGCCCACATCTACGTATATCAGGACTCTAAGCTCATTATTCTGTCACAAGTTCATAAAGAAGAAGTCATCATGTGGGAGCTGATATTGAAATGGACAGAATCCTACTGTACTGTCATATATATTATCAGGCAAACCACCCTGTGGATCCTTGGCTGTCTCTTGTTATGACCTCAGTCTCTTAAAAAGAACTCTTAAATATGCTGGGAAGTAATTATCAGAATGTTTGGGTACTTTTGTTCCTGAATATTACATAGTAGGGCTCACCTTCACAATCATTTCTTGTAATAAGCACACAGGACAACTCATTACAGACTGCTTCGGATTACTCAGGAGCCTGCTATAGTTCAAGTGGGTGGGGTCCAGACCACCCAGGGCTGAGCAGACCCTGAGCGGAGTCAATTCTTACAGTTTAAGTCGTATCTTGGTTCTGGGCACACTTCAGTTTTGCTACAAGTCCACTTTGCTCCAATTCAGCGATGACAGACATATATTTGAACTCATTTGGCCTGAGGTTAAAAGTCTCCACTAACCCATAGGTCTCTTTCCGATCAGTGGCATAGAAAAGCTGAACTTGATTGGCAATGCACTGTGCCTCGGCAACATTCTGAAAGGTAAAAAGAACAGTAAGGTCTTGTCATGAGTTCTGTGGCAACGCGAGGGTCTCATCTAGGAGTCACTGCTTCCAACTCCCTGACCTCCTTAGCCCAGGTGAAATGCCCCTTCTCTGCATATCCAAATTACCTCATTATTATGTCTATCACCTTTATTTCACTGTATTGCATTTCTCCTTCCCCCGCTCTTTTCTTATTGTTTGTCTTCCCTACTATGAGTGCCTCAATGTATAGATTGTTTAATGTAGTATATACAGTGGCATCTACTTAATGTGTGTGGAATATTTAATGCATATATTCTCAATTTTGGTTTTTTAATAACTATTAGATATATCTCATGGAGAAAAGAAAGGGTAACAGTCACCCAACTTCAAGAGTTAATTTGTAAGACAGACTAAATTCTTGACTAATCAGACACATATTGACTAAAACATGTTCTTAATACTACCTCAGTTAGAAAACTAGGTGCCAAAGTCACTGTGGTGGTTTTCAAAATTGTCCACAAATCTTTGCTATTCTTCCCTTTGGTGGAGCCCAACTCCTTTTCCTTAAGTGTGGGCTGCACTTGTTAAAACAGACTGACAGAATGATGGAGAATGACTTCCACTTCTTAGTCATAAATGCTTCTGCCTTACCATCTTCCTTGAAACCCATGTTTTGGGGAAAGCCATGTATCATGTTCTGAGGACACTCGAGTACTCCAATGGAGAAGCCTATGTGGCCAGGAGCTGCGGTCTCTTACCAATAGCCAAGTCAGTGGTGTTAGAAGTGGATGAAATGCTCCCATCAATCTTCAAAGGACTGCAGCCCCCTCAACAGCTTTACAGCAACCTCATATGTGAGACCCTTAGCCAGAACCACCAAATTTCTGACCCAGAGAAATACTGAGGTAATGAATGTTTATTGTTTTAAATCACTAAGTTTTAGAGTAATTTTTATGTAAGAATTGGTAATACACTAGTGAAGCCTCAGAGAAGAAAAGGGGTCACAAAACAGACCATGCTGTAAAGCACAGTAGCAGGAAGATGGTGTGATCACTCTGTGTAACAGAAGTGGGGGTCAGGACACTGGTGTGATCAACCGGTAATAGGGGTAGGGATCAGGACACAGGCTATGTGAAACCGTTTTGAAACCTTCAAGTGAAAATTGCCTCAAACAGTCTTATTTTTGTTTCCTATACATTCTGAAAGGAAGCTCTGGTAGCGTAGTTATGAATCGGGCTGCGAACCACAAGGTCAGCAGTTCAAAACTACCAGCTGTTCCACGGGAAAAAGATGAAGCTTTCTACTCCCGTAAAGATTTACAGCTTCGAAACCCTGTACAGGGTCGCTATGAATCGGAACCGACTCCATGGCACATAACAACAACAACAACAACAATACATTCTGAATATTGAAACATGATAAAGAACTCTAGAATATGGTCAGATATAGTGCTGGAAGATGAGCCCCTCAGGTTGGAAGGCACACAAAATGCGACTGGGAAAGAGCTGCCTCATCAAAGTAGAGTTGACCGTGATGACATGAATGGAGTAAAGCCCTCAGGACTTTCATTTGCTGATGGGGCACAACTCAAAATGAAGAGACAGCTGTAAAAATCCATTAGTAACTGGAACATGGAATGTATGAAGCATGAATCTAGGAAAATTGGAAATTGTGAAAAATGAAATGGAATGTACAAACATAAAAATGGACTGGAATTGGCCATTTTGAGTCTGACAATCACATGGTTTACTATGCAGGGAATGACAAATTGCAGAGGAATGGCATCACATTCATCATCAAAAAAGAACATATCAATATCAGTCATGAGGTACAGCTGTCTGTGATAGGACAATATCCATATGCCTACAAGGCAGATCAGTTAATACCACTATTTTTCAAATTTACACACCAACCACTAAAGCCAGTGATGGTGAGATTGAAGAATTCTATCAACTTCTTTAGTCTGAAGTTGATCAAACATGCAATTAAGATGTACTGATCATTACTTGCAATTGAAATGCAAAGGTTGGAATCAAAGAGGAAGGATGAGTAGTTGGAAAATATGGCCTTGGTGATAGAAATGATGCTGAAAATCGCATGACAGAATTTTGCAAGACCAATCCCTTGTTCATTGCAATATCTTGAAAGAGACGGTGGAAAAGCTCCATATCATCAGCCAAAAAAAGGCCAGGGGCAGACTGTGGAACAGACCATCAATTGCTCATATGCAAATTCTGGCTGAAGCTGAAGAAAATTAAAACAAATTCACAACAGCCAAAATTTGACCTTGAATATATCCCACCTGAATATCTCAAGAACAGATCTCATGCATTAGGCACTAAAGATCAAAAACCAACAGAGTTGTGAGATGACATCAAGATCATACAGAGAGAAAGCAAAAGGTCATTGAGAAGACAAGAGAGAAGAAAAACACCAAAATGGATGTCAGAAGCGACCCTGAAACTTGCTCTCCAGTGTAGCGATGCTAAAGCAAATGGGAGACATGAGGAGGTAAAAGAGCTGAACAGAAAATGTCAAAAGTCAGTTCAAGAAGACAAAGTCAAATATTATAATGAAATGTGCAAAGACTTGGAGTTAGAAAACCAAAAGGGAAGAACATGCTCAGCATTTCTCAAGCTGAGGGAACTGAAGAAAAAATTCAAACCTTGACTTCTGGTATTGAAGGATTCTATGGGCAAAATACTGAATGATGAAGAAAATATCAAAAGAAGATGGAAAGAATACACAGAGTCACTGTACCAAAATGAAATGGTTGATGTTCAACCATTTCAAGAGGTAGCATATGATCTAGAGCCAAAGATACTGAAGGAAAAAGTCTAATGTGCATTGAAGTCACTGGCAAAGAATAAGGTACCAGGAACTGATGGAATACAAACTAAAATCTTTCAACAAAGTGAGGCAGCACTGGAGGCATTCACTCATCTATGCCAAAAAATCTGGAAGACAACTACCTGGCCTACTGATTGGAAGTGTATTTGTTTTTGTGCCCATTCCAAAGAGAGGTGATCAAATGGAATGTGGAAATCATTGGACAGTATCACTGATATCCCATGTGGTAAAGTTTTACTAAAAGTAATACAAAAACAGCTGCAACTATATATTGACAGAGAACTTCCAGAGGTGTGAGCTGTTTTCAGAAGAGGATGTGGAACAAGAAATATCATAGCTGACATCAGATGGATCTTGGCTGAAAGCAGAGAATACCAAAAAGATGTTTACCTGTGCTTTATTGACTATGCAAAGGCTTTTGATTGTGTGGATCATGACAAGCCATGGACAACATTGCAAAGTATGAGTATTCTGGAACACTTAATTGTGCTCATGAGGAACTAGTTCATATACCAAGAGGCAGTTGTTTGAACAGAACAAGGGAATACCAAATGGTTTAAAATTTGGAAAGGTGTGCACCAGGGTAGTATTCTTTCACCATACTTATTCAATCTGTATGCTGAGCAAATAATCTGAGAAGCTGGAATATATGGAAGTTGGAGAAAAACGTGGCATCAGGATTGGAGGAAGACTCATTAACAACCTGCAATATGCAGATGATACAACCTTGCTAGCTGAAAGTGAAGACTTAAAATATTTACTGGTAAATATCAAAGATCACAGCCTTCAGTATGCGTTTCACCTCAATGTAAAGATAACAAAAATCCTCACCACTGGACCAATAAACAACATCCATATAAATGGAGAAAAGATTGATGTTGCCAAAGATTTCATTTTGCTCAGATCAATCATAAATACTTATGGAAGCAGCAGTCAAGAAATCAAAAGATGTATTACATTGGGCAAATGTATTGTACAAGACCTCTTTAAAAGTGTTAAGGAACAAAGATGTCAGCTTGAGGTCTAAGGTGTGTGTGACCCAAGCCATGATAATATTTTCAATCACCTCATATGCATGTGAAAAGTTGGATAGTGAATAAGGAAGACCATAGAAGAATTGATGCCTTTGAGTTATGGTGTTGGAGGAGAATATTGGAAAGTACCATGGGCTGCCAAAAGAACCAATAGATCTGTTTTGGAAGAAGTGCAGCCAGAGCGCTCCTTAGAGGCCAGGATGGCCAGACTTCATCTCTCATACTTTGGATATATTGTTAGGAGGGACCAGTCACTAGAGAAGGATATCATGTTTGGTAAAGTGGACAGTCAGAGAAAAAGAGGAAGACCCCCAGTGAAATGGGTTGGCACAGTGGCAGCATCAATGGTCTCAAATGTAGTAACGGTTGTGAGGTTGGCCCGGGACCAGGCAGTGTTTTGTTCTGTTTTGCATAGGGTTGTTGTGAGTCAGTACTGACTCAATGGCACCTAACAATAACAACAACATACATTCTACAGTTTTAGTTGATTAGAGGAACTTATCTATTATCACTATGTTCATATGGCTAAAACCAAACCCCAGAAGATTATGGAAAAATTCCACTAAAAACTGTCAAAAGTATGCTATATTTAGTAACAGAATATGTAGACAAGTTTATAAATACCATAGGCTCCTTCACCTCTATTCCCTCCCGTGGGGCTTTTAGGTCATTTCTCACAATCTGAGATTGGATTTTTAATCAAAAGGTTTTTTTCCAAAAAGCTGACTATTTCACATTAAATGAACTTTAGAGCTGGATGGGGCCTCAGAGATCACCCAGTCCTCATTTAATAAGCAGGAAACCAAGGCAGATGAGGTTCAGTGATGTGCCCAAGGTCATGTGGCTAGCAAGTGGCAGAGACAGGACCAGACTTCAAGCCTCTGGATTCTCAAGTAATAATAATCTTTCACTTCACCTTGCTACTGTTTCAGGTGGGGCCAGATAATTAAGACTCATCAATTAACCTTTCTTAATTTAAACTCAACCATGATTCAAGAGCAAACCATTTTTAAAGTAGGTGCATTTTCATAACCTGAGGCAGATACCTGAGTTGTAGGGCCTGTAATATCAACCTTTATCTGAGGCTTAGGGTAGTGGAGGTAGTGGTAATTTCAACTGTGTTTGTTCTATAACAGTGCTACTCAAATTATTCAGCAGAGTCCTTGGGGCTCTGTGGTGGTGCCTCAGGTCTTTCCATCAACATAGCAGCTATATCCTGGGGTTTTACATAATAGGATTGCATTTACCTGAAGGGTTCCTCTCATCACTTTAAGATGAAGTTTGAAGATTGCCAGTATGGTGACTAGGGAGTAAAGACACAGGGAGATATGTACATCTGTCTGTCTCTTATGAAGGATTATGTGAAGTATGGAAAGGTCCCTCTCCTTACTAGCTTCTGCCTCTTGTTCTCCTGACTCAACATAGAACAGTAGTCTCTTACCTTTCCAAGACCCAGGAAGGTAAGCACACTAGCTCCTTGTGTTGCTCAATAAGGAGGTATATTAACACACCTGACTCCCTCCTTCCTCTCTTTCAATCTTCATATAGAAATCAATTTACCAAGGCTTAGGCTATTTATTTTCAATGCATTTCTAGAGTCATTATCTTTCCTCTATCCCTACTACCCCATCACTTATCTGTCAGTTTGTCACATTGTGGTAACTTGTATGTTGCCATGATGCTAGAAGCTATGCCCCCAGTATTTTAAATACCAGCAGAGTCACCCATTGTGAACAGGTTCAGTGGAACTTTTAGACGAAGGCAGACTAGGGGAGGTGGACCACTTTTGAATGGTTAGCCAACTGAAAACCTTATGAACAGCAGTAGAACACTGTCAAATACAGTGCCAGAAGATGAGCCTCTCAGGTTGGAAAGCACTCAAAATATAACTGTGGAAGACCTGTCGGTCTCCGCAAAGAAGAATTGACCTTAATGACATGGATGAAGTTAAGCTTTCAGGACCTTCATTTGCTGATTTGGCACAACTCAATATAAGAAAAAGCAGCTGCAGACCTCCACTAATAACTGGAATGTAGAACACACTATATGAATCTAGGAACACTGGAAACTGTCAAAAATGAAATGGAATGCATAAAGATCGATATCCTAGGTATTAGTGAGTTGAAATGGACTGGTATTGGCCATTTTGAATCAGACTATCATATGGTTTACTATGCTGGGAACGACACATTGAAGAGGAATGGCATCATGTCATCATCAAAAAGAATATTTCAAAATCTATCTTGAAGTACAATGCTGTGACAAGATAATGTCCATACACCTACAAGGAAGACCAGTTGACACCACTATTATTCAAATTTATGCACCAACCACTAAAGCCTGTGATCATGAACTTGAAGGATTCTACCAACTTCTTCAGTCTGAAACTGATCAAACATGCAATTAAGATGAATTGATCATTACTGATGATTGAAATGCTAAAGTTGAAAACAATGATCACTAGTTGGAAAATATGGCCTTCGTGATAAAAATGATGGTCGGTGATTCAAACTCACTAGCCACTCCTTGGAAACCCTATACAGGGTTGCTATGAGTCGGAACTGGCTCGACGGCACTTAACAACATACTTGTCATATTTTGGCTCTTGTGGAGTTGATTTTAATCTTCTTCAGCTTTAGCCTGAACTTGCATATTGATGGTCTGTTTCACGTCAGCGCCTGGAATTGTTTTGGCTGATGATATTGAGCATTGTCTCTTCCCACAAATGTACTCAATTTGATACTTGTGTATTCTATCTGGTGAGGTACATGTGTATAGTTGTTAAGTGATGTCAAGTCAGTTCCACCTCATAGCAAACCTGTATAGGGTTTCCTAGGAGTGGCTGGTGAGCTTGAGCTGCAAACCTTGTATTTCAATTTCACTTTGTAGTCCAGTTCATCAACACACAGCGCCAGACCACACCTGAATTTAGAGACCATTTCAATAATAATTTAGAGACCATTTCAATAACGCATTAGACACTAATGACAGAAGACCAAAAGAATTATGAGATGACATTTAAAACATCAGACATGAAGAAAGCAGGTCATTAAAAACAGGGAAAGAAAAGACCACAGTGGAAATCAGAAGAGACTCTGAAACTTGCTCTTGAGTATAGACAAGCTTAAAGGACTGAAAGAAATGATGAAGTAAAAGAGGTATATAGAAAAATTCAAAGGGCAGCTCAAGACAAAGTCAATTATTATAAATAAATGTGCAAAGACCTGGAGTTAGAAAGCCAAAGAGAAGAACATGCTCAACATTTCTCAAGCTGAAAGAACTGAAGAAAAAATTCAAGCCTTGGGTTGAAATGCTGAACGATTCTATGAGCAAAACTTCAAACCCACCAACTGCTGCTCCCTGGGAGAATGAAGAGGCTTTCTGCTCTTCAAAGATCTGCAGCCTTGGAAACCCCATGGAGGGTGCTATGAGTCAGAACTGACTTGACAGCACTTAACAACAATGGAAACATCAAAAGAAGATGGAAGGAATACATAGAGTCACTGTTCCAAAAACAATTAGTCAATGCTCAATTATTTAAAGAGATATCACATGATTAAGAACCAATGATACTGAAGGAAGAAGTCCAAGCAGCACTGAAGGCAATGGTGAAAAACAAGGCTCCAGGAAATGACAGAACACAAACAGTAATGTTTCTACATACTGATACATTTCAGTAAACTGATGTAGCACTGGAGGTGCTCACTCATCTATGTCAGGAAATTTGGAAGACAGCTACCTGGCCAACTGACTAGAAGAGATCCATATTTGTGCTCATTTCAAAGAAAGGTGACCAATGGAACAGAAAAGCATTGAACAACATCATTTATATCACATATAAGTAAAATTTTATTGAAGATAGCTTAAAAATTATTTCCAATAGTACAGCAACAGAGAGCTGCCAGAAATCCAAGCCATATTCAGAAGTTGTTGTTAGGTGCCATCGAGTTGGTACCAACCCATAGCGACCTTATGCACAACAGAACGAAACACTGCTTGATCCTAGGCCAACCTCACTACTGTTGCCACGCTTGCTTGAGTCCATTGATGCTGCCACTTGGCCAATCCATCTCACTGGGGTCTTACTCTTTTTTCTCTGACCCTCCACCTTACCAAACATGATATCCTTTTCCAGTGACTGGTCCCTCCTGACATTATGCCCGAAGTATAAGAGATGAAGTTTGGCCATCCTGGCCTCCAAGGAGCACTCTGGCTACACTTCTTCCAAAATGGATCTATTTGTTCTTTTGGCAGTCCATGGCACTTTCAATATTCTCCTCCAGAAGAGGATGTAGAAAAAGGGATTATCATTGTTGATGTCAGATAGATCTTGACTGAAAGCAGAGAAGATGTTTATTTGTGCTTTATTGACTATGCAAAGGCATTCAACTGTGTGGACTGTAACAAACTATGGATAACGTTGAAGAATGAGTATTCCGGAACACTTCATTGTGCTCATGAGGAACCTGTACATAGATCAAGAGGTAGTTGTTCAAACAGAACAAGGGGATATTGAATGGTTTATAATCAGGAAAGGTGTATCCATTTCACACCACACATTGTAGTATTCAATCTGTATGCTGAGCAAATAATCCGTGAAGCTAGATTATATGAAGAAGAACATGGCATCAGGATTGAACGAAGAGATTCACAACCTGTGAAATACAGATGATATAACCTTGCTTGCTGGAAGTGAAGAGGATTTGAAATAGTTATTACTGATGAAGATCAAAGACAACAGCCTTCAGTATGAATTGCACCTCAGGGTAAAGAAAATTAATTTCCTCATAACTAGGCCAATAAATAACAGCATGAATAAATGGAGAAAAGACTGAAGTTGTAAAAGACTTCAATTAATACTCATGGAAGCAGCAGTCAAGAAATCAAATGACTTATTGCATTACATAAATCTGCTGCAAAAGACTTCTTTAAAGTGTTCAAGAGCAAAGATTTCAATTTGAGGACTAAGGTGCGACTGTTCCAATCTTTGGTATTTTCAATTGTATCAAATGCATGTGAAAGTTAGACAATGGAAAAGGAAGACAGTTGAGGAACTGATGCATTTGAATTATGGTTTTGGAAAAGAATATTGAAAGTACCATGAACTTCCAGAAGAGCAAACAAATTTGCCTTGGATGAAGTATAGCCAGAATGGTCCAAGGCAGAATGGTGAGACATTGTCTCTCAAATTACCAGGAGGGATCAGTCTCTGGAGAAGGACATCCTGCTTAGAAAAGTGGAAGGTCAACAAAATAGAGGAAGACCCTCACAGAGATGGAATGATAGTGGCAGCAACAGTGGGCTCAAACAACAATTGTGAAGATGGTGCAGAACCAGGTAGTGTTTTGTTCTGTTGTGTATAGGGTCACTGTGAGTCAGAACTGAGTCGACGGCACCTAACAACAACAACATCCCTACTACCACTGCCCGCTCAGGTGTTCACCACTTCTTACCTACACTATTACAACTGTTTTCACAGTGAACACACTGACCAGAGTTGAATTGCAGAATGCATAGGAAGCAAAATCAATTAAGGTTAATGGCTGTGAAATACAACTCTGACCAGGCACTTCTTGTTCAAAACCCTTTAATGATTCATTAGTACTTTCAGGATAAAGTCAAACCTCCAACCACAACCTACAAAACCTCTTTTTAACATAACTAATGCTCTGGTAGCAAAGTGGTTACGAATCGGGCTGCGAACCTAAAGGTCAGCGGTTCGAAACTACCAGCTGCTCCGCGGGAGAAAGATGAGGCTTTCTACTCCCGTAAGGATTTATACCCTCGGAAACCCTGTACAGGGTCGCTATGGGTCGGAACCGACTCAACGGCACGTAACAACAACAACAATGCTACCTACAAGGAGCCCTGGTAGTGCAGTGGTTACGAAACGGGCTGCTAACCTCTAGGTCAGCAGTTCGAAACTGCCAGCTGTTCTGCGGGAGAAAGATGAGGCTTTCTGCTCCTGTACAGATTTACAGCCTTGGAAACCCTGTGCAGGGTCACTATGAGTCAGAACCGACTCCACGGTACTTAACAACAAACAGTAACAACAATGCTACCTACTGGTTTACAATGTCCCAGTCATTTTATGACCCTACCATATGATAAACACTGGACTGTGAACCATAAAGTCCAAGGGTCAAGCTTGCCAGCTGCTCTGTGAGAGAAAGTGGATGCTTTCAGCTCCCTTAAAGATTTAAAGCCTTGGAAACTCTACACAGGGTCTCCATGCGTTGGAAGGCACTTAACAACAGCAAATCATTTACTTAAGGAGTCTTGGTAGCACAATGATAAAAGTATTTGGAACCTACCCAACAATTTAACGGAATAAAGACTTGACAATCTGCTTCCATAAAGATTACAGCCAAGAAAACCCTACAGGGCAGTTCTACTCTCACATGAGTCATTATGAGTTGAAAAATCAACTCAATGGCACCCGACAACAATAAAATACTTACTTAAGCTATTTCCTTTGTCCGGTACATTCTTCTCTTTATCTGGCTAAATTCCTGCTCATCTTTGAAAATGCAGCCCAGGTGTCATCTCCAGAAAGCCTCCTCCTTTCCTCTGGGGCTAGATCCTTCTTTAATGCTTCCTCTGCATGCTGTGCAAGTCACTATCCTAGTCCTAGCACTTACTGCATTCTAATGAAATCATTTGTTGACACAGATGTAGAACCAAACAAAGCTGGGTTTTGAGTATTTTACTAAATCTTCAGCATTACAGTTAATTAAGTCAAACAAAACCTCTAGTTTGTATGTATCTCTGTTCATTTGAGACCAATGCTCTATTTTATTTGGAAATACTATTCCAATGGAATGCAGAAATCACTGGACAATATCATTAATACTCATGTAAGTAAAACACTGATAAAAATAATTTAAAAAACAGATGCAATAGTGCATTGACAGGGAACTGCCAGAGGTTCAATCTGTATTCAGACAAGGATGTGGAACACGGGATATCATTGCTGACGTCAGATGGATCTTGACTGAAAGCAGAGAAATGTTTACCTGTGCTTTATTAACTCTGCTAAGGCTTTGACTGTGTGGATCATGACAAGCTATGGACAGTGTTGCAGGAAATTATTTTAGAACACTTAATTGTGCTCCTGAGGAAACTGTACATAGACTAAGAGGCAGTCTTTCAGAAGATCCCGGATAGAGGGGAAGAAAATGTGGGACAACACTGAAAAATATTTAGTGACAATAATAATAATAAAAAACACCTGGGTTTACTGGTCAGAAAGAGACTCGAGGAAGCTGAAACTATAGCCCTTAATCACTCTTCAGGTCTAGAAATAACACTAGCCAGGAATGCTCACCATGGAATGGTCAACCATTCAAAATCAAAAGACAATATTTCCCTAAGGACAAAGTTAAGAAGGGCTAGGAAGGAGGGTGAAATGGAAATAGGGACCACAGGGAGGAAGCAGGGTAACTGTTGTTGCATAGAGGGAATTTTAAATATAGAGATGAAGCACAGTATATGATTTGTTGAATGTAAAGCTGATGATCTTGTCTGTAAACCTTTACTCAGCTCACAATAAAAAGTTAAAAAAAAAAGAGGCAGTCTTTCAAACAGAACAAGGGGACACTGTTTGGTTTAAATCAGGAAAGGTGTGTGCCACGGTTGCATTCATTCACCATACTTAATCAAACTGTACTCTGAGCAAATAATCTGATAAACTGGTTTACAGGAATAAGAATGTGGCATAAGGACTAGAGGAAGACTCATTAACAACCTGAGATATGGAGATGATACAACCTTGCTTGCTGAAAGTGAAGAGGAGTTAAAATACTTACTGATGTAGATCAAAGACCACAGTATTACATATGAGTTGCATCTTAATGTAAAGCAGCAAAAATCCTCTCAACTGGACCATTAAATAACATCATTGGATACATGAAGAAAAAATTGAAGGTGTAAGACTTCATTTTGTTTGGAGGCAGCAGTCAAGAAATCAAACAATGGAGACAAAAAAAAAAAAAAAAATCAAAGCACTAGGCAAGTCTGCTGCACAAGACCTCTTTAAAGTATTCAAGAGCAAAGACGTCAATTTGAGGATTAACGTGCATATGACCAAGCCATGGTATCTTCAGTAGTCTCATATGTATGTGAATGTTGGACAGTGAATAAGGAAGGCTGTAGAAGAATTGAAGCATTTGAGTTATGGTGTTAGAGGAGCCACTCTACAGGAGAAAGATGTGGCTTTCTGCTCCCATGAAGATTTACGTCTTTGGAAACACTAAAAGGGTTGCAACTCCATGAGCACATAGCCACCACCACCACCACAAGTATAGTATGTGGCAGTTGGACAATGAATGAGGAAGACCATAGGAAGCATTTGAGCTATGGTGTTGGAGTAGAATATTAAAGGTACCAAGGACTACCAGAAGAATAAACAAATATGTGTTCAAAGCAGTACAACCAGAGTGCTCCTTAGAAGCCAGGATGAAGATGGTGAGACTTCATCTCTCATACTTCTGATATGCTGTCAGGAAGGATCAGTCCTTGGAGAAGGACATCATACTCGGTCAAGTGACAACAAAAAAGAGGGAGAACCCCAATTACATGGACTAGCACAGTGGCAGCAACAAAGGCTCAAGTGTGGCAGCAATTGGGAAGATGGCGCAGGACCAGGCCCTGTTTCATTCTGTTGTACAGAGGGTTGCTATGGGTTGGAACTGACTTGATGGTACCTAACAACAACATGTTCAAAGTGCACACTTCATGCAGGAGTGTGCAGGGAGTCATATGTTCATACTACATTTCTAGTTTTCCCATCTCTATATTATGTATATTTAAAATAAATTCTCAAATGTTTACTTCTGTACTATATTGAAAACCTAGAATCATGTTCAGTTATACAAGGCAAATGTATATTGCCTGGTATGCTGTAGAATGTTTGGTGACTAGGGAATGAATTTTAATAAAGATGAGGACTATGCAGCAGTTTGAGATCACTGGAGTGAGGTGATAAAAATGACAAAAGAGAAAAAGAACTCTTCTGACCTCTAGAGTCCACTTTCACTATGGTTAAATGGTATACAGAAATTTAAGTACTAGCTGAATGTTACTCACTCCTATGGTCAAACTTCAAACCTTTTCTTTACTGGTAACTATATCCTGGCTATAAGCCGGAACTGACTCGATGGCACTGAACAACAGCAACATACCCCCCAAACCAAGCCCATTGCTGCTGAAATGTTTGCCTCATAGAGACCCTACAGGGCACAGCAGAACTACTCCATAGTGTTTCTAAGGCTGTGGATTTTTATGGAAGTACACAGCTCACTTTTCTCCTATGGAGTAACTGGTGGGTTTGAACAGCTGCCTTTTTGGTTAGTAGCTTAGCACTCAACCATTGCATTACCATTACTTCCAAGTCTGAATTTTAAACATTCACACTTTGTCTATGATTTCTGTGTAGCTCACTTCTAACTTCAACAACCCTTTAACTCCACTAATTCAACCCACAATATTTAGTCTCTAACTTTCCTTATGTTTTCAAGTGTCTCTTTATTCAGCTTCCTTGCCATAGCTCCCCTTCATGTCTATTGCATTAACCTATACTTCCCTCTTTACTGGATCCTTCCATCAGCATATCAATATGTTATTTCTCCCACATTTACTGCAAAACAAAAAGCACTTTCATTCCTAGTTTCCCCCTTCTATCTAATGCTTCATTCTCTGCTTCCCTTCACAGAAAATTCCCTTGAATCATTTACTTTCTAATTCCTTTTCCATCCTCTTAAATCTGTTCTAATCATGCCTATGACCCATCATTTCTTTGAAACTGCTCTTTAAAGATTTCCAAGGACTTATCGTGAAAGCAAATAAATTTTCAGTCCTCATCATTTGTCCTGTTGGCCAATGAGATCTGACTAGTTGCATATTCCTTGAGATATCTTCATCTCTTAGCTTCCAAGACAGTCTACCATCTGAGTTTTCAACCTACATCACTCACTATTTCATCTTATTATCTTTTGCTGATTATCATCTCCCCAAGGTTCTGTTCTTATACCTTATACGTCTTCTATCTTTGCTTACTTCTTTAGTGATTTTATTTAGTCCCATGGTTTTAAATACAACCTGTATACTGATAACTCCCATAATTTTATCTCCAGCTTGGACCTTGCCCATGAACTCGATGTTCTTATATTTGACCACCTACTATTTGGATACCTCTGCCTACTACTTTGATATCTCAGACTTAATACATTCAAAACTGAGCTTCTAATCTTCTCTCCAAACCTATTCCTCCTACAGTCTTTTCTATCTCAGTTAATGGCAACTCCATTCTTCAGGACAGCTTTTTGGGTGATGGATTAAGGGTGTAAGCAAAAAGAAAAATGAGAGTGCCTTCCCACCTTCCAGTCCTGTATCTGACAATGTTTCTCTGCTATTCATAGAGTTTTCAGTGACTAGCGATTCAGAAGTAGTTTGCCACTCTTTCTTCCTAGTCTGTCTTTGTTTGGAAGCTCATCTGAAACCTGTCCACCATGGGTGACCTTGCTGGTTATTTAAAATACCAGTGGCAGAGCCCTCAGAATCACAGCTACTCAAACCACCACAGCACAACAGACAGACAAGTGGTGGCCATTTGGTTTTATGTCTATACTGTCTCTTTAAATTTCTATGTCAATCTTGACACAATCCTGATATAATCAAGATACAATCAAGATGGTCTCTTCTAATCCTATCAAAATTGAAGAGGTCCAAGAGCTGAACAGAAAATTTCAAAGATCAGCTCGAGAAGATAAAGCCAAATACTATATTAAATGTGCAAAGATTTAGAGTTAGAAAACCAAAAGGGAAGAACACGGTCAGCATTTCTCAAGCTGGGGAACTGAAGAAAAAATTGAAGCCTCGACTTTCATTATTGAAAGATTCACTGGGCAAATTA
>NW_006408544.1:8077442-8111416 GCF_000296735.1 Chrysochloris asiatica
GTGAATAAGGAAGATTGTAGAAGAGTTGATGCCTTTGAGTCATCATGTTTGAGGGGAGTACTGAAAGTGCTAAGGACTGCCAAAAGAACCAATAGATCTGTTTTGGAAGAAGTGAAGCCAGAGTGCTCCTTGGAGGCCAAGATGGCTAAGCTTCGTCTCTCATACTTTAGACATATTGTCCGGAGGAAACAGTCGCTGGAGAAGGATGTCATGCTGGGTGGGGTGGAGGGTCAGAGAAAAAGAGGAAGACCCTTAATGAGATGGATTGGCCAGGTGGCATCACTGATGGACTCAAGTGTGGCAGCGGTAGTGAGGTTGGCCAGGATCGGACATTGTTTCGTTCTGCTGTGCATGGGGTCGCTATAAGTCTGTTCCGACTCCATGGCACCTGACAACAACAACAACAGAATACTGAAGCAGGAAATAAAGAAGGATCAGTAGTGGAAAATATGGCCTTGGTGACAGGAAACAGCTTTTTTTCCAACAACATGAATGGCAACTATATACATAGACCTCACCAGATGGAATACACAGGATCAAATCAACTACATCTGTGGAAAGAGAAAATGGAGAAGCTCAATATCATCATTTAGAACAATGCTATGGACCGAATGCAGAACAGTTCAACTGCTCAGGTCAGTTTTCTGATAATAAACCGCAGAGTATAGAATGGAAAGATCCTCAATTATCAACCAAGAAAAATTTCAAAAGTCAATCTTTAGTTGGAAAATTGATGCTTACTGTTTTCTGGGATTCTCAAGGACCAGTATTGGAACAATCAACAGTGCTCGTTACAGTGCGATGCCTACTGAATAACTGAAACCTAAATTTCAGATTAAATGCAGAAGACTGCTATCCAAGGACCTTGTGATCTTGCATGACAATGCACATCCCCATGTCTCTGCCCACACTGGTGACACTTTGCAAAAACTTCGTTTTGAGGTGTTAAAGTATCCTCCCTGTAGTCTTGATCTTGTTTCATTGAGTTTTCACCTGTTTGGTCCCCTGAAAGCAACCCATCGAGGACAAAGATTCGCCTCTGATGAAGAAGTGAAGACAATGGAGCATTCGTAACTTGAAGGCTCAGCCTAAAACATTTTTTAATAAGGGAATACAAAAGCTAGTTGACAGAAGGACAAAGCATATTGAAAAGCAAGGACATTATGTTGGGAAAAAAAAAAAAAAAGATGTATTTATCTATTCTAAAAGTTGATTAAAATAAATTCTACAGAGTGCAGATAATTTTTGACTCACTCTCACAGATATAAAACAAGGCTTCAAAAAAGACTGTGGAGGCTTCAAGGAGCCTCTATAACAAAGATGTAAGAGATCAGATAAAACAGACACATATGAAAATCCTGGAATGCTGAACTTCAGAAGAAAGGTTACAGAAGTGGATTGAATGTTTGCTGGGAGGAGAAGCTGAGCAGGGATGGCTTGAGAGGGAGACTGACTGCTGAACGGTTGGCCAGATGTGGTGCCACCATCTTAAACCTTTGGAGCAGCTTTGGCAACAGAAAGTGGCCTGGAAGAGCAGTCACACAGGCAACTGGAAAGGTGTGATTCCTTGGTTTTCTCCAAGCTCTTCTGGTGACTAGTGGTGTGGCCAGCTTCTACCCTCATCTACTACTAGAACAGCCTCTGCTCTCCAGGAGTTCAGAACCATGTGGTTAGGACCCAAGACAGTGAGGCAGGGGCTGGCTGTGCTGCTTTGGTGCCTGGATCCAGGTGAGCTTGGCTTAGGACCTACAGAATCCATAGAACCACCAGACCAGAATTTAATCAATCACCCTGCCCTCAGGTTCCCTGTGGTCCTAACAGATCAGCTCCATCAAGGACCTCCATGAACTACTTCCAAATTGAGTGTCCAGAACACAGACAACAAAGAGGTCGATAGGAACTCCATCTAGGGTCAGGAACTCCACTGTCACATCCCTTTCATGCTCACTTTGTGAATTCCTTGGCTTGCAGGAGTCCCCCAGAGCTTTCTCCCCTCTAGGTTCAACAGCTGCACTGTTTCTTTGCTTTTGTGTTTTTATTCCTTTTGTTGTTTCATTGTTTTTATTTAATCTTTCTCATCCTCCTTTTTTTTCCATTCCCTTGAATTTTATCCTATTTCTGTTTTTCCTCTTTTATTTTGTCTCTCATTTCTCCTCTTCTCCCCTGCCTTTTGATCTTTCTTTACTACTCTCTTTCTCTTTTCATCTTCCTTCTCCCTTTTTCTAAGAGTACATTTCTTTCTTACTTTTATATCCTCTTCTATAGCTCCACATTCCTGTCTCTTTTCTCTTTTTAGTTATTATATTCTTTTTTCTGGTCCCTGCCTATTTTAAATAATTTTTTCTATTTTATTGTTTTCTCTTTTCACTGTTGGTTGCTTGTTTATTCCGTTTTGCTTCCTGGTGTGTGTGTGAAGCAGGGGCTTGGGGATTGACGATTGGAGGGAGTTAGTTCTCCTCTTTCTCATCCAACAAGAGACAGCAACCATGTCCATACAGCCCAGCCATAACCATACCCTCTGTAGTTCCACCCACGGGGCAAGAGGTAATACCAGTTCCTCTACCATTTGACCAACAATAAAGTCACTAACACCAGCCAAACCTACCCTAAAGCGAGGTGCACTAATGGCGAACATTGCACATGCTTCCATTCTCTAACTACACCCACAGCAGACAGGTGGTGAGCGCCTAAGAACATATGAATATAAAGTAATCAATAAAAAATAAATAAAACAACCCCACAATGCACTGTAGACAACAGACAATTTTAGCTCACATGAAGAAACAAGAGAGAATGGCTCAAACAAATGACTAAGACGCAGAGCCAGAAAACATTTCTTAGGAAGAAAAGGTAATGCAATTAATTTTAAAATAATTCAAAAGAATGATATTTAGGTACCTTCAAAGAACTGACAGAAAGATGGAGGAAAGCAAAGAGAACACAGAAAAATACTTTAGAAAAATACAGGAAAACACTACTAGAACAAACAGACAAAATAAATGCAAAATCTGAAATACAAAACCTGCAGTTAGAAATTCAGATGATTAATACTAAGATTTCAGAAATGGACAATACATTGAAAGGGCAAAGGAATACATTTGAAGCAATGGAAGCCCAAATTAGTGAGCCTGAAGATAAATCTCTCCATATTAGTATGCCAGAAGAAGAATCAGAAAAAACAAACAACTTACAAAAAATGCTAAGGGATATTTTTGGGCTTAGAACTGACAATAGCAGAAACAACCTGAGATAACTATACATGGCATCACTACCCAGAGCTCAATCCAGATATAGAAGTATTTAAAGCGAAGCAACCCCACAAGACTGAAAATAAGGAACCAGAGATAACAATTTATATCAACTACAAAGCAAAAAGAGGGAATAGTGCAGACACAAGAACTTTCATATCGCAAGGAATTCAAGTAGGTTTCAAGAAAAAAAAGACTGTTTTAAACAAGGAAGAACTAATAATTACAAGGCAACGTCAAAGAAAATCAATACACCTGCATATCAAAATAAAAATAGGAAAATCAGAAAGATTTAGTAAAAATAGTTGTTGTTGTTAAGTACCGTGGAGTTGGTTCTGACTCATAGTGACCCTACACAACAGAAACGAAAATGAAGAGAAAATCCACACACAAAATAAGCTCAGTACAGAAAAACATACAGTTGTGAACTACATGCTACCTGGGGGAGGTAAAACGGGAATAAAACTCTTTGCAAGCCAGCCACACGGTGCTGTGTCTACTGGGTTGGGAGTCTGATTTTGAAAAATCGAATAAAGAAAACTTCACTCTGGCTTAAAAAAAAAAAAAAAAAAAGGTAAATAAAACAAAAAACACAGCTAAATGACAGCAATCAATTCACACCTATGGCTAATTACACTAAATGTAAAAGGATTACATGCACCAGTCAAGACACAGAGAAAGCAGAATGGATAAGACAAATCCTTCAATATGCTATTTACATGAGCTACATCACAAAGATGGAGACAGCCTAAATACCTATTAACAGCAGAATGGTTAAACAAACTTTGGTACAGACACACAGTGTAATGCTACACAATGCTGAAGAATGATGATGAATCGGCAAAACACCTCACAACATGAATGAACCTGGAGGGCATTATGCTGAGTAAACTTAGTCAATCACAAAAGGATAAATATTGTATTTAACTAACATTGCAAAAAGTTAAAAAAAAGAAAAAGGTTTTCTTAATAAAAATTGTAATCTTTTAAGAAAGTGAGGTAACACAGGAGGCACTCACTCATCTATGCCAAGAAATCTGGAAGACAATTATCTGGCCGACTGTTTGGAAGAGATACGTATTTGTGCCCATTCCAAAGATAGGTGACTCAACAGAATGTGGAAATCATCAGATAATCTCTTCGATATCCCATGCGAGTAAAGTTTTACTAAAGGTAATACAGAAACGGCTGCAAACATACATTGACAGAGGACTTCCAGAGATTCAAACAGGATTCAGAGGAGGATGTGGAACAAGGGATATCATTGCTGATGTCCGATGGATTTTGGCTGAAAGCAGACAATACCGGAAAGATGTTTACCTGTGCTTTATTGACTACGCAAAGGCTGATTGTGTGGCTCATGACAAGCTATGGACAACATTGTGACATATGAGTATTCCAGAACACTTAATTATGCTTGTGAGTAATCTGTACATGGACCAAGAGGCAGTTGTTCGAACAGTGAATGTTTTAAAATTAAGAAAGGTGTGCGACAAGGTTGTATTCTTTCACCATACTTATTTAACCTATATGCTGAGCAAATAATACGAGAAGCTGGGTTCTATGAAGAAAAAAAAACGTGGCATCAGGATTGGAGGAAGACTCATTAACAACCTGCGATATGCAGATGATACAACCTTGCTTGTTGAAAGTGAGGAGGACTTAAAACATTTACTAATGAAGATCGAAGAGCACAGCCTTCGCTATTGATTGCATCTCAATGTAAAGAAAACAAAAATCCTCACCACTGGACCAATAAACAACATTCTTATCAATGGAGAAAAGATTGAAGTTGTTAAGAACTTCATTCTTCTTGGATCAACTATCAACACTCATAGAAACAGCAGTCAAGAAATCAAATGACGTATTTATTGCATTATGCAAATCTCCTGCACAAGACCTTTTGAAACTGTTGAAGAGCAAAGATGTCAGCCTGAAGACTAAGGTGCGCTTGACCCAAGCCATGGTATTTTCAATAACCTCATATGCATGTGAAAGCTGGATAGTGAATAAGGAAGACCGTAGAAGAATTGATGCCTTTGAGTTATGGTGTTGGAGGAGACTATTGACAGTGCCATGGGCTGCCAAAAGAAGCAACAGATCTGTGTTGGAAGAAGTTCAGCCAGAGTGCTCCTTGGAAGCCAGGATGGCCAAACTTTGTCTCTCATACTTTGGACATACTATCAGGAGTGACCAGTCGCTGGAGAAGGATATCTTGTTTAGTACGGTGGAGGGTTAGAAAAAAAGAGGAAGAGCCCCTGAGAGATGGACTGGCAAAGTGGCAGCATCAGTGGACTCAAGCATGGCAACAATAGTGAGGTTGGCCCAGGATTGGGCAGTGTTTCGTTCTACTGTGCATAAGGTCACTATGAATCGGTATCGACTCAATGGCACCTAACAACAACATGTGTCACGACTGTATGCTTTCACCACACTATTTCAATCTGTATGCTGAGCAAATAATTCACGAAGCTGGACTATAATGAAGAAGAGCTCTGCATCAAGATTAGAGGAAGACTCATTAACAACCTGAGATATGCAGATGACAGTTTGCTTGCTGAAACTGAAGATGACTTGAAGCACTAATTGATGGAAATCAAAGATTACCACCCTTAGTATTAATTATGCCTCAACATAAAGAAAACAAAAATTCTTACAACTAGATCCATAAGCAACATCTTGATAAATGGAGAAAATATTGTGAAGAATCAGGATTTCATTTTACTTGGATCTACTATCAATACCCATGGAAGCAGCAGTCAAGAAACCAAGTGACATACTGTATAGAGAAAATCTGCTGCAAAAAAACTCTTTAAAATGCTACAAAGCAAAGATGTCACTGTGAGGACTAAGGCACATCTAACCCAAGCCATGGTATTTCCAATGGCTTCCTATGCAGGCCAAAGCTGTACTATGAACAAGAATGACTGAAGAAGAATTGATATCTTTAAATTATGGCATTGGCAAGGACTATTGAGTATACTATGGAAAGTGAATAAACAGTCTTGGAAGAAGTACAGACAGAATGCTTCTTAGAAATGAGGACTGTGTGACTTCGTCTCATGTACTTTGACCATGTTATCAGTTGGGACCCATCCTTGGAGAAGGACATCTTGCTTGATAAAGTAGAGGACCAACAAAAAAGAGGAAGACCTTCAACAAGATGGACTGGCACGAAGGTGGGAACACAGGAATGATTGTGATGGTGGTACAGAACAGGGCAGTGATTCGTTCTACTGTACATGATGTTCGAACATGACTATTGTTCATGAGTTAGAAGCGATTTGACAGCACTTAACAATGATAAAATGTACAAATATTCCATATTAAATCGAATCAATAAAGACCATACATGGTTTCACATGAGTTTAAGTGAAGGTTTAGTTCCAAATGAGTTCAAGTAAGATTTGGTTTTGTAGCCAAATGAGTTCTGAAAAAAACCTGGGTTTCCAGGGATTTTTAGATTTTAGAATTGTGAAAAAGAAACTGAAGATTATTGCACTACCATAAATTTGGAAGAACTTAAGCAAGACAAAATTACTGTCAACTTTAAAATAAGTTAAAAAACAAGGTACATGTATGTCTTTGGAATTTTAACTTCCATAAGGTTTGGTAGAAAAATAATACCTTCGGTTGTTGTTGTTGTTGTTGTTATGAAGTGCCGTTGAGTCAGTGGCACAAGGTCAATCCAAAAAGATAAAAGTTGATTCTTACCAGAAATGTGGAGTCCATTTCTGCTGTCATCAGCACTATTCCCTTTTCTTCTTTAAGTTCAGGATAGTGGTATAAAATCAACTGGCTGGCTGCAGCTTCCCCTCGGGTCTGCAAGGAGGAACACATATCAAGACCCAATAAGGAGTACCACAACAAACTGCAATTTCACAGCAAAAGAGAGTCCTGAGGAAATTCTGGCTCTTAACAGCCCATTGGGTGGCTAGTGAGTCAGAGGACTGGTGTGTGGAAGGAAGGTCATGCCTGTCAAGCCTGGTGAAACTGACAGTTTGTAAGGTGTTATTTGTGTCTTCAATTAGAAAAGGTTTGGCTTTCTTCCCAGAAAATGTTTACAGTAGGTAGTGAATCCTTCATCATGGCCATACATTTTAAAACAAAATGGCACAAGCAGCTACCAAATCACATTCTAAAGAAAGCACTGTAGAAATTACCTGTGTAATTGCCACTTTTATGCACTAGTGCATTTCACAGCTAAAATCTACTCCCTTTGGCTGGCTCTTAAGACTGAGCTCTTCTAAGCTATAACAAACAGCTGGACATTTTACACATGCACCTGATTTGTAATGTGCAGTTTTAAAATATAATCTGGGGAGAGGGAAGGTGGAGAAGAATTGGGACATAATAATTTCATGAAGCATGGACAGGTTAATAGATGTCAAGTCTAGACTAGGAACACAGTTTTGTGTTAGATGCTTGGGTTCAAAACTAAAACAGTGTAGGAAGAACCAACTACACATTCAAAACAAGATCCCTGGGCTTCATCTAAAATCTCAGTAAAAATTCCTTTCGTTATCAATAGCATACTTCTAAAATTAAACTGATCATTTTGATTATCATTATTTCTGGATTTTTCTCCTGGACTTTTCTAAGAGCTCCATGAGGATGGGACTCTCCAGTCCTTAGCGGAGTTCCTAAAACAATGGCATAATTATTAAGCCAACAAAGTTCGGAATCAGATAACCTGGCCTCAAACCCAGTTCTAACACTTATTAGCAGCATGAACCAAATAACTTCTCTAAGCCCCCTTCCTTCTCTGTAAATAGAAATAATAATAGTAACTATCTCAGAGGATATCTGTTAGGATTAAAGGACATAATGTAAATAAAGTATCTGGTATATAATATAAGAAGTACATCAAATGTTGGCTATTACTATAGCAAGTGCTGATTAAGTGATTTGTTGAAGAAATGACAAAATAATAAAGTGAAAAGATGTCCCCTCAGTCTATTTTATAACTTTTTTTCCTCAGCTTCAACACCATTATGCATGCTTGCTTTTGTCATATTTGACCCCAAATATAAAATGTGGTATTATGGTGTGGTGCTGCAGGATTAGTATTGGACTGCTAACCAGAAGGTTGGCAGTTCAAATCTACTAGCTGCTATTGGAAACCCTATAGTCAGTCACTATAAGCCAGAACAGACTCGACAGCACGTTAACAACTATAATGTAGTATGTCAATTCTAATAAGGATCTGATTTTAAATGACAAAATTTTTTTTAAAGGTTTGAATACTTTGGATCTAATGTCTAAACATTTTATTATATTTTTGGTGAAAGGCTCTAACTCCTTAGTCTAGTATTTGAAATGAAAACAAAAAGAAAGAAGGCAGCAAACAAACACAACAGCTACTGAATGGAAACTATGTATTTAACACCTTAGAAGGTACTGACTCGGTTAATAAACATACACGTATGACATGGAGCTTTCCTTAAGGGGTTTATACCTTGGCTTAAAAATGATAATCACAACTTTTCTGTGCTTGTTAAGTGAGGCACATACATTAAGTTCTACAGAAGTATGGGAAGAGAAAAGAGTGAGCCAGAAGTAACAAGGTGACTTTCGGTCTTTTCCAATTCCTTAGTATTGAGCAGGAAACTAGAAACATAAAAAACTAGCCTAATACACAGAATACGACAATTTAATTAGTGTCACAGCAAATCCTGCTGGAATTGGTAGATATACTGTATCCCAAAACCTCATCAAGAACTTCCTCCAGGGGAAGGACCCAGCTACCTACCTGAATATTTATAAGCGCAGTGAAGTGGAGTTCAGTATCTGTCCATTGTCCTACAAAGAACTCATAACCTTCCCTCCTAGGCAGTGCACACAGAAACTGTGGGAAAGAGATACATATGAAACAGATGAATATATGAGTCTTTTGTTCTGTGCCCAATCACTAGTAACATTCCCTCCATTTCTTTAATGTTTGGTATAAAAAAATTTTCTTAAGTTATGAAACTCCTAAGTAATAATCTAATAAACACCCAAGAAAGCATTAGAGATACAACTGAAGTTCCCTCTGGTGATTACTATTCAATTCATATTTCTATAATTTAATCTATATGTGGATATCTACAAAGAAGAAATACTATTTGACTATTAAAAAAAAAACAAAAAACAAAAACTAATTTAACTGTCAGTTTGTGGTATGGTGGTGGCTTACATGTTGCTATGATGCTAGAAGCCACACCACCGATACTTTAAATATTAGCAGGGTCACCTATGATGGGCAGGTTTTAGAGAAGCTTCCAGACTAAGACAAACGAGGAAGAGAGAGACCAATTTTGAATCGGCAGTCACTGAAAATCTTATGTAGTGTCAGAAGATGGGGTCCTCCGGTTGGAAGGCACTAAAAAAATGACTGGGCAAAAGCTGCTTCCTCAAAGTAGAGTTGATCACAATGATGTGAAAGGAGCAAAACTTTCAGGGTCTTTATTTGCTGATGGGGCACAACTCAAATTGAAAAGACACAAGGGCAAACAATAATAATTGCAAGGTGGAATGTATGAAGTATGAATCTCAGAAAATTGCAAGTTGTCAAATATGAAATAGAATACATAAAGATCAATATCCTAGTCATTAGTGAGCTGAAATGGACTGGTATTGGCCATTTTGAATTGGACAGTTGTTTGAATTCAAATAAATTCCAGTGAGGAATTTTCAAAGAGTATTTCAAGATCTATTTTAAAGTACAATGCTGTTATGGGATAGGATAATATCCGTACACTTACAAGAAAGACCAGTTAATTACTACTTTTATTAATTTGTGGAATCAATCACTAAAGCCAGTGATGATGAAACTGAAGAATTATATTAATTTCTTCAGTCTGAAATTGATGCAACATACATCAATCAAAATGCATTGATAATTACTGGTGATTAGAATGTGAAAGTCGGAAACAAAGAAGGATTGATAGGTTGGAAAACATGGCCTTAGTGATAGAAATGATACTGAAAAGCACATGATAGAATTTTACAAGATAAATGAGTTATTCATTGCAAATACCTATTTTCAACAACGTAAACAGCAACTATACATGTGGACTTCACAGATTTCACCAGATAGAATACACAAAAATCAAACTAACTACAGAGTTGGAACCAACTCGATGGCACGTAACAATGGGCAAAATATTGAAAGATGCAGGAAGCACCAAGAGGATAGAAGGAATACATAGTCACTGTACCAAAAAGAATTGGTTGAAGCTCAACCATTTCAAGAGGTTGCATATCTGTGGAGTAGCTCAGTAACATCAGCCAAAACAAGGCCAGGGTCTGACTGTACAACATAACATCAACTGCTCTTATACAAGTTCAACCTGAAGTTGAAGAAAATGAAATCAAGTACACAAGAGGCAAAATATGACCTTGAGTACATTCCACCTGAATTTAGAGACCAACTCAAGAAAAGATTTGATATATTAGACACTAATATCCCAAAACCACAAGAGTTGTGGGATGACATCAAGAACATTATACAAGAAGAAAGCAAAAGATCTTTAAAAACACAGGAACGAAAGAAAACATCAAAATGGATGTCACAAGAGACTCTGAAATTTGCTCTTGAGCACAGAGAAATTAAAGCAAGGGAAGAAATGAGGAAGTAAAAGAGGTAAACAGAAAATTTTAAATGGCAGCTGAGGAAGACAAAGTATTATAATGAAATGTGCAAAGACCTGAAATTAGAAAACCAAAAGGGAAGAATACGCTCAGCATTTGTCAAGCTAAAAGAACAGAAAAAAAATCAAGCCTTGACATGCAATAGTGAAGGATTCTAAAGGCAAAATGGGAGTCCTGATGTGTCACTGTAGGATAAGTGCTGGACTGCTAACTGCAAAGTTGGCAGTTCAAACCCACCACCCCCTCCTTGGAAACCCTACACAGGGTCATTGTAAGTTAAAACTCACTTCACAGTACTTAACAACAACTTGGTTACCAGTCAAGTGCTTAATTACTGTGCTTCCTAGTGGCTAGTGGCAGGGTAGGAATATCTTAAGGCACCTAGCACACAGGTTAAGCACTCAGCTTTTAACCAAAAGATGGGTAGTCTGAATAAACCCTGAACCTCTGAAGGAAAAAGACTTGGTGATCTGCTCCCATAAAGACTACACATGGGGTTGCTTTAAGTTGAGATACTCAGTGGCTCCTAACAACAACAGGGGTATCTTCTTGTTGTTGCTGTTAAGTGCTGTTGAGCTGATTACGACCCATAGTGACCCTGTGTAGGGTTTCCAAGGAGCAGCTGGTAAGCTTGAACTGCCGACCTTGTGGTTCAAACGACTTTGCAGTCTGGTGCATTAACCCACAGTGCCATTAATTACCTTTCCCTTATGATTAATGATGTTGAATATCTTTTCATGTGCTTATCTGTTATCCTACTTCTTTGGTGAAATATCTGTTCAAATCTTTTGTCCATTTTTAAACTGGGTAATCTGTCTCATTATTGAAGTATACAAGTTCTCTATGTATACTAGCTATAATTCTTTTATATATGTCTTGCAAATATTTTCTTCTAGTCAATGGTTTTTGAAAAGCAGCAATCTTTGCTGTTTGTGATATATTTAAGAAGCCTTTGGAAAACCAAAGAACACAAAAGTTTCCTCTTTTGATTCTTCTAGAAGTTACATTTAGGTCTCTGATCCATTTTGAGTTAATTTTTGTCAAGGTAGTCCTTGACTTTATGACATATTCAAGTTATAATGCAATGCCTTTTTGACAGTCTATTTTTCTGGTATATCTTATTGCTAACAATATGTTCTACATACAATGTTGCATTGCATAATTTGCTGATGTTATCATTCTCAGATGTTCAATTTTATGATTTGCTATTCAAAATAATGCTACATAGAAGAGGGAAGAAATGCTGAAGAAATATTGAGAAAGAGGAAGAAGAGAAGTTGTCAAAAAAATTTTACAGAGAAAGGATTCACTGAAGATTTTTCTTAACTGAACCCTACACTGATTATTTTGCTAAGATTAAAAAGCAGATTCAGGAAGCAGTGAGATGTTACAATGAAATATATGAAGTAAAAAAGAAAAGGACCAGACAATTCTTCAATTTTCTGACTAGAAACACCATCCCTATTCCTAGTGATAATCCATAAGTGACGTTCTTACTGTAACTTACAAAATGCCAACTCTTCTTCATGTCAGAGTAAAATTTTGTGATTTGTGGACTTTTTATGTTTATGTATTAAAACATATCTGTAAGTTTACATATAATGTCACCCCTCAAAACAAATAAAGATTGGATTTATAAAGATACTGGTAACAAAAGGCAGTAATAGTGGGGGACAAGAGAGAAATGAGATATTCAAAACAAAACAAAAATCTGTTGTAAGCTGGGACTGCCTGTATACAGTATGTTGTTGTTGTTGTTATGTGCCATTGAGTTGGCACTGACTCACAGCGACCCTATATACAACAGACCGAAACATTGCCCAGTCCTTGGCCAACCTCACAAATGTTGCCATGCTTGAGCCCATTGATGCTGCCACTTTGCCAATCCATCTTGCTGGGGGTCTTCCTCTTTTTCTCTGACCCTCCACCTTACCAAACGTGATATCCTTCTCCAGTGGCTGGTCCTTCCTGACAATATGTCCAAAGCATGAGAGATGAAGTTTGGCCATCCTGGCCTCCAAAAAGCACTCTGGCTGTACTTCTTCCAACACAGATCTGTTGGTTCTTTCGGCAGCCCATGGCACTTTCAACAGTCTCCTCTAACACCATAACTAAAAAGCATCAATTCTTCTGTGGTTTTCCTTATTCACTGTCCAGCTTCCGCATGCATATGAGGTTACTGAAAATACCATGGCTTGGGTCAGATGCACCTTAGTCCTCAAGCTGACATCTTTGCTATTCAACACTTTAAAAAGGTCTTGTGCAGATTTGCCTAATGAAATATGTTGTTTGATCTCTTGCCTGCTACTTCCATGTGAGTTGATGGTTGACCCAAGAAGAATGAAGTCCTTGACAACTTCAATCTTTTCTCCATTGATAAGAATGTTGTTTATTGGTCCAGTGGTCAGTATTTTTGTTTTCTTTACATTGAGATGCAATCCATAGTGAAGGCTGTGCTCTTTAATCTTCATCATTAGGTATTTTAAGTCCTCTTCACTTTCAGCAAGCAAGGTTGTATCATCTGCATATAGCAGGTTGTTAATGAGTCTTCCTCCAATCCTGATGCCACGTTTTTCTTCTAGGATTATTTGCTCAGCATACAGGTTGAATAAATATGGTGAAAGAATACAACCCTGTCGCACACCTTGCTTAATTTTAAACCATTCAGCATTACTATGTTCTGTTTGAACAACTGCCTCTTGGTCCATGTACAGATTCCTCATGAGCACTATTAAGTGTTCCAGAATACTCATACTTCACAATGTTACAGTATAGGGTAAGAGTGAAAAACCAGTTGCTGTAGAGTTGATTTTGACCCATGGCAGCCTCATGTGTGTCTCAGAGTAAAATATGATCTATACAGTTTTCAATGGCTGATTTTTCAGGGGGAGATCACCAGGCCTATCTTCTGAGGTGCTTCTGGGTGGACTCGAAATGCCAAACTTTCAGTTAGTAGCAGAGTGCATTAATCACTTGTACCACCCAGGGACTCTGAGATAAGAGTAGAGGTTAATTTTTTTTTTTTTTTCCCATCGATATTCAATTGTTTTAGCACCACCTGTTGAAAAAAATTATCCTTTCCTCAATGAATTACCTTGGCATCTTTATCAGAAAATTACTACAGACTCATATATATTGATCTTTATCTGAAGTATATACGGTTATGTGGATACTGTGTCTATATTTATGCTAATACCACACTGTCTTCATTACTGTGGCTTTATAATAAATCTTAAAATCAGAGAATGTTAAGTTTTCTAGGTGTGTTCTTTTTCAAAATAGTTTTAGTTATTTTGGGTCCTTTGGATGTCCAGGTAAATTTCTATTAACAGTATGCTAATTTCAAAATAACAACAAAAAAAATTCTGTTGGGATTTTGATTTTATTCCGTGGGAGAAAGATGAGGCTTTCTGCTCCCGTAAAGATTTACAGCTTCAGAAACCCTGTACAGGGTCGCTATGAGTTGGAACCGACTCCACAGCACATAACAACAACAACATAGGTCAACTAAGGAGCTCTGGTAGCGTAGTGGTTATGACTCGGGCTGTGAACCACAAGGTGAGCAATTCAAAACTACCAGCTGTTTTGCGGGAGAAAGATGAGGCTTTTTGCTCCCATAAAGATTTACAGTCTCGGAAACCATGTACAGGGTCACTATGAGTCGGAACCAACTCCACGGCACATAACCACTACCACCATAGGCCAACTTGGGAGGGCAACTAACATCCTAATAATATTGAGTGTTTCAATCCATGAACATGGTGCATTTCTCTACTTATTTAGGTTTTATTTTCTTCTGTCATAGTTGGAATTTTTTTTTTGAGAACTCTAGAAATTATATTGATACCTCGTCAGCTGGGCCACTTATTTCCTCTCATTTAGGCCTGGTGGTAGCTCATTACCTAGCAACAATCTCATAATTACTTTTAGGCACATATTACCAGATGGCATGACAACTGCAAATAAAACTGCCAATAAACAGGAACTTCAAGAAGGATGGTGTCCTGCTGGTACAGTGACTTAAGCATGATGCTGCTAACTGGAAGATTAGCAGTTTAAACCCACCAGCCATTCCAAGAGAGAAAGATGAGACTGTCTGCTTCTGCTTCTATAAAGATTTAAACTCTAAGGAGCAGTTCTTCGGTTTAATAGGGTTGCTACAAGTTGAAATAAACTTGATGGCAGTAGGGTTTCTTTTTTTTTGGGCGGGGGGCGGACGGATTTAAGGAAAATAAAAATATTAAGGCCACAAGTGCCTTCCAACCAACATGAACCTATACTAATAGACGTAGAACCAGATTTGTAAGGGCTGAGATGTGGCACAGAGATAAAATAATAACAAGAGTACTGGGTCAAATCAGTATGATTCCATAAAGCTGAAAATCTCACTGATCAGTATAATCAACATGTGAGCATCTGTGTCAAATAACAGAGCACTATAACATGTAAAACAGCACAGAGCATAATGGGATTAGCTTGAGATACATTCTTGGTTAGCATCACTGGGTCCTTACTGTTGGACAGGACTGAGCCCGGTTCCAGATCAAATCAAACTTTTCTTCCTGTAGGTTGGAAAAGAATAAAATTAACTCACAACCTAAAAAGGTTACAGTCACATGTAAATTAATCAAAACTGAACTCTAAAACTAAAACAATCTTTAAAGTTCCATCATTTACAAATTACGCTTATGAGAGAAAGAGGAAAGCCCAGATATACACTTTACTGTTGAATATCAGAATTATGTGTGAAGAGTGGATGCTCCAATTCAAAGTATCCAGGGGATTCTGACAAGTTTCAGTGATATCAGGCCATTGAGCCAAGCCTGAGAAGGTCTGTTTAAACAATGAGTCAGTATCAGAGATGTAAAACATCATGAAAAGAGTTAACCCTTTTTGACTGATGAATTCATGAAGAGCAAATGTATATACATGTGTAGGAGGGAGAAGGAGAGAGCAATAACCTCACAACAACAAAAGGTCCTGGCTTTATTCTTCCACCTATGAAGTTTTCTTCTTAATCTTATACTTACACATGTAAGCCCAGTACATATTTATGTACTTGGTATAAACATAACATAAGCTACTTATTCAGGGAAGAAGACTTAGCTGATAATCCAGTACTTGAAGTGCTTTGTTATGGTGGAGGTCAGCAGAGGGACACCAAACCAGAGAAAGCCAACAGCATCCTTTCCTAGTCACAGACCTCAATGGTGAAGCAGTGGCCAGTGACAGTTTCTAAGACAGTAATTTTAGGAAGGGAAAAACCAAAAAAATGCTACTTGCTCCAGGGAAATGCTAGAAAAAGACTAGGAGGAGGCTCCAAGTCAGCTTAGGAGTTGGTCACTTACAGACTAGAAGGGAAGAAAGCTAAGCTAGAGGCTCTGTCTTTTGGAAAATACCAAAATAAATAAAAGACATTCGGAAATTGCTTGACAATATGAACTTACACCATACTTCCTTGTCAAAGACTTGACTCAAAGAGACATTTCTAAATGTCTAATTCCAGAAAGAGGGAAAACAAGAGCCATAAATATACCATATGGAGCTTCCAATCTTTGGTGCTCAGGGTATAATAAAAACCCTCAGAGCTGTAATATACAAGTTCTCAAGCGGCAATAAACATAAAAAAAGTAAAGGCAACTGCCTGCTAAGGTTACAGCTTTGACCTTCCTATTACAACACTTTCATTTTCCCCTCCAAACTACTTACAGGAATAACTGCGAAGACTGTATCTTTTGCTGCAAAATATTGTTGCCAAATCTGTACAAAAAAGAGAAGGTGTTTGTGACGTGTGGGTAATCTTTTCAATCTGTGCTAAGAAATGGTGACAGTTTTTATTTCTCAGAATAATATATAAAGGGAGGAAAATTTCAACATAAAGCTTTTCTTACTGGTATATGATTGCAAACAAAGATTTAATACTTCCACATGATTAAACTGTGACTCTTAATAACAAATTCCTGTCAAAGAATCTGATTCTTAGATCTTGCTAATTATTCTGTTCAATATAAGTCTTGTGTATAACAATCTATGGAGTTCTGGTTTGGTGCTGTAGGACAAGCACTGGATTGGAAGGTTGTTTGAATCACAAAGTAGACGGTTCAAACTCACCAGCCACTCCTCAGAAACCCTATACAGGATCACCGAGTTGGAACTGACTCGACTAGCACTTAACAACAGCAACAATAAAAACAACAATCTCTCCCCCCACCCATTATCTTTTCTCTTCCTTCCCTACACACTTACTTCCTTAGTCAATTGTGGACCCTTTTTAGGGACCAAGACAGGAAACATTCAGGTCCCAGAATTTGGAGTTCTGGTAGACCTGGATATGAATCCCAGCTTCTAATCCTTTACTGGCATGCTACCTTGAACAAATTACCAAAACTCTAAATAACAACAGAAAAATGGCAGTAATAAATTTACAGGATTATTGTGAGAACTAACAAAAAATTATGTAATTATACTGGCACAGGGGAAACACTACAAATAAATGGCAACTTTTAAACTAACTTTTTAACTGCTTCTTACAGGCAGCTCTTAAAATTCTGTTTCTACAATGACTCTGCTGGATCTGAAGTCCTACCTCAGCTTAGCATCAAAGAATGGGGAGGGCATAGTTGGTCTTTATTATGCAAATACTAAAAGGTAGGGAATACTCTCAAACAATCATTCATTATTCAGCAAACATTTTTTCTACACCTTTTGGGTTACAAAGTATTGGGGGCAACACAGACAGACAGAAACCTTGCTTATGTAGGGCTTCCTAACTACACAGGGAGAAAAAGCTACATGTAAATGGCTTTACTAAAAAGTAACATATCCTAGGCATCTTATGAGAGGTATAAAGTACAAAAGCAGTTCATAGAATAACTTCAGACTGAAGTGATCAAGGAATCTACATGGAGGAAGAGAGATGTAGGCTTAGCTTTAGAAGATGGAAAACATTTTGGGAGTGATAGATGGAGGGGCAGATTGTGGAACAGACCATCAATTGCTCATATGCAAATTCACACTGAAGCTGAAGATAATGAAGAGAGCCAAAATATGACCTTGATTATATCACACCTACATTTAGAGATCACCTGAAGAACAGATTAGATACATTAAACATTAAAGACCAAAGAACAGAAGAGTTATGGGATGACAGCAAGAACATCATACAGGAAGAAAGCAAAAAGTCATTAAGAAGACAAGAAAGAAGGAAAAGATCAAAATGGATGTCAAAAGAGACTCTGAAACTTGCACTCTAGCATAGAGATGCTAAAGCAAATGAAGAAATGAGGAGGTCCAAGAGTTGAACAGAAAATTTCAAAGATCAGCTCAAGACGATAAAGCCAAATATTACAACAAAATGTGCAAAGATCTGGAGTCAGAAAACCAAAAGGGAAGAACACGCTCAGCATTTCTCAAGCTAGGGGAACTGAAGGAAAAAATTCAAGCCTGGACTATTGAAGGATTCTCTGGGCAAATTATTGAATGATGCAGAAAGCATCAAAAGAAGATAGAAGGAATACACAGTCACTATACCAAAAGGTAATGGTCTATGTTCAACTGTTTCAGGAGGTAACATATGGTCAATAGCCAATGATACTAAAGGAGTAAGTCCAAGGTGCATTGAAAGAATTGGGAAAGAACAGGGCACCAGGAATTGATCGAAATAAAAATTTCTTTCAAGATAGTGAGGTGGAACTGGAGGCACTCATTCATCTATGCCAAGAAATATGGAATACAACTATCTGGCCAACTGATTGCAAAGAAATCTGTTATTTGTGTCCATTCCAAGGAGCGGTGACCCAACGGATTGTGGAAATCATTCGACAATATCTTTGATAGCCAATGTGAGTAAAGTTTTACTAAAGGTAATACAGAAATGGCTACAAGCATACATTGACAGAGAACTTCCAGAGGTTCACGACGGATTCAGAAGAGGCCATGGAACGAGGCATATTATTGCTGATGTCTGATGGATCTTGGCTGAAAGCAGAGAATACCAGAAAGATGTTCACCTGTGCTTTATTGATTATGCAAAGACTTTCAATTGTGTGGATAATGACAAGCTATGGACAACATTGTGAAGTATGAGTATTCCAGAACACTTGATTGTGCTCATGAGGAATCTGTACATGGACCAAGAGGCAGTTGTTCGAACAGAACATGAGAACACTGAATGGTTAAAAATTAAGAAAGGTGTGTGATAGGGTTGTATTCTTTCACCATACTTATTCAACCTGTATGCTGAGCAAATAATTTGAGAAACTGGGTTATATGAAGAAAAACGTGGCATCAGGATTGGAGGAAGACTCATTAACAACCTGCGATATGCAGATGATACAACCTTGCTTGCTCAAAGTGAAGGAGACTTAAAATACCTAGTGATGAAGATCAAAGAGCACAGCCTTCACTATGGATTGCATCTCAATGTAAAGAAAACAAAAATCCTGACCACTAGACCAATAAACAACATTCTTATCAACGGAGAAAAGACTGAAGTTGTCAAGGACTTCATTCTTCTTAGATCAACCATCAACACACATAGAAGCAGCAGTCAAGAAATCAAATGACATATTGCGTTAGGCAAATCTGCAGCACAAGACCCTTTTAAAGTGCTGATGAGCAAAGATGTCAGCTTGAGGACTAAGGGGCACCTAACCCAATCCATGGTATTTTCAATAACCTTATATGCATGCGAAAGCTGGGCAGGAAGACCACAGAAGTTGAGTTATGGTGTTGGAGGAGAATATTGACAGTGCCATGGGCTGCCAAAAGAACCAACCAATGTGTGTTGGAAGAAATGCAGCCAGAGTGCTCTTTGGAGGCTAAGACAGCCAAACTTTGTCTCTCATACTTTGAACATATTGTTAGGAGGGAACAGTCACTGAAGAAGGATATCATGTTTGGTAAGGTAGAGGGTCAGAGAAAAAGATGGATTGGCAAAGTGGCAGCATCAATGGGATCAAGCATGGCAACAATTGTGAGGTTGGCCCAGGACCGGGCAGTGTTTCGTTCTGTTGTTCATAGGGTTGCTATGAGTCAGTACCGACTCGATGGTACCTAACAACAACAACAAGATGCAATGAGGAAAACTTTCCAGTCAGAGAGAGTAACATGTATGATGTTGCATCTAGCTTTTTATCACTTATCATTGTATTATATGTATGCTTTGTCTTCATGCTTTTCAATGCCACTATTCTTATTGTTCTCCATGCCTTTTCACAAGTTATTGTCTGTGTTCCTAACCAATATACTATACTTCTTCATAATGAAAGCAGAACTTTAAGAGGGTTCAACTGTTGAGGATCTAATAGGTGGAAAGGGAATGGGAGAAATTGGAGAAGGGAAGTCTATTTGGAGGTAGTATAGTAATTCAGTTTGAGAGTACTAATAGTTTAAAATCAGATGTGGAGAATAGAAATAAAAAATGTAAAAGGGGAAGGTGAGCTGATAAGACATACAGGAGTGAGACCCAGAAAGACCAAGCTTCTTATGCCTCCATTCTTTACGTAATTTATCACCTTTATTTTTATGACATTTTGACAAGAAAGAGGTGTCAGGAAATGTGTGCTCTTTTTCACATTTAGATTTGGTTCACAGAGCACACATTTTCATAGTATGTCAACTCATTTTTATTCATTACCTGTTTTATTTCTTCTGCTGTCTTGTCTTTCACCATCTCAATGTTAAAGATTGAATTTAGAGTCTGAAAGAAAATAAAAGGCGATTAATATCCAGAATTTAAAAAACCAAAACCCAGCTTAATTTTCTCTCTTGGCACTGTGGAAGCCATATGTCAGGAGAGTGAAGTAGATCTGCATAAATAGAGAACAAGCATAAGAAAACCGGCCTACTCTAAGGAAGTGAGCCTTCAGGCCCAGGCAGAATTTCAGTTTTATTTCTGGGGAGTATTTATAGGTTACAGTGTAGTTCCCATCACCACCCATGTGTCAATTTGTTTTACTATGGTCAGGTTTTCATGTTGCTATGAGGATGGAAGCTATGCCACCCATATTTTACATACCAGCACAGTCACCACATTGGTAGGTTTAAGCAGAGCTTCCAGGCTACGATAGACTAGGAAGTAAGGCATGGAGCTCGACTTCTGAAAATCAGCTAATGAAACCCTGTAGACCACTACAGCAAAATGTCCAACATAGTGCTGTAATATGAGCCCCCTAGGTTGGAAGGCAATCAAAATACACGGTGGTCATAACAGCAGGCTCAAGCATACCACTGTTTTATACATGGGGTCTCAGAGAGTCAGAGTTGACTCAGCAGTAACTAACATAACACAACATAATGCATATAACGTTACATAACATAGCGTGTACTTTCCAAATGCTTTACGCTCTCCTATCAGCCCCTCAGCACTTCGTAGCTGGTAAGAGAAAGTTTAGAAGTTATTTTTAATTTAATTGCTATTCTAACAAGGGTGGGTCCTATTTGCAATTGATTAAGAGAAAATGTGTTTTTATTTGGTTTCAGAGCTACTTCACATAGAAAAGAAAAGGGTGACTATATTTTCTTCACATTTCCTCTAGCACCCCCCCAAGGACTCACACTATGCTAGGGGTCACATCAAGGACACACACATAAAAATCTATGAAAACTTCTCATCTGTATGGTTGAAAAAGCACCTTACATGAAATTACTGAACCACTATAAATATTTTCAAATTTGCAGCCTCTTGTTAAGACATATTCCATGACTTCAGAATTGGGTCTCTGTATTTAAATGAAAACCTACCTTATCCTTAGTGAATCCTCTGCTCATAGACTGTTTCCCCATGGTGTCTGTCTAAAATACAAGATGAGACAAGAGCATTAATTTCCACTTTACTCATAAGAAAAAGACCACCACTCTAGATGAGGTACCCTTCTCATTAAGTAATTTTATATTTGATAACTCAGTTTTCTCCATTCTTTATAATATCCTGAAGACATTGTTCTAAAAGTTATTATTTGTGAAACATCTTTCTTCTCAAGAATCTTCTGTTAGTAACTGAGACTCTGGAGATGAGAAAGAATTTCTCAGCCAGAAGAAGAAACTAATCCGTGTGGGAAGATGTACAACCAGAATGCTCCTTTGAAGTCAGGATGGCAAGACTTCATCTCTCACACTTCGGACATACTACCACAAGGGATCAGTCCCTGGAGAAGGTTATCATGCTAAGTAAAGTGAAGGTCAGCAAAAAAGAGGAAGATTCCCCACCCGCCCCCCACCAATGAGATAGAATGACACAGTGGTAGCAGCAAAGGACTCAGCTTAACAATGGTTGTAAGGATGGTGCAGGATCGGGCAGTGTTTAGTTCTGTTGTGCACAGGATCGCTGTGAGTCAGAATCGACTTGATGACACCTAACAAGAGCCACTAGTTACTGACTAGTACTACTCTGGTACGGAGAATCCATTCTGAACTTGCTTCTGTGAATATGAGGGATTCCTTCTCCAAAGGAGGCCTGCTTGGCCTTCCTGTGTTATGCCCTCTGATATGTGTGTTCCCAATTGAGCTATAGTTGGGACGAGAAACTTAAAGATGTATTTCTTACAGCTGTTTCTTATACCTGACAGTACTTTTTTTTAATGTTTTATTGTGAATTATGTGGTAGTTTACATGGGAGAACATTAGCTTTACATTCATCCTATCTTATATCGTTTCATTGCCATGATTAAAAAATCCTCTCCATGCATCATCAAACAACCAAAGGGTATACCCTGCAAGCCTGCTCCCCAGTCGTCAGCACACAGCCCCTTCTCCTCCTCTGGGTCTAAAGTCCCCAGCCACTCCATCAATGTCTCTGTTTCCATCTCTGGTGTCACTGCTTCTCTGGGTAGGGTCCTGCTCTCTGCTTTCTCCCTTGATGGTACCAGGGACCTCTGTTCCTAGACTGAAAAGTCAATCACTCCCTTCCTTTTGGTACAAAATGTCTACCTTTACATTTCCAACCCTCACAATCAGTCCTGATAACCATTATTCACTATTGTATCACAAGAGACCGATCTGCATTTCCTTTCATCAGCCCCGCCTAAACAGACTGGATACTACTAAGTGGAGATTCTACCTTCCTCCACGCCCTAAAGATCTAGGCTCCCTCTTGAAAGCTTGTAAGCCAGTCCCTTCTTGCCTTTGTAGCCCCCCCCCCCCATTTTGGGGGTAGCCAATGTCCAAGTTGCCCACCCCCTGACTGTACTTTTAATGACTGGGGTTACCAGCTGACTAGAGTTTTATCCAGTATTCAGTCTTAACATTCTCTCTTCAAATTATTGTTGTTGTTAAGTACCGTCAAGTTGGTTGTGACCCGTAGTGACCCTGAATAGGAGCAGATGGTGAACTTGAACTGCTGACCTTGAGGTTCAAACTGACTTTGCAGTCCAGCACATTAACCCACAGAGCCACACCAGAACTCCCCACAGCGCCCTACTCAAATTACACTCCTGAAAAAAGGCCAAGAACTGAAAGCAGTTATTTTCCCTCCCCTAGCCTTCTATCTCTGATAAAGGTCTGGCAAGAATTTGTACATGTATTTTAAATTGTCTCTAGTCATACAGATGGATTGTCCTAAGTTGTCCACTTAGTCACTCAGTCGAAGAACAGGCCTTTCAGAGGAAAGGAGCACAGTCTAAACCTGGAATTCTGAGGCTGAAAAGTCTTTCAGTATAAAATCCTGCCTTTTTTGCACTGTGTTTTCATGAATACAAACCTTTCAGAAATAATGCCCACAGAACCTGTAAGAACAAATCGGACAAAAGCCTGGTGTAGAAAAATCTGTTGGATACACTGGTCTTTTTGGCCACATTCCTCTTTATAGGCAGCATTCTAATGCAGCCTCACCGTCCTATGAAACCATCCAAAGGAGAAAAAATAATTTTCACTTCATCTTTATATCACTGACCCTCAAGTGTACATGAAAACAAAACAAAGCTCTGTTTGCACAGTCACCTTCACATTTTAATCACCAAGTCCCATGTAGTCTTTCTCTACAATGTCCCTCCAACTCATTATTGGTTTCCATTTTCATTTGTAGAAGTAAAAAATTTAAGTCCCTAAGTATAAGCATATTATATTTTACCAAAGCTAAGACATCAGCGGTTTAAGATGTACCATTATTTTATGTACCAGAAAATATCAATTAAACAAAAACGTAATACTTTCACATGGTATCTATTGTAAGGTATTTTCAGATATTAAAATGTAAAAACCAAAAAACCAAAAATGTGTGCTTTAAAATTGATGAAATGAGGTAATTAAAATTAGAGTTGAGGGGAGTAATAAACTTTGCAGTCTAGGAGCAGAGGTCTCTGGGACCATGAAGGGAGAAGAGCGGAGAGCGGGACCCTACCCAGAGAAGCAGTGATGGAGGCAGAAACGATGACGTGGAACGATGGAGCAGCTGGGGACTTTAGACCCAGAGAGGGAGAGGGGCTGTGTGCTGACGACCGGGGCGTTGGGGAGTGGGGGGAAGGGGAGCAGGCTTGCAGGGTATACCCTTTGGTTGGTTGATGATGCATGGAGGGGATTATAACCATGGCAATGAAATGATATACAATAGGATGAATGTAAAACTAATGTTCTCCCATGTAAATTATCACATCATTCAGAATAAAACATTAAAAAAAAAAATTAAGATTTGAGATTCCCCACCCACCCCACCCCACATAGAGCTGCAGGCCTATGGTAAACTGTGAACACCAGCCTCTGTTCCACAGGATGGGGTTTGTCAAAGTTGTGAAGAACAAGGCCTACTTCAAGAGACATTAAGACAAGAGGTTAAAACTGATTACTATGTTCAAAAATGCTTGGTAATCCAGGATAAACATCAGTACAATACATCCTAACACAGGATGATCGTTTGTATAACCAACAGAGATATAATTTGCCCGACTGCTTACACCTGTATAGAAGGGGATATGAATGTCTGCACAGCTTGTACTCACAAACTCCCAAAGTATGGTATGAAAGTTGGTCAGAAAAATTATTGGCCTGCTGCTGGCCCACAGGCTTCTCAATAGGTTTGTTGTTGTTGTTATGTGCCGTGGAGTCGGTTCCGACTCATAGCAACCCTGTACAGGATTTCCGAGGCTGTAAATCTTTACGGGAGCAGAATGCCTCATCTTTCTCCTGCAGAACAGCTGGTAGTTTCGAACTGCTGACCTTGTGGTTCACAGCCCGATTCGTAACCACTACGCTAGGAGGCCAAATGGAGGTAACTGGAGACAAATACAATCTGGGAAGCATTGATGGTCAACTTGGTGCCTTCAGCTGCTATTTGGATACAGACTTTGCCAGAACTACTACTGGAAATTAAGTTTTGGGACTCTGAAGGGAGCTGTGGATGTAGGCTTGTCTATCCCTCATAGTACCAAGTGATTCCCTGGTTATGATTCAGAAAGCAAGTAATTCAATGTAGATGTACACTGGAAACACATCATGGGTTAGAACATTGCAGATTTTAAGTGTTACCTAATGGAAGAAGATGAAGATACTTACAAGAAACAATTTCTCAAAACATAAAGAACAATGTAACTCCAGACAAGAGGGAGGAGATGCATAAGAAAGCCCATTTATGAAAAGAAGCCTAAGAAAGATGTTAAAAAGAAGAGATGGAGTTGTCTCAAAATGTCTCTTGCCCAGAAGAAAGATCTGGGTAGCTTAGAAGAAGGCAAGCTTTCAGAGTTCAGGAGTGTTGCTGAGAGCTAAACCAAACCACAATTTTCTGAGACTATTCCAGAGAAACACATGCAAAACAACAACAACAACAACAAAAAAAAACACACAAAAAACTAGAGTTGAAATTGTATGTCAAAAGTGTTAAGAACACTTAACACAACATTTAAATGAGTGCATAACTGTCCCCTAGGGATGCTTTGGAAATCTGTGAGGGCACTTTTTAATTGTCACAATAATTAATTTGAATGTGATGCCTGTATTTATGGGAGGGCCAGGGATAATACCAAATACTAGAAGAACTGCAGTTTGCAGATGAGTTCTATATAAAGAAGGCTATTTCCCTCGTCCTGCACAACTCTTCAATGTCTAGCCAGCCATTCTTATAAGTGGAAAACTTTTTCATACACCTGGGCCTAGAGCCTAACTCCATTTTGCTTTTATTAAAAAAAAAAAAAAATGACTTTAATAAACATTGAATTTTCTATCAATACAACTACTATATAACTGAGAGAAGACTACATTGTGGACTTTCAGGTCATTGACAACACAGCTCATGGTTTTGAAGTCATCAATGTAACATCCCTGTACCAGTCAGCATTTGCTGCTGCTATGGTCATGGTGATTTCACATATAGGTAAATATTTCTGACTACATTCATTCTCATAGTAATGCTACGCCCAAGAATTAACATACGCCTAAGACAGGCAGCGTGTCCCTTAAACAAACAATAAGGAGGATTCGGATGCAGACCGTGCAAACCCGGTCAGGAGGCCAAGCCCCTGTGGGCCTAAGCGTTGTTGACCGTCCAAACCATAGGCTCTGAGGATCAGACTTTAGCTACCTAGTAGACATAGCAAACTGTCCCTCATCTGATTATTCAGTAATGCTTGTTAGTAATCTCATACATGAGCCCTGGATATCCACAGACAAATGTAAAAACCTTCCCTAAAAGCCGAGACTGTAAATTCCAAAAAGGCAAGTCCCCCCCATCAAAAAAATAAATAAAAAAAAGCTAAAGAGGATGATATATGGAGGGGATAATAATCAATGTAATGAAACAAGCTATATGAATGGTTGAATGTGAAGCTGATGATGTGCCCTGTAAACTTTCACTCAATCCAAAATAAAAACATTTAATAAAAAAAAAAAGACTTAACATACTAAAATATGTATTTAAAAATATTTTCCTTTATATTATGATTAGGGTATTACAGATTCCTACCATATCTCAACTCGATGGCACTTAACAACAACAACAACCATACCCCAAATTTTGTGTGGCTTGTATTATCTAGATTTCATTTCAGGATAGAAAAGGGAAAATTAAAAGAAAAATATATAATAAAAAAGTGATGTTGAGTCCAATATAAGGAACCAATAACAAAGTAGAGAAAAGGCTTTGGGAATGAAAAGTACAAGGCCAGTCATTAGCCTTCCTGTAGGTTGCTATAAGTTGGAATTGACTTGACAGCATTTAACGACAACAACAACAAATCTAGGTAAAGAAAAAAATAAGCAAATTTTCACCTTAAGAGTAGCCATAATTTAAATTAAATCTTTATTTATTCAGCATGTCATTATCATGAAGTTGAATTTCTGTTTACAAAAAGGGTCAAAAAGCTTTCCTATATAGTACTGAAAGTTTAATACAGCAATATTTCCAAGAGCCATTGATCTGTAACCTTGATTATGCACAATGAATCTTTAGTATAGGAAATTATTTATTCACAGAGAGTTGTAAATGATGTGTGTCACAGAAGGTTGAAATTGTTCACCCATCTTGTGATGATTAACCCACTGACTACTGATTTTGTTCTAATCAACTAAGTTATTAAAAAAGTAAGTTTTCTGAAAAGTAGAATACCCACGGCAATAAATAAATAAACATATCTAAGTTGCCTTTAAAACAGAATCCTAGTTTTCCATTATTAGTGACCTTATTTCTAGCTCTCAGCAGCCCACACCTGGATTACTGCACATAGTCCCTGGTTCCAGCTTCTCCCATTCCTCCACCTGCCTTTGTAAATAAGTCTTACTGGAAGATAGTCATATCCAATCATTTATTTATTGTCCATGGTTGCTTTTGTACTACAACAATAGAGATAAGTGGTTGCAACAGAGACCAAATAGCCCACAGAGTCTAAAATATTTACTATCTGGCTCTTTACAAAAAAAAAAATTGCCAACCCCTATTCTACATTCAAATCCCATCCATCCTTCCTAGTCTAGGACAGGTTCCACCTCCCCTGGGAAATCTAATCCCCATAGCCCACTGCATGTGTAGTGGTCTGCTAGACAGCACTCCAGGGGAGCAGAACTATGTCTTTTATCCCTTTACATCTCCACCATGACCAGAGCACCTTGCCCAGAAAGAGGAGAATACACATTTGTGGATGGAGACTGAACCCAGTAGAAAGATATTCAGTACATCCAGCTGGTCTATCAATGAGCCCACTCCCAGAGTGGGCTCATTGATAGGGTGGTTTATATAATGATGAGTCAACCATATAAACACAAGGGCCAGGTCTTACCTTTTGTTCCATACATTTGATAAAGTCACCTTGCCTGGAGTGTCCTACTGGCTGCTTCTGAAACTCACTGCGCTTCTCCAGGCGAGACTCAAAAGCAGCAGGGTCAGATCTGATCAAAGGTAAACCAGAGGTTAAACCATCAGGGCTGGTTCTGATTTTGAAATAAAAAGGCATCATATTCTATCTCCATAGAGAGTAGAAGAGATATTCAGAGCTGAAGGACTTACTTTCAGTTACCTAGAACAGAGCAGAAGCCTCAAAACAGGACAGGACAAAAAAGGTAAGAAAAAAAAACAACTAGTTATTAAACTACAATCAATTCTCAAGGGTCCTGTGTAGCATGTTCTCCTGCAGATTATTCCCTAGAGTGACAAAGAGCTTGGTCCCTCCTCAGATGTACATAGGCTCCTTAGGATGCGAAAGGGTACTGTGAGTCATGTGGCGTGTTACTTCTTACAGCATCCCTTCTAGGTATCAAAGTTTTACTTCAGCACTTCCAGCTTTTTCAGCTTTCAGTATGGGTCATGACTCAATGTAAAGAAGAAGAAGAAAAAAATCCTCACAAATGCACCAATAAACATCATGATAAACAGAAGATACACATTGATTTGTAATCCATATTGAAAGCTTCATTCATGGGCACTTTTTATTAGGAAAAATTCTGAACCAAAATTTCTCTCTGTGACTTTCACTGTCAGGAACAGGAGAAAATGCCTCATTCCTTCTATATGAATACTTGAAAATTGCTATTGTGACTTCTTAGGTTTTTCTTCTCTAGGTTAATTCTCACCTTTTTCTCAGTCCTTCCTCATATGATGTCATTAGGTGTCGTCAAGTCAGCCCTGACTCATAACAACCCTATGTAGAACAGAATGTAACACTGTCCAGTCCTGTGCCATCCTCATGATTGGTATGTTTGAGCTCATTATTGCAGCCACTCTGTCAATCCATCTAATTGAGGGTCTTCCCTTTTCACTGATCCTCTACCAAGCATGCTGTCCTTTTCTAGGGACTGGTTCCTCCTGACATGTCCAAAGTACATGTGGCAAAGTCGCATCATACTCACTTCTAAGGGGCATTCTTCCAAGGCAGATTTGTTTTGTTTTTTTTATGGCAGTTCATGGTATTGTCATTATTCTTTGCCAACACCATAATTCAAATGTTTTCACATGCATATGAGATGACTGAAAATCATGGCTTGGGTCAGGCATACCTTATTCCTCAAAGTGAGATCTTTGCTCTTTACCACTTGTATAATGAACTACTGGACCTAGACATGGTCGTGACAATTTCAATCTTTTCTCTGTTTATCATGATGTTGTTTATTGGTCAACTGTGAGGATTCTTTTTATTTTTTGTAATAAACAATTTTTTTCTTCTTGCTTTATTATTTTTTAAAACTTTAGTGACTTGAGTAAAGGTTTACAGACAGTATCATCAGTTTTATATTAAACAATGAAACATTGTTTCATCTCAATGATTACAATCCCTTCCATGCAACAACCGTTATCCCACTTGTTTCCTATTTCCATTCCACCCACCTTCCCATCTCTTCTCAACTTTGTCCTTAGTAAATGTTGCCCTTTTGATTTTGAATGATTGACCATTCCATGGTGAATATACCTTACTAGTGTTGTTGTTCCCCCTATAAACCTATCTACTGCTTGGCTGAAAATTATGTCATGAGGTTAAGTTCTTTTCCTGACCTGAAGGATGGTCGAGGTCTAATAGTCTCAGCTGTGAGGATTTTTGTTTCCTTTACATTGAGCTGTAATCCATACTGAAGGCTGTATTCTTCAATCTAAGTGCCTCAATTCTTCTCTGCTTTCAGCAAGCAAAGTTATCATTTGTACATCACAGGTTGTTAAAGAAACTTCTTCCGATTCTGATGCCAGTTCTTCATACAGTAATATTTCTTGGATTATTTGTTCAGCATACAGAAATACGGTGAAAGGATACAACCCTGCTGCACACCTTTCCTAATCTCAAATCACGCAGTATCCCGACTGCCTCTTGGTCTATGTACATTTCACATAAGCACAATTAAGTGTTCTGGAATTCCCATTCTTCCCAATGTTACTCATAATTTGTTATTATCTACATAGTGAAATGCCTTTGCAAAATCAATAAAACACAAGTAACCTTTTATTTTTATTTTTTTTGTAGTCTCTGCTTTCAGCTAATATCCATCTGAAGTCAGCAATTGATATCCCTTGTTACACGTCCTCTTCTGAATCTAGCTTGAAGTTTTGGCAGTACCCTTTTGATGTACTGCTGCAACTGTTTTTGATTTACCTTCAGCAAGATTATACTTGCGTAATGTTAATGATATTGTCAGGTCATTTCTATATTCTATAGGATCACCTCTCTTTGGAAGGGACATAAATATGGATCTCTTCCAATTGGCTGGCCAGGTAGCTATCACCCAAATTTCTTGGCATAGACTAGTGAGTGCTTCTAGTGCTGCATCAGTTTGTTAAAACATTTCAATTTGTATTCCATCAATTCTCAGAACTTGTTTATCACTAATGCCATCAGTGCAGCTTGGTCTTCTACCTCCGGAAATAGTTAAATGTTGATTAATTATTTTCTATCCTACCAAATCCTCTCCTTAGCCGCTTTCAATTTCACCTTTGATTTCCTTCAGCTCTTTCCACTTGACTTCTTGAGATCCTCCCAGGGCACTCTCACACCACCTCATCCCTCCACTTTCCACCTCTTCCCTCTAAAATCTGAGTAGTAGTGATTGTTGTTATTGTTGTTAAGTGTTGTTGAGTTGGTTCTGACTCATAACTTCACTATCTGGGGTTTCTAAGGAGCGGCTGGTGGGTTTCAACCTTAGACAGGGTCACTATGAGTTTGAGCCTACTCTATGGCTACCCCTCAGATTTTAGAGGGAAGAACAGGAAAGTAGAGAGGGCTGAAGTAGCTGTTAGAGTGCCCTGGGGTAGTGGTAGGAACCCTGGATTCACAGTCAGACCACCCAAGTTCTGCACTTCAACCAACTGTGTGTGTGATCTTGCAAAGCCTTACTCAACCTCAGTTTCCTCATCTGAAGGAGTTCAGTTGATGATCCAATAGTCTTTGACCTTCTACTACCATTCCCTGCAGTCAGGGCCCTCAGCGAGGAGTCTAGGGATCCTAGTTCTGGGCCAGGTCACAGCTAGCTCAATGCAACCTTGAGCAAGCCAAGCTCTAACCTTAGGAGGCTCTATTTTCCCATTTCTATAATGGAGACAGGTCTTTTGGAGCTGCCTGCCTCTTTGGGCTGCCATAAGTGTCCATTTCAGCGTTTTGAGAACTAAAGTGCAATGACAGAAAATGCAGATTCCCAGTTCTGTCAATAACTAGCTGTGTGATGGTAAGCAAGACTTAGCCTCTCTGAACCTCATATACATCATCATAAGAGTGGGGACATTAACAATGCCCACCTCACAGGACTATGTAAGGGCTGAAAGCACAGAACAGACGCAGTTCCCCTACCCAACCCCCACAAACTGGCCCAGGCCCGCACCTGCGCAGTCGCTGAATCTTGTCCCGATAGCGGTCGTAGAAGGGGTTGGCTTCGAGCTCTGCCGCTACCCCGTTGCCGTCGGCGCCCCCCGCAGGCCCGCCCGAGCCCCGGCGCACCGAGAACACGCGCAACTGAACGGGTGAAACAAGCCCCAGGCCCAAGGCGCGGCTGCGCACGGTGCACAGACCCCGATAGAGGCCGGCCACCTGCAGGACAGCTGGACCCGCACCCCCCGCCGCCGCCGTCAAAGCCGCCATGACGGCCCCCTCCTCTTCCTCCAGCGCGCCGGCTTCAGCCCGCGGTCCGCGCGCTCGCTCCATCGGCCTCCGGGTCCGCTGCGCCCGCGCTGCAGAACCGAGGTTCCGCGCACCTAACGTTCCGCGCGGGGAATGGTGAGGTGGGCTACGTAGCGGAGGAGGGGGCCCGTCGCTACGGCTTCCGCCTTGTGCTCGCGGCACCCGGTGTGTCCCACGACCCGTCTCCACCCCGGGAGCCTGCCTGAATTCACTCCTTCCGCTGGGGACCAGCAGCCTCTGCGCGCCAACGCTCCTCTTGAAAGCCTCCGAGCTTGTTTCGTTTAAATTGTCTTGGCTGTCACTGTAGTAGCCGCCCATCAACACAAGGTCGTTTTATCAACTATTATCACAGTAGCAATTTCTCTTTACTGAACATTTCTATGCGCAAGACATGATCTGCTTCGTTATCTTGTGAGACGGGTATTATCCTTAACAGAGAAAAAAACTCAATCGGAGAATTAAGTGGGTAGTCCAAGTTCTTGCCAAACGCTTAACTCTTTTAGGATGCGAGTACTTTCCTAAACATTGTCTCTCTCAGTTCCCTGACATCCACCTTGAGTTTTAGCCAAACTGAACTCTCCTCTTCTAAACGTTAACTGCCAGTGAGTGGACTCATCATGACTCCACGAACAACAACAGGATGGGACCATTGTGATCCATAAGTTTTTCATTTGCTAATTTTCTAAAGTAGACTGCCAGGTCCTTCTTGCTAATTTTTCTAGTTTGGAAACTCTATTGAAATGTGTTCAGCACCATAGCAACATGGAAGCTTCTACTGTCAGACAGGTGATGACTGCATTGGCTGGAAATTGAATCTGGGTCTTCCACATGGGTCTTTGGACTCCTGGTGTGGTGCAGTACTGGTCTGCGAACCAGTTCTGAACTGGTGCTGTTCAAACCCACCAGTTGCCCCTCGGAAACCCTATACAGGGTGGCTATGAGTCAGAATCAACTCGACAGCACTTACCAACATTGTTGTTAAGTGCCATCAAGTCATTCTGACTCATAGTTATCCAGTATAGGATTTCTGAGGTAGAGTGACTGGTGGGCTCAATCCGTGTACCTTGTGGTTTGCAGTCTAGTGCTTATCATATGGAGTCACCGCACTCCCTCAATGTCTCACATGGAAGGCTAGAATTCTACAACTGAACTACCACTGCTCTTCTCCTCTCTAAGACACTAGGATTTGTCTCCGAGTAGCCTTTATTCCGACTGCTGATCCCTGGAATGCTTCTCTTCCTGTCAACCCAAATGCCACCAGTTTTCTTCACCCTATAAATCAGGTGTGCATCAAAAGAAGATGGAAGGAACAAACAGTCACTGTACCAAAAAGAAATGGTCAGTCTTCAACCGTTTGAAGAGGTAGCATATGATCGAGAGCCAATGATAAATGTTAAAGGGAGAAGTCCAAGGTGCATTAATGGTATTGGCAAAGAACAAGGCTCTAGGAATTGATGGAATACAAACTGGAATCTTTCAACAAACTGATGCAGCATTGAAGGCACTCACTCATCTATGCCAAGAAATTTGGAAGACAGGTACATGGCCAACTGACGAAGAAATCCATATTTGAGCACATTCCACACATTCCATAGAGAGGTGAACCAGTGGAATGCAGAAATCATCTGACAATATCATCAATATCACGTGAAAGTAAAATTTTGATGTAGTTTAAAAATGGCTGCAACAGTATCCTGACAGGGAACTGCCAGAGGTTCAAGCCGAATTCAGATGAAAACACTGATTGAGATATATCATTGCTGACATCAGATGGGTCTTGGCTAAAGCAGAGACTATCAGAAAGATATCTGCCTATGCCTTATTGACTACACAAAGGCTTATGACTGTGTGGATCATGAGAAGCTATGGACAGTGTTGTGGAGAATGAGTATTCCAGAATACTTAATTGTACTCATGAGGAACCTGTACATAGAGGAAGAGGCAGTCATTCTACCAGAACAAGAGGATACTGAATGGTTTAAAATCAGGAAAGATATGAACCAGGGTTGTATTCTTTCACCATACTTAATTCAGTCTGTATGCTGAGTAAATAATCTGAGAAACTGGATTATATGAAGAAGAACCT
>NW_006408544.1:8112381-8113916 GCF_000296735.1 Chrysochloris asiatica
AGGCGGGGCTGATGCAATGAAATGTAGACGGGTCTCTTGTGATACAATAGTGAATAATTGTTTTCAGGACTGATTGTGAGGGTCAGAAATGTAAAGGTAAACATTTTATAGCAAGGAGGGGAGTGATTAACTTTTCAGTCTAGGAGTGGAGGTCCCTAGGACAATCAAGGGAGAAGAGTAGAGAGTGGGACCCTACCCAGAGAAGCAGTGATGCCTGAATTGGAGTCAGAGATGATGACGTGGAGCAATGGAGCAGCTGGAGACTTTAGATCCAGAGAGGGAGAGTGACTGTGTGCTGAAGACCTGGGGGGTACAGGGGAACGATTGCATGGAAGGGATTGTAACCATGGCAATGAGATGGTATAAGAGAATGAATGTAAAACTAATGTTCTCCCATGTAAACTATCACATAATTCACAATAAAACATTTAAGAAAAAAAAAATACTTATAAAGATCAAAGACCACAGCCTTCAGTATGGTTGCATCTCAGTGTAAAGAAAACACAAATGCTCACCACTGGACCAATAAATAACATCATGATAAATGGAGAAAAGATTGAAGTTGTCAAAGATTTCATTTTGCTTGAATCCACCATCAACACTCATGGAAGTTGTTGTTGTTTAGTGCCGTTGAGTCAGCTCTGCCCCATAGTGACCCTGTATAGGGTTTCCAAGGAGCAGCTGGTGAGCTTGAACCACCAACCTCGCAGTTCAAACAGCTTTGCAGTCTGGCGCATTAACCCACAGTGCCACACCAGACCTCATGTAAGTAGCAGTCAGGAAATCAAACAACATACTGCATTAGGCAATTCTGCAGCATAAGACCTCTTTAAAGTATTCAAGAGCAAAGATGTCAGTTTGAGGACTAAAATGCATTTGACCCAAGCCATCGTACTTTCAGTGCATGTGAAAGTTGGACAGTGAATCAGAAAGACCATAGAAGAATGGATGCATTTGAGCTATGGTGTTGAAAAAGACTATTAAAGGTACTATGGTCTGACAAAAGAACAAACAGATTTGTGTTAGAAGAAGTACAACCAGAATGCTCCTTAGAAGCCAAGATAGCCAGACTTTGTCTCTTAGTCTAGATACATTATCAGAAGGGACCAGTCCCTGGAGACGGACATCATGTTTAGTAAAGTGGAGGGTCAGTGAAAAAGATGGAGTACAGGAGGTGGGGCTTGATGGCAGATAGGGTAGAGGTGCAGTGAAGCTCTCCATGAATAATACCACAGAATACCAGATAAAGCAGGTTCAGGGGAGAGCCCCAAAAACCTGAACCACATAGGTAGGAATATTTTTAAAAGTTTGAAGGCTTATTTATAGTTAGTGGAACTCGTAGCAGAAGTAAGAAATCTCGTACTTTAGAATCTGCTGGGTTCAGCAGCCTGAGCCAACAACTTGGGCAAGACCAAATGGCGAGACCAAGTGGGGAAACAAACAGACGCACCACGGAATCACACTACGGAAACCCTAGAGCAAAGGTGGACAATATACTGGTTGGTTTTGCATTGTTCAGATTTTTTTTTTTTTTT
>NW_006408544.1:8127701-8159645 GCF_000296735.1 Chrysochloris asiatica
CCCCCATGTGGTCTCACCCAAGATGGTGGCTCCCGGAGCAGCCCAGTGTCCCGGACTAGAAAGCGATAGACTTCTTGCTTCTGCCACAAATTCCCCCAGCTGTGAGCCTTCCAACCTTCTAAGTATTCCTTTATATGTGGTTCAGAGTTCTGGAACCATTCCCTGAGCCTGCTTGGTCGGGTATTCTGTGTTGTTGTTGGCGGAGCTCTCTGCTATACGTCCACCCGATCCTCCATCTTGTTTGTTCTCTAGAAGAGACTTCTTGAAAGAAAGACTGACAGGAAAAATACAAAACAATAATGACAGTCCAACTGACTACTACAAGAACAAGCAAGTTGCTCGCCCAGGAGATGTCAAGGAAAGTGGTCGGGTCCCCTCAGGGCAAAACCCCCTTCCAAGACTAAGCCTCAGTGGGAATATACGAGCAGACATGCACTCTGACTGGTGACCACGTTGGTCACTGATAAAGAGAAGTGAGGGAAAAACAAAAATGAAGCTGTGAGCTAAGCCTTACCGTGTTCAATAGACTCCTGTGAATTCAGGTGGAGACTTGATTGGTCAGTAGTATGGCAAGACCTGGGGACTCCTGGGCCCAGACTCAGTGACATAGCCACTGGAGAACTAGAGTGGAGAGTGAAGCGTTCAGCTGATAAGAAGAGAGGGCATATGTACAAGAACACCCACACTTGAAGATAATACCCATTTGACCTGGCTTCAGTGGTGGCACCCTACCCGGAGAAACAGTGAAGCCAGAGATGGAGGCAGAGATGATGACGTGGAGAGATGGACACACTGGGGACTCTATATCCAGAGAGGGAGAGGGGCTGTGTGCTGATGATAGGAGGCGGGCTTGCAGGGTGTACCCTTTGGTTGGTTGATGATACATGGAGGGGATTGTAACCATGGCAGTGAAACGATATACAATAGGATGGATGTAAAGCTACTGTTCTCCAGTGTAAACTATTACAGAATTCACAATAAAACACTAAAAAAAAAAAAAAAAGAATGCATTGGTGAGGAACAACAATAACAAAACGACGGAGACCCCCAATGAGATGGATTCACACAGTAGTTGCAATAATGGGCTCAAGTGTAGCATGGCCAGTCCTGTACTGTGTTTCGTTATTTTGTTATGTTGGAACCTACTCGGCACCTAACAAACAAAAACAATGCCCTCTTGGAGTCTTGGTGTGGTGCTGTAGGATAAACATTGGACAACAAGGTCGGTTTGTACTGGAAGGCTGGTGGTTCAAACTCACCAGCTGCTCCTGTAAAATCCTATATAGGGAAAATAAAAATCCTATATAGGGTTAGTAAGAGTCGGAATTGACGGCACTTAACAACAACAATGTCCTCTTGGTTCATTCATGATATGGGGTGTTTTTCAGATTCATTTTTATTCTTTAATGTTGAGTGGTATTTCATTATTTTTATGTACCATATCTAGCTATCCATTCTTACACTGATAGGCATTTGTTTTGTTTCCATCTTCTTGCTATTGTGAATAGTGCTATGATGATAAACATGGTTGTGCATCTATTTGCTGTGTCACAACAAAAATGCACCTTCATCTTTTGACATCTATTCCATTACTCTGCTTTACTTTACTCTTTTAAAAGCAGTTATCACAATCTGAAATTCTTAGCTATTTCCTTGTTTACATTCATTCATGGAATTTATATTCTAGTGGAGTCCTGGTGTAGTGCTGTCAGTTAATGCGCTGGGCTGCAAAGTCAGTTTGATCTGCAAGGTCGGTGGTTCAAGCTCACCAGTTACTCCTCAGAAACTCTATACAGGGTTGCTATGGATTAGAACTGACCGACAGCACTTAACAACAACGTAGTCTAGTGGAGTGAAAAAGACAATAAACAAGCATATGTTAGGGAATGATACATGCTGTGCAAGAAATAAAATTAGGCTAAGAGAAAGGGAGAAAGGGAAAGAGAGAAAGAGACACTTAAGCAGAGATAGGAAGGATGAAGAGATGATCTATATGGATATCAGGTAGAAAGAATTTGTTGTTCTTAAATGCCATCAAGTTGGCTCCGACTCATAGTAAACACAACAGAACGATATACTGCCTGGTCCTGTGGCATCCTCAAAATTGTTATGTTAGAGCCCATTGTTGCTGCCACTGTGTCAATCCATCTCATTGTAGGTTTTCCTCTTTTTTGCTCACCTTCCACTTTACCAAGCATAATGTTCTTCTCAAGGGACTGGTTCTTCCTGACAACATGTCCAAAGTAGGAACATTCTGGCTGTACTTCTTCCAAGACAGATTTGTTTGTTCTTCTGGCAGTCCATGGTACTTAAATATTCTTCTCCAACAAACATAATTTGAATCTATCTATGGTCTTCCTTATTCATGGTCCAGCTATCACATGCATCTAGCTATCACATGCATATGAGATGATTGAAATGACCATGGCTTGGGTCAGGTTCACCTTAGTTCTCAAAGTGACATCTTTGCTCTTTATCACTTTAAAGAGGTTTTTTGCAGCAGATTTGCCTAATGCAGTATGTCATTTGAGTTGGCTGCTGCTTCTATGAGCATTGATTGTGGATTCAAGAAAAATGAAGTCTTTGACAATGTCAATATTTACTGTTTATCATGATATTATTTATTGGTCCAGTTGTGAGAATTTTCATGCTTAAGTCCTCTTATTGCAGATTGTTAATGAGCCTTCTTCCAATCCTGATGCCAGGTTCTTCTTCATATAATCCAATTTCTTGGATTACTTGCTCAGCATAAAGAGTGAATAAACATGATGAATGGATATAACCCTGACATATGCCTTTCCTGATTTTGAACCATTCAGTATCCTCTATCCTCTTGTTCTGTTCAAACTACTGCCTCTAGGTGTATGTACAGGTTCCTTATAAGCACAATAGAGATTCTTTGTAATGTTCTCCATAGTTTGCTATAATCCACAATTGAATGCCTTTGTATAGTCAATGAAACACAAGTAAACATCTTTCTGGTATTCTTTTCTGTCAGCCAAGGTCCATCTGTTGTCAGCAATAATATCCCTAGCTCTACAACCTCTTTTGAATCCAGCTTGAATTTCTGGTAGCTCTCTGTACTGCTGTACCTGTTTTAAGCAAATGTTTGCCTGTATGTGATATAAATGATAATGTTCAATGATTTTGCATTCCATTTAGTCACTTTTTTTTGGATTGGGAACAAACATAGATCTCTTACAATTCATATGCAAGAAAACAAAAATCCTCACAACTGTACCAATAACTAACATCATGGAGAAAAGATTAAAGTTGCCAAAGGTTTAATTTTGCTTGGATCCATTATCCACACTCACGGAAACATCAGTCAAGAAATCAAATGACATAATTAATGCATTAGGCAAATCTGCTACACAAGACCTCTTTAAAGTGTTCAAAAGCAAAGAACATTATGAGGACTTAAGTGCATCTGACTAAAGCCATGATGTTTTCAATTGCCTCATATGCATGTGGAGATTGGATAATGAATAAGGAAGACTGTAGAAGAATTTATGCATTTGAGTTATGGTGATGGAGAAGAATATTGAAAATACCATGGACCTCCAGAAGAAAAAAACGAATCTGTTTTTGAAGAAGTACAGCCAGAATGCTCCTTAAAATCAAGGATGGTGAGACTTCGTCTCATATACTTTGGACATATTATCAGGAGGGACCAGTTGCTGAAGAAGGACATTATGCTTGGTAAAGTAAGAGGGTCAGCAATAAAGAGGAAGACCCCAACAAGATAGATTAGTACAGTGGTAGCAACAATGGGCTCAAGCATAATAATTGTGAGAATAGTGCAGGACTAGGCAGTGTTTTGTTCTGTTGTGCATAGGGTCACTATGAGTTGGAACCAACTCAATGGCACCTAAAATCAACAATCTGTTGACCAGATAGCTGTCTTCCACATTTTTGGCACAGATGACTTAGTGTCTCTGCACTGCATCAGTTTGTTGAAACTGCATCAGTTTGTTAAAACATTTTTATTTGTATTTCATTAATTCCTAGAGCTTTGTCTTCACCAGTGCCTTCAGTGCTGCTTGGACTTCTTCCTTCAATACTATCCATTTTTGATTAAATGCTACATCCTGAAATGGTTGAACATTGACCATTTCTTTTTGGTACAGTGATTCTGTGTATTCTTTCCATTTTCTTTTGATGCTTCCTGTGTCATTCAATATTGTGCCAATAGAATCCTTTAATATTTCAAGTTGAGGCTTGAATATTTTCTTCAATTTCTTTGAACTTGTTTTCTGACTCCAGGTCTTTGCACTTTTCATTGTAATACTTTGTCTTCTCTAACTGCACTGTAGAATTTTCTGTTCTACTCTTTTATTTCATCTTTTCTTCCAGTTCTTTAGTTTCTCTATGTTCAAAAGCATGTTTCAGAATATCTTTTGACCTCCATCTTGGAATTTTCTTTCTTTCTTTTTTTTTGAGTTTGACAATTTATTAGTGTTTTCAATAAAGACAGTCATTTCTCTCTCCCATCTTGACCTTAGCTAAATATTTAATTTTGGTCAAGAAAATAATATTCAGAAGAGGGATAGTTACTATCTTAACATAAACAGAAAAATGAACAAAATTAGAAAGCTTGCCTACATTAAAGGAAGTTAAACTTAAATTCATATATCTTGATATCATTAAATCATGTTAAGAACTAATAGTTTATACATTTCTACTGTTTTACTTAGCACTTATTCTTAACTTAAATTCAAGTGAATATACAATAGTCAGGCTGCTTCTCTGGAGTTATTACCTATTAAAAGAGTTCAGTGAGCAGTTACCACCAATAGTCTGAAGCATCCTCCAAATTTAACATTGTAGGAATTTTTCAAGGAAATCACTATATTTTATGTTTCTTTTGTTTGTGACTATGCTTTTAATGTAATTTAACCATCACACTAAGAAAAAAAGTTCATGTACAATACAAAACACAGAATCAGCCCCAAGCCCAACAAATTATATATGGCCAAAGATTCTATAACATGTTTGAAGATGCATTTTTTCCCCCTCTGTTTTCAATATCTAAAATGTGTTTTTGAGAGGCCATTGGTTAATACATATATACTTAATATTCTATTAAGTAAGGTCAATTCAAATTGGATTCCACAAATTAGTAACTTAAATACACTGACAAAGTATAGAAAGTACCATCTTCTCATTCATACAATTATTAATTTCGTTTTTGGGTGTTCACACCTTTAAAAAAAACAAAAGCAGCCAAATATTTAAGCAATAAATGTACAGTTAAATTTTTGGTGGTGGTCTATATTTAAAAAGAAACAGCTTTCTCAAATTCTGGTGGAAATGCTTTCAGAACTAGTTATAACAGAAACAAAGAGAAGCACATTCAAAATACTGATTTTTACTTTGGTAGCAAATGGTTGTTCTTTGAATAATAATTAATGTAGACATGACCCATTAAGGTGAAGTGAGCAATTTCAAATACTCAAACAATTTACATACCAATTTTTAAAAATGTTTAAAGAGCTAAGCATCCATATCTGATCGCAATGCAAAAACGATTTGATGTCTTGAAACTAAAAAAAAGCTTGTAAGAACAAAAAGCTGTATTTAATTTTATCTAAATTTACTTTCAGTCAATAGTTCAATAACATTTTTCCTCCCAATACAATATACAATACTTCCTTTTTTTAAGTCTGTTTCTGGGAACCAGACAGTTTTTATATAATGAGGCAGTTAAGTTAGTAATTGCTTGCATTTTGAACCAGTTTAAATAAACAGTAGCTTTTTGCTTCATTCTTAATGTGCTAATAATTGTGCCTTAAAAACATGTATTTCTAAGAAAGGTACCATTTCTGAGTTCTTTATTATCTGTAACCTTTGGAAACTAACCACATAAAATGACAAAATTAGCCAATGTCTTGAAATCTGTTGATAAAACATAAATTACCTCTAATTTCAAACTCTCATTTATTAGTGTACCACTCCATTTTTAATTAAGAAGGAAAACAAAAACAAAAATGCGGCTCCAAAGATAGTCTTATGCCATTTTTTTAAAAAAGGAAACTGTTCCTTTTAACTTTACACCCACCCCACACCCCAAATTCTAAAACACACCATTTAATTGTCTTGGTCATGAACATTTCCAAGATGAGATTTTATATTTCACTCCCATAGCTTCTGGTTGTCCGAAAACGGCTTTCCTTTGTTGAAGGAGTTTGGTTCTGCTGATGTTGGTGTATCCCTTCCAGTATTCTTCATCCTCATGTTCACTTCTGGAGGCATTTCCTCTGGTTCACTATCTTCATCTTCATTAAAAGCTGCTGCTACTGAAAGGGATTTTGGAGCAAGAGTTGGAACTTTCTTTAGGCTTACTTGATCCAAGTTTGATGGATATGGCTGATGCTCTCTTTGTCATCTAACTACCTATGGCAAATCCAAACTTGGAGATTTGTAGGCTTTCTTTAGCTGATCACTTCTCAGCGCTGCGAGTGGAACTTTCCTCTCCATTACTCTGGTGGTTCCAGCTCGTTGCGGATTCTCCGGCTTCCCCTCTCCCACCTTTCCATCCACCATTTTCCCCCGCTCTCTTTCCTGTCTTTTTAATGACCTTTTGCTCTCTTCATGTGTGATGTTCTTGATATCATCTCACAACTATTGTGGTCTTTGGTCATTAGTGTCTAATGCATCAATTTTGTTCTTGAGATGGTCTCTAAATATAGGTTGACTTTTAATTTTCTTCAGCATTATGCCAAGGGACCAAGCTAGGATCTGTATTGTATCTGCAGGGAGACTGATTGATCTTAGCCAGGGACAGGCATTCTGAACTGCCTCAGCAGGTGTTGATTAAGTCCCTGACCCAAGCTAGTCCTAGAGAGATTAGTTACTGGGTGGGAAAAATCTACTACGACTCAAGCATCTGATGGAAGTTGGACTAGACAACTCTCCAATTCTCTTCAAACTGAAAGATGTGATTCTGGGAAGCCAATTCAAGAGACTGTCAGAATAGGGATTTGAGCTGAGACTTTGAAAGACAAGCATGTGTTCAGCAGGGAGGGGTACTCCTGGGTGAGGGAGAAGTATGAGTAAAACTCTACAGATATGAATAAGCAGGGTTTGTGAAGGAATTTGGCCTGGCCAGAAGGGAAAGGTATGTGGAGGATGGGGAAGGAGATGAAACTGGAAAGGTAGGTAATGCCCGTTGGTACAGAGTTTCCACAGGGCCTGATGCTGAAGAAACACTTGTGAACACTTAAGGAAGGTAACCAAATAAAAGAATTTGGAGGAGATAGTGAAGGAGGGATTGATAATTTGTTTCCCTTGAGCAGATTGTCTCTTGATAACATGGCCATAGACTTCTGGAGAGTGGGGACTGCCAACACTGTTGTCCTACTCCACACTGGGTATCCATTAACTTTTCTTTTAAGAACTACTAAATGGAGTCCTGGTGTGGCCCTGTGGGTTAATGTGCCAGACTGCAAAGCCATTTGAATTGCAAGGTTGGTGGTTCAAGCTCACCAGCTGCTCCTCGGAAACCCTATACAGGGTTGCTATTGGTCAGAACCAACTCAACGGCACTTAACAACATATAAATAAGCCCCCGAGGGAGCTAGGACCCTTTCATTGTGGGCATGGGGGGTTGCTTTGTTGACCCTAAGGGTTGGAGGCAGCCAATTCAATGGGTGAGTCAATCTCTGATGTTGTTGTTAAGTACTGTGGAGTCAGTTCCGACTCATAGTGACCCTTCACAGGGTTTCGGAGGCTGTAAATCTTTACGGGAGCAGAACACCTCATCTTTCTCCCGCGGAACTGCTGGTAGTTTTGAACTGACGACCTTGAGGTTAGCAGCCCGATTCATAACCACTACGCTACCAGAGGTTCTTCAATCTCTGATAGAAGTAGAGAAATACCATATCTATGAGACCCTACTGGATCAAGCCTCTTCTTTCCAACTAGCCCAGGACCGCTCTTAAGCACTGCCTCTTGGAATGCTCAGTGCTTAGAACCCAGTGACCTCTTCCCTTAGGGAACAATGAGCCTGGACATTCTGGGGATTCCCATTTGCTGGACAAGGACAGGTGGATGGAGTCTCTCCTCAGAGTCACCAGCTAGGTATCAAGGCTCTACCTTATGGATTCTCCACGGGAGGACCTGAGCCTCCCTGGCGGTAAATGCCCCATCCAATCCCTGCTCCCTGCCTTTGGACTTGGGGGAAATTAGGGAAGACCCTTTGCATGGATGGAGTGGTAGCTGCCTGAAAGGAGGGATGATGAGCAGTTTTAAGATGTTGTCTCATTTAGAAAACTAAGGATTTCTCGAGGGCAGAGACCATGTTTCTCATTTTCATCAGAGGGAGTACTATGAGTACCCTGGGCCCATCACAGCTGAATGGTAAAATGATGGTGGAATGGGATAAGAGATTGGTGCCTCAAATAACTGATGGACTTGCCCTTAGTGAGGCTTCAGTCTGGTGAATTGAATGGGTCTGGGATGGGGAGCCAGAAGTTTGCTTGTCCTAACCTACGTAGGCCATGTCCTTTCTAGACCTAGCTTTCCATTATTTATAAAGAGATAAATGTCTCTAAGTACCCTGGAAATCTAGCTTTGATTAAATAAAAGAATGAACTTAAGTCATTAAGGGAAGGAAGGAATGGGCAGGGTGGTTAAGAGGATGGAGTGATTGATAATGGATTAACAAGAGGAATGCTCAGACACCAAGCTAGAGCTATTCACCAACCTGCCTTCTTCTTTTTGTCTTAGTGTGGGTCTCACTGTACTTTGGATTCCTGGGGCTGTGTTCTGTGGCAACTGGTGGCTGCATTCTCTTTCTACACTGGAGGAAGAATTTGCGACGAGAAGAGCGTGCCCAGGAGTGGGTTGATGTGATGAGAGCCTCCACATTCACCTACAGTCCGCTGTTATATTGGATTAACAAGCGACGGCAGTATGGCATGAATGCAGCTATCAACATGGGCCCTCCCCCTGCTGTCACTAAGACCGAGACTGAGGCCCCAAATTCAGATGCTCTGTGGGAATTCGATGTCCATGAAGGCATGGACCATTCTGTCCATGACAGCACTCCCAAAGTGGAAGCCCCTGTCTCCCTGCAATCTGCGCTGCAGCTGATCCCTCAACAGCCTCTACCCACCCTAATGCCGAAGCCTCAGGCCAGCTCTCCACTGCCGATCCCCATTTTTGAGGAGGTGCCCTATGCCTTGTCCATGTGCAACCTACCCCCCATGCTGAACCATTCTGTCTCCTACCCTTTGGCCATCTGTCCTGAGAGGAATATCCACTTTCATTCCCTTCCTAACATGGCCCGTGGTGACCACCGGGCCAGTGCCAAGCCTTTTGCTTCCGAATTGTAGATTCCTTTCACTGAATGGAAAATGCAGGCATCAGAGGCAGAGTAGGAAATGGAGCTAACCTCAGAGAGATAGTATTAGCACAGAGATCAGGGCTCATGGGGATGTCATGTTAATGAAAGATTAAACATTTAAAAAAGTCCAAGGCTCCCTTGTATATCATTTGCTATTAGGAGGGAATGCTTCTCCCCTCTTTGATAGGAGTACTTTGCACACCTAGCTGAAGGCCACTGAGTCTCACTAACACAGATGGGAGCTAAAGCATCTCTGTGTATGGGCTTAACATCTGCATAACCCAGTGTATATTAAAGACTAATAAAGTGAGCCTGGTGCTGGGTTAGATGCTCTTCTGTAGGCCTGCCTGCTACAGGAGTGTGAGCCGCTGCGGTTGCACATGCTATGGCAATTCCGTGTGGCTACGTTGGTGTGGTGCTGTGGGTTAATGTGCTGGGCTGCAGTCAGTTTGAATCGCAGTTTGTGTTTTTTTGTTAACAATATCTGACATACTGGGTTTTGGTGTGGTTGTCTTTTACAGATGAAGAAACTGAGGTTCAAAGGGCATCCACTAAAAACCTATTTTTTTATGTTGTCAGAGTCAAGACTCAACCTTAAGTCTGCCTTATATTCCTACCATACACCAGTATCCTTCCCTAATAAGCCCTGCTATAAGACACCTGCAAATGCTTTAGTGTGTAGGTATGTGTGTGTGTAGGGTAATTAATTCAGTGTCTATAAACTGGTTTGGGGAAAGGAATCCCCTAAAAGACTGATCCACAGGATATCTTTCTCAAAGCGACCCCATGTACAATAAATGAAACACTGTCTGGTTCTGTGCCATCTTCACAATTGTTGCTGTTTGAGCCCAGTTATCGTGACTGTGTTCCTCTATTTGGTTGAGGGTCTTCCTCTTTTTTCACTGATCCTCTAAGCATGATGTCTTTCTCCAGGGCCTGGTGCCTCCTGATATTATGTCAAATGACATGAGATGAAGTTTTGTGATCCTTCCTTCTAAGGAGCATTCTGGCTGTACTTCCAAGACAAATTTGCTACTCTTCAAAGAGTTAGTTCTTCTCTCACACACTCCATCTCTCCCAAGACCCTGTAGATACCTAATTCTGAGCCCTGTAGTCTTTGCTTCTTCAGGCTAAATATTGTGATTCTTAAGGCAGATTCTTGAACATTAATTTGTGTCAACCATCTGTTAGCCTTGGCTTTCCAAAGGACAAAGAATCTATAAATATAGGGAATCTATTTTTTCCCTTAGTAATCTGGGGGGTGACTTTAGTCATAGACACAGTGAGAGAGAAAAGGGAAATGTTTTATTTAGATAAATTAAAATGACTGTGTTACTGATATGAAATAAGCAAAGCTCAAGTCTTGGAAGTCAATCCCTAAACATAACTGAAATTGCTTATACATTACCAACATAGCGCCACTAAAACAAAGTGGATTTACATTTCTTAATATGAGAAAACAACAAGGTGGCTAGGTTCGTATAACAAACAATACACGCTCTATAAAGTCTCAGGAATACCCAAATGTGTTCTGTTTTGGATATGAAAGGGACCACATCTAGCTGGTGGTGGTATGCAAGCCAATGAGGTGTGTAGCAAACAAAATCTGTCAATAAAAACAACTCAACAGCAGGCCATTATGAGTATGTGTCCATTGCAGTCAAAATCCTCAACTGTGACCGGAGGGCCAGCAAGGGGTATTCAAAGGGTCATGTCTAGCAACTGTAAAGGTAACTCCAATGGAAAGGAAAAGAGCCAGCAGCAGGTGAAGGTTATTCCCTCTCTAGCTCAGGTGTATCAGCTACATTCCTCTCTGCCAGGTGCCTCTCTGCCCTTGAGATGACACTGTCATCATTCCTAAGACAAGTACTCTATTCTTTTGGTTCCCCATTTCCTACAACACCTTTTGCCTCTTTCTTCTTTATGGGAAGGCTCTTTAAGTAATGCAATACAAGACAGTACAAGGCAAAAGAATAAAAGGACCAAGAAGCCAAGCTTTGGGTAACTTAGGAAAAAAATACTACAAATTGCTAGAGGAAAAAATAAGTAAAACAAGCCAAACTCATCACCAGTATTCAACTTTTCTCTGAGAGCTCAGTCATGTGGTAGGTGGGGCTAAAGCCAAGAATAAAAACCCTGAATTAAGCATTGATTAATAGGCTGTGAGGCTCTTACGGCAGTCAGCCTGCTTAACTTGAACAAAGGAGTTCAAGATGCCCTACTTTCGCCTGGAGATATGGTATTTTCTCAGGCACAATGATAAAGGCCTTCACAGCTCTGGGAGTATAGCACTGTCACTTTCATCAGACTTGATAGGTAAAGAGGATGGTACAACACAGCTGGCTCCGGGTGATGCTAACCCGAAACGCTCAAGGTGGGAAGAACGTTGATAAGACAAACTAAAAAAAAAAAACCTTTTAAATAAGACATCCACTTATTGCTATCTGATGCAAAAGAAAAGTATACAACAAAGAGTTAAGGTGTCCTTGAAGCATCTGCCTATGAATAAGAATTTGAAACTAAAAAAGACAAGCTACATTACCCTCAAGTATATTTCATATAAATCAGTTCTCAAAAAAATACCTTCCAGATACATGCATACTATTTATGATATAGTATATACAAATATAGTAATATAATTCAATTTATTGCTACAATTTTATTTGGTTATTACAAAATCTGTAAGGGTGTATATATTAAAACAAAACAAAGCAAAAAAGGTGTGCGTGTGGAAGGCAGTAAGAAAGAGTAAGAGTTGTTTTCAAGTTACCTAGAATGCCAAGCTAATTGTAACCTTTCCATGAAAATGAACTAGCTCAGATGGATAAGGAAAATGTTTTTTTTTGTGAAAAAATTGAGAAGCAAGCATAAGCCATAATGAAGCAAACAGACACATTCATGGAAAAACACACTTCACCTTAACTAAATTTTAATACTTCTTGAAAAAATACCAAACTGAACATCATGTAAAGAAACAAATCAAAACACCACAACTCTTAAAACTTTTAAGGGTGCTGGACTGCATCCATGGCTGATAGGGCACAGAAAATGAAATGAGTTCTACTAAACTAGTGTGTGCCATGAAACTTCTCTAGTTTCTCCCTGACTTGGCCCACAGCAGTTTTTCTCCTTTTGTGTTGCTCAAAGACTGTCCTAGGAACATGTAAATCCAGACTCAATAAACAGGAGACATGGATGCATTTTACTCCTTCTAGTCCATGGACCTTCAGTGTCAGGTCCACGGAAGAATTCTTTAAAAGGAGGAATATTGTACTTTCTTATATTTAGATTTGAGGAAACTTTCTACCATCACATGAAGTCCTCCTGCTCCAGGCAACCTATTTTGGGACAGAAAACCTTTAGCTACTTGAAAGCTGAAAATGGATTATAATTCCATGTGTGTTTTTTTCTGTTTCATTTCACCACCTTTTTGGCTTTAGTAAGCCCACAGAGAAATATATTGGGTTTTTAGTTAACTCCCAGATAAAAGCTCAAAGGATGAAAATTCCTGGGCCAAAATTAGAGGCATAGCTTTCCTCTGACACTCCTACTGGTCAGGCTGAGAGTGACTGAGGGATTCAGCCTTGTTAGGATGGGGATGACAGCAGAGTTGGGAGCCAGCTACAGCTTTAAGACAGATTTGGGTTGGTAGTGGAGGCAGATAATCCAGATCACTTAGGGGGCAAGTAAAGCTCCCACTGGATAACTCTTTATGTTCATAAACACTTAAATAAGACTAAAAACGGGGAGAAAATCTCAATGAGACATCTGATTCACAGATTGAGCTTAGCTGAGAGGATGAGAACACTGTAGACTCCTAATTCTGAGCCCTGTATTTACTCTCTGGAGCCTAGAGTCAGTACAGTTCCCAAAGTGCCTACCCTCTAAATCAATTCCCCAAGTCACCAGGCCAAACCCCATGAAAACACCTGAGCCTTCAAGGGATGCCTTAAGGAGATGAGGACATCGCTTCAACTGCTACTAAGAGCAGATCAGTGAGTTTTAGTAACGAGCGATTTCTTCGGATACTGTTTTAAACCATCCTTCTGATAAAATATGCACAATTCTTTTTAACTATTTACAAACAGAAAAGGCCTATCTTTTAAGAAAAGACATTTTCTGAGTCACTATAAAGTGCAGCTAATTTAAGGCAAATTTATGTGAAATACAAAAGGTGGCTTATTCACTTTATATGTACATTTTCCAGTTCTAAAAGATAAGGTCTCTTCCTCTCAAAACAAGAAGAGAAGCAGAGAGAGAGAGAGAGAGAGAGAGAGAGAGAGAGAGAGAAACCAGAGCTTTACTTTTTTCTGGCATATTTAAAAGGTAAGACCTTACAGGTTTCAGGAAATCTGAGGTTTCTGAATATAAGTAGAATGATCTTTTCTTTTTAAAAAAATAACTTTTATATAGCGTCTTCACACAAGGTAAAAGGTGACAATGTGTCTGCTACAGTAGTTTAGAGGACTGGAGAATTAATTGATGGGATGTTTCAAAGTTGTTGTTTGTTAGGTGAGTAGCTATTAGGTAGTTCAGCACATATAATCATATCCAAAATATGCCTGATGAGGCTAGACACCTAATGCTACTCTTAGCTCCAGGAATGAGTATCTTCCATCTCCATCGGAATCAAACACTCTCAAGTTCTTTGGTTCTGGCACAGCAGAACCTAGGGAGTTCCAGATTTCCTGGTATGTCAGCTTCCCATCCATGCCCTGGCCAGTCTTTTGGAATAAATCCTGAAGATCTGTCAAACAGGAATTACAAAAAATGTTTATGTCTATACATATAGTTAATTTAGTTAATAGTTAAAATAGTTTTAGCTGAATTTAAAGCACTAAGGAAATCTACATCACATATTTTGTTTCCAGAGATATAAAGTTTAAGCTCTCACTAAATCAGGAAAACAAATCTTCTTTTAAACATTTATTATGATTTGAAATAAGGTTTACAGACCAAATTTGTTTTCTAGTCAACAATTCATACACCTTTTGTTTTGTGACACTGGCTGTAGTACCCACAGTATAACAGCATGCTTCTTTCTTTCCTATCTATACCTGTCTTCTGAACTTTGTCCCTTAGCAAATGCTGTCCTTTTGATATTGTATGGTTGATTTTTCTAAGGAATGTCTACCTCCCTGGTGTTATTGTTCACTTTATAGGCTGGAAGTTGAGGCATGGGGGAGAGTTTAGTTCCAGGCTTGAGGGTTCTACCAGTCTTTACCAGAATAGTAAGCTTTGTGTGATTTTGAGTTTTGTTCTACATTTTTTCTCCGACTTTGTCCAGGACCCTCTATTGTGATCTATTTCAGAGTTGTCAGTAGTGGTAGCAGGGCATCACATAGTTCTTTTGGTGTCAGGGTCATGGAGAAGACAAATTAATTCCTAATACTTGAAGAATGAGAGGTTTACTGTATGGCTTTACTTTGTAAAAATATAAGCAGTGATAGACAATTGCATGAGAAATGAAAGGTCTGGTTTTCTCTTTCCAGGGATTTCTCTTTAGATTTTTTTCCAATGTTGAAGAGGGAGAAAAAAATTAAAGGCCTGAAGAATTACTTTGGAGTCCTTAGGTGGTGCAAATGGTTAAGTGCCGGAGTATTAACCAGTAGACTGGTGGTTCAAGCCTACCCAGAAGCTCCTTGGAAGTAAGGCCAGGTGCTTGGCTCCTGACAGGTCACAGCCTTGAAAATGCACACATAAGATTGCCGTGAGCTGGAACTCTCTCAATAGCAGCTAACCAAACTGACTGAGAGAGGTGCTACTTTTTAGGAGCTGAGCATACTATGGCATAGTGTAAGATTTCTTGTTGGATGGCTGAGTGAGGGTTGGTGACATGCCATGGAAGTCTTTAAGCAGTAATAATGCAAAAAATTCATATAGTTTTCTCAGTTTGAATAGGAAAACCAAACAGGAAAGTAACTTGCCTAAGGTCGTTTACTTTTAGTGTAGTGGTTATGAATTGGGCTGCGAGCTGTAAGGTCAGCAGTTCGAAACTACCAGCTGTTCCATGGGAGAAAGATGAGGCGTTCTGCTCCCGTAAAGATTTACAGCCTCAGGGTATCTGTACAGGGTCGCTATGAGTCAGAATCGACTCCATGGCACATAACAACAACAACAACAAATATGGACCAGAATACAGGTTTTCTTGCAGTAGTTTGGTGCTCTTTTTACTACATCACATTATCTCTCTGGATCCAGATATCAAGCAGTTCAAGAAGTAGGGTCTCAAGACCATAATTACCACTTTGTATCCACTAGGATGAGTGTAATAAAAAAAAAGGACAGAAAATTACAAGTGTTGGAGAGGATGTAGATAAATGGAAAGCCTCATATATTGCTGGTGATAACGTAAACTGATGCAGTCACTGTGGAAAACAGTTTGGCAGTTCCTCAAAAAATTAAACATAGTTACTGATATAATCCAATAATCCCACTCATATAACCCAATAATCCCACTCACAGGTATACAAATCCCTGAGAAATGAAAACATATGTCCACATAAAAATTTATACATGAAAGTTCATAGCAGTATTATTCATAATAGCAAAAAAGTAGAAACAACTCATATGTCTATCAATATGAACTGATAAACTGTGGATGTAACCATACAATGAAATAGTGGGCCACAGGGTACAGGACTATTATCTTTTTTCAATGTTAAATTTGGAGGATGCTTCAGATTATTTTATTGGTTGCAACTGCTCACTGAGCTCCAGAGAAGCAACCTGACTATTGTATATTCCTAATACTTTGCTCACTTTGACTCTCTGTATCATATTTTGGTAAGTCTAGCAATATTTCAAACTTATTCATAATGCTATTATTGTTGTTAAGTGCTGTTGAGTTGGTTCCAACTCTTTACAATCCTGTGTAGGGTTTCCAAGCAACACCTGATGGGTTTGAACTGCTGATTCTGTAGTTTGTAGTCTAATGCTGATCCTACAGTAGCACACCAGGAGTCCATTCATAATGCTATTGTATGCTTAATAGACTACAGTATTGCGCAAACATAACTTGTGCATGCATTAGGAAACCAAAAAATTAGTGTGACTTGCTTTATTGCAATATTTGCTCTGTGGTGGTCTGGAACTGAACCCTCAATATCTGAGATATGCCTGAACAAATAAAATCTCAGAAGTTCTCTGAAAGCCAGAAAAGCAGATGAATGCTTGGTTCCAATGCCTGCCACCCAGTGGTTAACTGGAAAATGGTTTCTGAAAATTTATTTGTCTGTACTTGCTTATTTATTTATTTATTGGTGATCTGAATTTACACAATACACTATGCACTTGGTAGCAATATTAAAATAAAAATCCTATTACTGTTTCTGAAACAACTCCTTTGCTGTCAAGTCAGTTCCAACTCAGTGACCCTACAGAAGAGAGTAGAACTACCCCATAGGGTTTCCAAAGCGGTAAACTTTTATAGAAGCAGGCTGCCTTATCTTTTTCCTACAGATCAGCTGGTGGGTTCAGAATGCTGCCCTTTTGGTGCCACCAGGGCTCCTGTGATTACTGTTTCAAATAATTTTAAATTTTAAACCCAAGTTAGGAGTTAAAGTGTAAATGTTAAGATGGCTATTTAAAATCGGTTCTAACAGCCTACCGCATTCAGCTCCATCAATTCTTGATGTAATAATGGAAAGGAAGAGTAGGCAAAACTCAATACTTACACTTCTCTCCAGAAAAACACAAAAAAATCAGGATAGGGAAAAACAGTAATAGCATTTAAATGACTATGAAAATTAAGTCTTAAGTATTAGCTATAGCCTAAAGATAACTAATTTAATAAATATTCCTTTGTGCCAGGCACTGTGCTAGGGGCTGGAAATACTAGAATGAATAAGACACTGTCCTTACCTATGAGAAGTTACATTTTATTTAATATCTTTCCCAAGATGTTATGAATAGATATGTACTAAACAGGGACAAACGCATTATAAGAGCAAACAGGAAGAACCTAATATAGTCATAGGAGGTAAATTTATGTCTCCTAGAAGAATAGTATCTAAGTGAGGTGAAGAGCCAGGCACTAGTGGGTGATTTCCCAAGCAATTAGTAAATGTAAAAGCTGAAGGCTCTAAATATCATAAGGGAAAAGACATACACTGTTGGAAATAATGCAAACCCATTTTCTATGAATCATATTCTTTCCACTAATGTTCATCTTGCTGATTTTCAGCAAAAGGGCCTCGTATTTTTGGACAGCCCTAATAAACAGGGTCAATGTTTACTTTGATAATCTCCTAATATTGTGTTTGCTTCTATGCCTTCTCCACTAGACTGTAAAGCCTTTGAGGAAAGTGAGACCATATCTTATGCTATATTTCTACTGTTTAGCAGTGGGTCTAATTATGTATTCAGTGAATAAATGAAGATTCTAAAAATATTAATAGAGAGACAATGTAGTATACTGGTTAAGCATCCAAACTTTGGTATTTGGCTGTCTTAACTTGAAATCTACTTTGACCAATTATTTGCTGTGTGAATTCAGGAAGTTTGTCAATCAGTAAAATGGGAAAGGATATATATATAGTCACAGGTTGTTACATATTTTTTTCTCCTGGTGGTCACTTGTCATATTTTTCTTCTTAACTATTTTATTCCAAATTGATTGAAGGTTTACAGAACATATACTCAGTCCCACATTGAACAAATAAAGATGATTTTAATGCATATAAAGGAACTCAATAAATGTTAGGAATCGTTTTTACCAAGTTAAAAAAGCAAACAAACAACATAAAAAGCTATTACTTTCAACACGTTCCTTTACTACTCTGCAGGAAAAAAATTTACCTTCAATGCTTGAAATTCCTGGTAGGGAGATAGATCTTAGTTGGACAGCTTTCTCAATTTGGTCTCCAAGAAGTGATGAAAATTTTGGCAATGCTGATGGTTCTGATGAAAAACTCTGTACTTGCTCTATAATAAAAACACATGGTATCAGAATTATAGAATGATACCACATTAAACTGGAATTCAAGGTCACACTTTTTAGGGTAACTGCCTATGTATTTAACTATTTTAAGAGAATAGCTGGGAATTAAATAGCATAGTGATTGAGATGCTTTGTGGCAAATGAAGTTCAATCAGTATTATATTACACTAAGGTTTGGTGCTGTGGGTGCTGTGGGATAATGTACCGGACCACAAGGTCGGTGGTTCAAATTCATCAGCTGCTCCTCAGAAACCCTATACAGGGTTGCTATGAGTTGGAATGGACTTGACAACACTTAACAACAACAACAACAACAAAGGTTAGAATCAGCAGTTCTACCGGAAGATCTTATGGTATAGAGTTTAAGCTGTAAGTGCGAACAGGATAGTGGTTGGGTATGAAAGATGTTTTTAACATCCTAGGAGCCTTATTATAAACCAGGTCAGAAGTATGTACCACCAGCTAAACTGATGCTGAAAAAATGCTTCCACAGGATTATAAAGCACAATGTTAGATCAAAGACTCCCAGTGCAGTTCTATTGCCCACTCAACAGAGAATTCAAGAGGTTTGTATTGTTTGCCCAAGATGAATGTGGTGCTGGTGAGAGGGTATCAAAGCTAACAGAGACCAGCAGCTTGGTTATGTCTTTATGGGGCCTAAATCAGTGGGGGTTAATGCATTTGCTAGTATTGATCAGACATGTCCCTACTTAAAGCCATGGTCTCTTCCAACCCAATGATCCCATCATTATTTGTTAATGATTTTCAGAAGGACCAACATTTATTTTTAAGTAATTCTTATGCACTTACAGAAATGAAGACTCCCATAAACAATATTTAGGACTGGTTTGATATACACTATGATAGTAACGTTTTGCCTATAATTGGATGCAGACAGCATGGAGAAGTCTATTTCCAGCTAAACATTACCCATTTTTCCCTTAATAGACTAGAGTACAAATCATGTACAAAATGGGCTTTCTCTAAATGAAAGCAAAGTGCATCAGCTTCATCTCAGTGCGCTCAGGCAACATTCACATGACTCGATCAGTACTGTTGGAACACCTTTCCCCACTCCCTGTGTGGGAGGCAAGGTGCCCAAGTTGGCGTGAAATATTCAGAAGCCAGCCCTGCTCTCACCTTTACTGGCGGTCTCTGGAGGCCTGTTGCTCTCAGGTTTGTTTGTGAGAGCACTGATCAGCTGCAGTTTTTCTCTTAGCTTGTATACCTGAGAATCTGAACTATCTTCTTTCTGTCCAAAATAAAGATCACAAGAGATTTAAGGTGGCAGTAAGAACTCATCTGTTTCTTCACTCTCTTCCCAGAGCCTATTTAGCATGTATTGCTTGAACCTCAGTAAGTTTTCTATAAAGTCAATGACTGAAAGAAACGAAAACACTAGAGATACCCTTGGTACTCAGTGTTGATGAGGGCCTAGCTGGATCTGAGGCTAGACTATTAAGGGAACATTATGCCACAGATGATCTGATTCACTGTGAACATTTAGCTAATAGAGGAAGGTATGCGTGTGTCAGCAGCAGAGGAAATGTACCCTTGCTCAGGTACGTAACACCCATTTCCTAAATGAGTAGGATATTATTTTCTAGGAGCTATTTCATTCAACTTTCCCCAATATCCTATTTTTCCTTGTCACAAGATCACTTTATGGCAATAAACTTTAAAAAAAAAAAAAAAAAAGCAATAGAAAAACAATTAACAAAAAACTCCCATGGCGATGATTCAACTGGTGGCAGAAACTGTAAAGAATAAAGAAGGAGCTGCAATATTTCTAATTCAAAACCTTATTTGCTTATACCTTTTTGTTTTTGCTTTTCCCCTCACAGTCTGCTCGATTCCCAGGTGAATTTAGGGAAGCACATAAAAATATTTAATTATAAAAAGAAGTCTGGTTTGTATGAAGCCACTATAACTGCTTAAGCTAGTGGGAAAGGTCCTAATCCTATCTTTTGAATGACATCTGTTATTCAATGTGCATATATTTATTCTCTCCTATCTTTATTTCTGTGGAGTCCTGGTATGGCACTGTGGGATAATGCTTTGGACCACAAGGTTGGCTTAAATTGCAAGGCTGGTGGTTCAAATTCACTAGCTGCTCCTCAGAAACCCTATACCGAGTAATTATGAGTCAGAATTGACTCGGCAGCTAAGAACAATGTTACTATACAGTATATTGCCGTTAGTTTACTTGTTATGTGCCATTGAGTCAATTCTGACCAATGGAACTCACAGCAACACTGTGGACTCCTGATGTGGTGCTGTAGGATCACCACCAGACTGTGAACAAAATAGGCAGCTCAAACCTACCAGCGGTTCCTCAGAAACCATATACAGGGTCACTAAGACTCAGAATCGACTCGGCACTTAACAACAATAACGCTGGGTTTCCAAAGAACAGCTGATGGATTTGAACTGCCAACCTTGTGGTTCTAACCAATTTTGTCTAGTGCTACCCTACAGGTTGCCACACCAGGACTCCAGTTACTTGTTAAGTGCCCCTGAGTAGGTTCAGACTCATAGCAACCCTGTATAGGGTTTCCAAGGAATGGCTGGTTAGGTTGAACCACTGACCACGGATGTAGCGGTGCAAACAAACTTGCATTCCAGTTCATTAACTCGCAGCGCCACATCAGAGCTTCAGTTTACTTGTCGTTAGGTGCCATCAAGTCAGTACAAACTTGTAGTGACTCTATGCACAACAGAATCAAACACTGTCTAGTACTGGGCCAACCTCATAATCGTTGCTATGCCTGAGCCCACTGCTGCTGCCACTGTGCAAATCCATCTTGCTGGGGGTCTTCCTCTTTTTCCCGACCCTCCACTTTACCAACATGATGTCTTCTCCAGTGACTGGTCCCTCCTAACAGTATGTCCAAAGTATTAGAGATGAAGTCTAGCCATTCTGGTTTCCAAGGAACACTCTACTCTGGCTGCACTTCTTTCAACACAGATCTGTTGGTTCTTTTGGCAGTTCATGGTACTTTCAATATTCTCCTCCAGTACAGAAACTTAAATGCATCAATTCGTCTATGGTCTTCCTTATTCATTATTCAGCTTTCACAAGCATATGAGATTATTGAAAATACCATGGCTTGGCTCAGGCACAGCTTAGTCCTCAAACTGACATCTTTGTTCCTCAACACTTTAAAGAGGTCTTGTGCAGCAGATTTGCCCAATGCAATACATTGTTTGATTTCTTGTCTGCTGCTTTCATGAGTGTTGATGGTTATTCCAAGCAAAATGAAGTCTTTGATAATGTCAACCTTTTCTCCATTTACATGGATGTTGTTTATTGGTCCAGTTGTGAGGACTATTTTTTTTTTTTTTTAACATTGAGATATAACCCATACCAAATGCTGTTGTCTTTGATCTTCATTAGTATTTTAAGTCCTCTTTGCTTTCAGCAAGATTGATCATTTACATATGGTAGGCTGTTAAAGAGTCTTCCTCCAATCCTGATGTTATGTTTTCTTTATATAATCTAGCTTCTCAGATTATTTGTTCTGCATACAGATTGAATAAGAATGGTGAAAGAATACAACCTTGGTGCACATCTTTGCTAATTTAAACCACTCGTTGTTCCCTGTTTCTGTTGAAATAAATGTCCCTTGGTCTATGTACAGGTTCTTCATGAGCATAATTAAGTGTTCCGGAATACTCATACTTTCTTTTTGGTATTTTCTGCTTTCAGCCAATACTCATCTGATATTAGCAATGATATCCCTTGTTCCATATCCTCTTTTGAATCTGGCTTGAACCTCTGGAAGTTTTCTGTCAATGTATGATTGCAGCCATTATTGTATTATCTTTAGGAAAACTTTACTTGCATGTGATATCAATGATACAGTCCAAGATTTTCACATTCTGTTGGGTCACCTCTCTTTGGAATATGTACAAATAAATACAGCTCTCTTCCAGTCAGTTGGCCAGGTAGTTGTCTTCCAAATTTCTTGGCATAGATAAGTGAGTGCCTCCAGTGCCGCATCAGTTTGCTGAAAGATTTCAATTTGTATTTAATCTGTTCCTGGTGCCTTATTCTTTGTCAATGTCTTCAATGCACCCTGTACATCTTCCTTCAGATCACTGGCTCTAGATCATATGCTACTTCTTGAAATGGTTGGACAATTTCTTTTTGGTACAGCGACTCTGTGTATTCTATCTTTTGATGCTTTCTGCGTCATTCAGTATTTTGCCTATAGAACCCTTCAAAATACCGCAATTTGAAGTTTGAATTTTTCCCTCAGTTCCCTAATTTGAGAAATATTATGGATGCTTTTCTCTTTTGTTTTTCTAACTCCAGGTCTTTGCACACTTCATTATAATATTTGACATTATCTTATCAAGCTGCTCTTTGAAATTTTCTGTTCCACTCTTGAACCTCCTCTCTTCTTCCATTTGCTTTAGCATCTCTATGCTGGAGAGCAAGATTCAGTTTCTTCTGACATCCATTTTGGTCTGTCCCTTCTTTCTTGTCTTCTCAATGACCTTGTTCTTTCTTCCTATATGATATTCTTGATGTCATCCCACAATTCTTCTGGTCTTTGGTCTTTATTGTCTAGTGAATCAAATTTGTTCTACAGATGATCTCTAAATTCATGGGAGATATTCAAGGTCATATTTGGCTCTTGTGGAATTGTTTTCATTTTCTTCAGCTTTAGCCTGAATTTGCATATGAGCAATTGATGGTCTGTTCCACAGTCTGCCCCTGGCCTTGTTATCGCTGATCATATGGAGCTTTTCCACCGTCTCTTTCCACAGATGTAATCAATTTGATTTCTGTGCATTCCATCTGTTGAGGTCCATGCATATAGTCATTTTTTAATTTTTATTTTAAATGTTTTATTGTGAATTATGTGATAGTTTACATGGGAGAACATTACAGTCATCTTTTATGTTGTTTGAAAACGTTATATGCAATGAGGAAGTAATTGGTTTGCATAATTCTATCACGCAATTTCCAGCATCGTTTCTATCACCAAGGCCATGGTTTCTAACTACTGAACCTTCTTCGTTTCCAACCTTTGCATTCTAATTGCCAGTAATGATCAATACATCTTGATTATATGTTTGATCAATTTCAGACTGAAGAAGTTGGTAGAATTCTTGAATCTCATCATCACTGGCTTTAGTGGTTTTTATGTAAATTTGAAAAATAGTGGTATTAACTGGTCTTCCTTGTAGGCATATGGATATTATCCTATCACAGACAGCTTTGCACTTCATGACTGATCTTGGTATGCTCTTTTTTGATGATGAATGTGATGCCATGCCTTTTTAATATGTTATTCCCATGATAGTAAACCATGTGACTGTCAGGTTTAAAATGGCCAATACCAGTCCATTTCAGCTCACGAATGCCTAAGATATCGATGCTTATACATTCCATTTCATTTTTGATAATTTCCAATTTCCCTAGATTTACACTTTGTACATTCCATGTTCTGATTATTAACAGATTTTTACAACTGTTTCTCTTAATTCTGAGTTGTGCCCCATCAGCAAATGAAGGTCCTGAGGGCTTTACTCCATTCACGTCATCATGGTCAGCTCTACTTTGTGGGAGGTAGCTTTTTCCCAGTCGAATTTTTAGTGTCTTCTAACTTGAGGTGATCATCTTCTGGCACTGTATCTGACAACATTTTGGTGCTCTTCATAGTGTTTCAATATTAAATAATCTGGTGCTGACAGTGTTCCACTGCTAGTCATAAGATTTTCAGTGACTAAATATCTCCTTCTTCCTAGTCTGTCTTTGTTTGGAAGCTCAGCTGAAACCTGTCCACAGTGGGTGACCCTGATGATATTTAAAATATTCATGGCATAGCTTCCAGAATCACAGCAACATACAAGCCACCACAGTATGACAAACTGTCAGACAAGTGGTGGTCAGTTTACTTAGTTTACTTAGGGAGTACCCAGTTTATTTAGGGAGCTAAAATATGGAAACATGGAATGAAAGCAGGCAAGGTGACAAATATGATATAGGTGATTCAGATATTAAATGTCTGAGTAAATAAAGATAAAGAGAAATTGTAGCTAGTTAGGATGCTTAGATGAGGTAGGACAAAGAAACTAATTACATTGAGATGACTGTTAAAAACACAAAGGGTTATAAGTAGAGCCAAGAAATTTAGGCACAAATATGTTTTATTCTGATATTTACTGTTAAAATTTGAACTGTTGCTGAAATTACTACTTTCCAGTAATATTCACGTGTTACTTTTTGTGCTAAACATATATATATATATGGCTCTGGAACTTTTTTTCTTATTTTCTAGTTGAAGTTTATTTAAGATAAAATATTTGCTGCTGCAGCCAGAAAATTCAACAAAATCTAGCTGATGAAGAGTTAAATTTATAATGTATATGATTTTATCTAGATAATATAAAACTATTAAGGAACAAGAATAAAGATAGAACATGTTACATCAAAAGTGGTCTGTACTACGTTCCAATCCAAGTTAATTTCCTTTGAATCTCATTCTCTGAACTTCTCAAATGCAATGTGTACCTGACAAGATATGTTAGCTACTCAGTCACAATTTTTCTGATTTTTTAATTTTAGCCCAGGGCTTATAATATTAAATAACATTCTAATCACAAAGTACATTATAATCAAACTTTCCTTCCTGAATTAGCAAAACATATTATATAAGATTGCTTGGTTTATCTGGGAAAGTTAAAGAAGGTTCAAGGTGGAGGGAACTAGGTGAAGTTTTAATGGACTATGAATATATTGCCATTGCAATCTAAAAATGAGACACAATCTTAGGTTAGCCATCATTTTTAGATGATCTATGCTTCTGTTCCCCATCATCGGCACAGAAAACTTACTATCTTAGCTTAAAAGCCATCTCCTTAGGGAAGCCTTTCTGATCTCTAGTAATGCCCTCATCCTTTATACTGTTCCTTTGTAGCACTTATACTTGAGATTAAATTACCTGTTCAAGTATGTGTTAATGATTTTCTTACTGACAGACTTGGGCACCATAAGAATAGGGGTCACGTGTCTGTCCTGCTCATTGTGGCCACCCCAGCTACTAGAAAAGTGCTTTATACACTTTTATGGTGATGTGTTCCCATAAAGATTTTAGCCTAGGAAACCCTATGGGACAGTTTTACTAGGAGTTGGAGTCTACTCCATGGTCCATCTTACAACTATCAACAATCTAATTTCCTAATTACCTTGTCTTAGAGTTTCAATAAATGAGACCAACTGCTTCAGCAACTAAAATGTTTATGTTTGCTTCAGGGTAAGTAAGTCTCCTGTAAGGGGCGCTAGTGGAACAGTGCTTAAGGTTAGCAGTTTGAATGCACCAGCCACTCCCTGGGAGAAAGATGTGTCTGCTTCAGCAAAGATTTGTTGTTACTGTTAAGTGTCATCGAGTGGATTCTGACTCATAGCAACCCAGTATATATAGGGTTTCTGAGGAGCAGCTGGTAGGTCTGAACTTCCGACCTTGTGGTTTGTAGTCCAGTGTGGATCCTACAGGCCACACCAGGAGTCCTCAGTTAAAGATTAAAGCCTAGGAACTCTCATGAGGCAGTTAGTTTTACTCTTTCCTATAGGGTTGCTATGAGTTGGAATTGACTTGATGGCAACAGGTTTGTTTTTCTGGTTGTTGTTGTTAAGTGCCGTTGAGTCGGTTCTGACCCATAGCGACCCTGAACAGGGTTTCCGAGGGTGTAAATCTTTACGGAAGTAGAAAGCCTCATCTTTCTCCCGCGGAGCAGCTGGTAGTTTCGAACCGCTGACCTTAAGGTTCACAGCCCGAGTCGTAACCACTACGCTACCAGAGCTCCTTTAAGCCTCCTGTTATTTACCTTAATGCTTTGGGTTTTTGGTGAATCTGTTCTGTTGATCACTTGATCCAAAGACTCTCTTTTCAGAGTGGCTACTCTATCATCCATCTTAAAGTAAGTCAGGAGAACAAGAAGAGAAGGTTAAAGGCAAATATTAAAGCTTTAACATTCAGCACTTTGAAAACAAACTCATCAAACTTAAAGGTTCTCAGAACATTTTTAATAGAAATACCAGAGTAGTGAGAGAACAAAAGGAGAGAGGGAGAATGAACACAAAGATGCAAAGCTGAAACTGGTGCTTCTAACTGTTTCAGTCACAAACACGAAAACTTTGAAGTAAAAAGGGCAAAAACTCTTACCCAGAGCCATGCTGGGTATGCTATTAGAAGAAATAGTAGGACAGATGGATACTATTACCAATTTTCTTTGCTCAAGAAAAATAAAAGAGGCAGGGGCAGCTAGGGGAGTGTGGAGGTGGTAAATTTTCATAATAAGGCCTTGAAAACCTTCAAGGCATAATATTCATCAAATCATTCCAAATTCCTAACCCCTATTTAGCTTCTTTGAGTTCAAAAGGTCTTTTTAAAATCAAGCTCCTTTAATCTTCACAGCTTTGTAGTAAATTAGACATCACTGTAAAGCAGGAGGGGGAACAGGTCTTCCTACTCTTCCCTTCAAAGCCAAGGGAGTCGAGGCAACTTGCCAAAGCTCTACTGCGGCAGAGCCAGTTCAAACGTTACTTTCTAAGTTCCAGAATTCAACTTTATTTGTGGGCTTGCTTCCAGTTTTGGCGGTTACTTGAATTTCTAGTACAATTTCCTGTATTTGGTTTCTATTTCTTTATACATGTCTGTGTCCTTGCTGTATGTTCAAAGGTGGAGCCTGCAGATATTAAAATCGAATCCACCTGGAACACAGCACAACATACATGAAAACATGAAAAACCAAGCACCAACCCACATTGCATTGGTCATATGAAAGCTAGTAAGCCAGACTGCCTACCAGCATCAGGACTTAGTAGACCATTCAGTTTTCTTATAGGTATAATCAAGCGTTGGATTCAATAACCTCTTAGGTTCCTGCAAGCCCTCACTGGCAGGAAAGAGCTGGTCTGACCTGATGTGTTTTACATAGCTTTCCTGACACTGTATGCAAAAAGATTCCCCTAATTTGCAGATAATAGTAGGGTAAATATAAAAGCCAAGTTCAGGCATATGAGAATGACAAAAGATTCTTTAGATATGGTCAATTGTCACTGTTCCCACCCATCATAATCTAACAATGAAAAGATCAAGAGGACATCACTTGGAAATATGTGCTAGAGCTTTCCTACCAGATAGGTCACTGATAACACGATAGGAGGCTTGTCATCTCTGCCAACAACTTGTGGTGAGGCCTTGGTAAGCGACTTAACCTCTCCACATCTCTTTTTCCAAATCAGGACTAGCACTGTCTATGCCACTCACATCAAAGAGCTAGTATAAGGATTAAAGGAGACAAGGATTAAACACAACACAAATGCATATCCTCTTAATTATGCCAGAAGATAACTCCTTTTCAAAAGGTTGTGGAATGTCCCCTATGTACAGACAAAACACACTGCAATACAGAACATGCCAGAAAAGATCTGAAAAGGCTTACCATGCTGATGGACAGGTTCACTCTCTTTTCTACCTTGCTCATAGCAACCAGATCGCTTTCTATTAGGTTGACTCTGTTGGTAAGATTACTGACTGTCTCATTCATCCCCTCGAGTTTAAGGTCATTCTGCCTCTGGTACCCCACTAGGGCACTGTTTACCTCCTCTAAAGAGTTGTGAAGGTACAGGATATCCTGGAGTGAAAATAAATCAAGTTGAGGAATCCAGCTAAAGATGTTATACTATGCAAGCAGGCCATTAGTATATCAAGTTCATTGAAGTAAACTCCTCTTCCTGGTTGGTCATCAATTGCTCTGCCTCTGCTTTGTCCCTCCCACTCGTAGTTGTTCCCAGTTTACTCCCTCTGGAACTACTTAACCTCAGACAGAAGGAGGAAAGAGAGAAGAGGACTACCTACATGATTCACTCTCTGGTCCCTGGAAACAGAGAGCTTGTGAATTGATTTGCCAATGTTTACCTCACCTGCTGGCGGGAAAGCTTGCTGGGTTATTAACTGAAAAGGCCATTAACCTAATTTGTCAGAACAAAACTACCTTAGGAACAATACCAATTACTGAATTGGCTCATGTAACAAAACCATAACAAGTAGTGCATTATTTAGTACAAGATCCAATTATTTTTATTGACATACTCTAATACTGATTGCTACTTAAAAAGAAATTATGAGTATAGGTTTTAAAGGGCATTAAACTCAGGGACAGAAATTTTTCTTAGTGAAGATTTTATTTTCCTTCGTTAATGTGATTCTGAACCTGGTATCCTTCTACCTACTCCGTTCTGCTTTCAGTGTTCCTGATTTTCAAGGATATGTTTTATAATATGCTTAGACTTTACTATGCCATCACTCTGAATTAATCTGCTATCCATCCATCTTTAACTTGCCTAGACTGCTGTTTTTCACCCTTTCAGGATTATCAGGCTATTCTAAGTCTTTCAAGATGTAAAAAGGAATTTACTTCACTGACAGACATGCAAGAAAAAACAAAACAAAACAGGCAGAGTGCCAAAGAAGAGACAGGACAGTATTTTGTATCCCTAAGATACGAACAAGGAGCTCTGTAGCATAATGGTTACGAAGCGGCCTGCTAACCTCAAGGTCGGCAGTTTGAAACTACCAGCCATTCCATGGGAGAAAGATGAGGTTTTCTGCTCCCGTAAAGATTTACAGCCTCGGAAACCCTGTACAGGGTCACGATGAGTTGGAACCAACTTCACTGTACTTAACAACAACAAAGATACGAACACCGAGTCCTGGTGTGGCACTGTAGGATAAGTACTCAATCACAAGGCTGGTTTGAACTGTAAGGTTAGCGGTTCAAAGTCACCAACTGCTCCTTGGAAACCCTATACAGCACCTCTAAGGAACCGACTTGATGGCACTTAACAACTTAACACACATTCCTCTCAATTCAGATCTCATACAGGCAACTAAATGCATGTGATGCCTGCTGAACCACCCTAACACTGAGCCTAAACTACTCAGGCTGCCTCATAGCTCAAAGGAAGTTAATTAAGCCAGAGATAAAAAGTACCTGTTTCAAATTCTCACTGTGGGTTTTATTGTCACGTTCTGATACAACTGAAGGGGATGGAGTGATCTGGTTGCTTCCACTGGTATCCTTCAAGAAGTGCTGATTCTGAAACAGGAATTGAGGTTAGCATAGGTGCAGTTCAGTGAATTATTTAATGTCTCTTACAGTCTTACCTTTGTAATTCCCACTAAACGAGTCTTTTCCTGATTGTTCTGGGTAAGAAGTAGATGGGAGAAGATACTGATAGGATGATATGATTAGGCTGTGGATGTTAACAGAATTAACACTACCATCAAGAAGAAAGAGCCATGAATGGAGTGCATTATATAGACCATGAGATCCCTGCAATGAACTTCTTCGACCCAGGGACTGAAAGCTATTAACACTGGAGGAGTGCTAGAGGAGACGAAACAGCAGAACCAGGAACCAAAGCACAAGACAGAGCAGTGGGCAGTGGGATGCGTCCAGGCACTAACTGGGAACACTAGGTTTGCTGATACAAAGAGCTAGAACCAAGTGCCTTTAGGCTGAGGCTTATGGTGGAGTGGTGTGCCTTATTAGATTTTTTTTTTTTCTTTTTTAAAGTTTTTATTGTGAATTGAGTGAAAGTTTACAGGGCAGATTATCAGTTTTACATTCAACAAACCATACACCTTGTTTCATTACAATGATTATAATCCCTGCCATGTACCATCTGGTAACAATATTTCTCTTTATCCATTTTAGCTTTTTTAAAAACATTCTGGTATATATAATAATTTACACCACCAAAGGGCACATTCTGCAAGTCTGCCTCCTGGCCACCAGCTCTCAGTCCCTCTCTTCCCATGAACCTAGAGTCCTCAGCTGCTCCCTCTCTCCATGTCCCCATCTCTGCCTCCATCTCTGGTGTCGCTGTTTCTCTGGATTCCACTTGTGCTCTTCTCCCTTGATGGTCCCAGGGACCTGTTTATGGACTGTAAGATTAACTACTCCCCCCGTATTTGTTACAAAAATTTTACCTTTACAGTTGTGACAGTCATAATTAGTCATAACAATTGCTCACTATTGAATCATAAGAATCTTATCCCCATCTCTTTTTACCAGACCCATCTAGACAAGATGAAAATTATTCAGTGGGGACTCTATCTTTCCTCACACACTCTTAAACTAAAAATACCTTGTGAAGGTCAGTTTGTCATACTGTGGTGGCTTGTGAGTTACTATGATTCTGAAAGCTATGCCACCGGTATTTTAAATAACCAGCAGGATCACCCATGGTGGACAGGTTTCAGATAAGCTCCCAGACAAAGATAGACTAGGAAGAGTGACAAACTACTTCCGAATCTTTAGTCACTGAAAACCTTATGAATAGCAGGAAAACACTGTAAGATATAGTGCCAGAAAATGAGCCCCTCAGGTTGGAAGGCACTCAAAATTCGACTTGGGAAGAGCTGCCTCCTCAAAGTAGAGCTGACCGCGATGACGCGAATGGAGTAAAGCTCGTGGGAGAAAGGCCGGCAGAACCTTCATTTGGTGATGGGGCATAACTCAAAATGAAGAGAAACTGCTGTAAACATCCACTGAAAATCGGGACATGGAAAGTATGAAGTATGAATCTTGGAAAATTGGAAATTGTCAAAATTGAAATGAAACGCATAAACATCGATATCTTAGGCATTAGTGAGCTGAAATGGACTGCTATTGGCCATTTTGAATCTGACAACCACATGGTTTACTATGCAGGGAATGACAAATTGAAGAGGAATTGTGTTGCATTCATCGTCAAAAAGAACAAGTCAGGAGGTACAACGCTATCTGTGATAGGATAACATCCATGCGCCTACAGGGAAGCCCAGTTAATACCACTATTATTCAAATTTATGCACCAACCACTAAAGCCAGTGAGGATGCAATAAAATAATTCTATCAACTTCTTCAATCTGAAATTGATCACACATGCAATCAAGATGTATTGATCATTACTGGTGACTGGAATGCAAAGGTTGGGAGCAAAGAGGAAGGATCAGTATTTGGAAAATATGGCCTTTGTGATAGAAATGATGCTGGAGAACGCATGATAGAATTCTGCAAAACCAATGATTTGTTCATTTCAAATATCTTCTTTAGACAGCATAACAGACGACTATACACATGGACCTCACCAGATGGAAAACACAGAAGTCAAATTGACTACATCTGTGGAAAGAGAAGATGGAAAAGTTCCATATCATCAGTGAAAACAAGGCCAGGGGCTGACTGTAGAAGAGACCATCAATTACTCATATGCAAATTCAAACTGAAGCTGAAGAAAATGAAAACCACTCCACGAGAGCCAAAATATGAACTTGAATATATCCCACCTGAATTTAGAGATCATCTGAAGAAACAGATTTGATACATTAAACACTAAAGACCAAAGACCAGAAGAGTTGTGGGATGACATCAAGAACATCATATAGGAAGAAAGCAAAAAGTTATTGAGAAGACAAGAAAGAATGAAAAGGTAAAAAGGGATGTGAGAAGAGACACTGAAACTTGCTTTCCAGCGTAGAGATGCTAAAGCAAAGGGAAGAAACGAGGAGGTCCAAGAGCTGAACAGAAAATTTCAAAGATCAGCTCGAGAAGATAAAGCCAAATATTACAACAAAATGTGCAAAGATCT
>NW_006408544.1:8161830-8176015 GCF_000296735.1 Chrysochloris asiatica
GGCACATAACCACCACCACCACCAGTGGAGTTCTGATTATTAAGCCATCGAGGCTGGGTCAAATGGGTACTATCTGCAAGTTTGGGTGTTCTTGTGTGTTTCCCCTCACGTCATATCAGCTGGATATTTCACTCTCAGCTCTAGCTCTCTGTGGCTATGTTCTTCCATAGGCTCAGGTGTTCCCAGGTCTCACAATGCTTTGGACCAACCAGCCCTTACTCTTCTGTCTCATCTACAGGTCAATGGGAGTCTATGGAATGTGGCTGAACTCAGCCCATTTCTTCATTGCTGCCTTTACCCCTTTTCCACTCACTAGTGGTTGTCAGCAAGCTAGCAAGCTTACATGCCTGCTCATGTGTTCCCTTTGAGTTTCAGTCTCGCCGGGGGTGGGGTGGGGGGGGAGGGCTATTAGCATTTATCAGCAGCTAACTGTGCCCTGAAAATTTCTAACCTTGAATTGTAACCTGTTAACTTCCCTTTATAACTATAAGTATTGTGTCTGAGTTCTGTGACCACCATAACGGATTATTGTACGAAGATGAGAAGTAAAGAGTGTCATGGGAAGGATGATAGGTGCTTAATATTTTTGCAATAGGTAACAATGATCAGGTCCACTTAACCATCTGGGATGGTCCTGAAACATTCTGGATACTCTCAGGAGCACCCACATATTAATCAACAAGTATTTCCCAGTAATCTACAGTGTGACCAGTCTTGCGGTAGACCCTGAGGAGACATGTATCATTTGAGATGCCAGCCTAAAACATGGGCCAAACCACCAGTTTCCTGAAGCATGGGCCGGAACAATAGCTGCTAGACTGCGTTAGGGAACTGAGACCCTCCTAGTCTGTTTCTCAAGGTCTTAATGGAAGGATCTCCTAGAAATGAATCTTCCTTCACTCATCACCTGTACTCAAAGAAAAAAAAACTATAGAATCACTACATCTTTTCAGGGACCACTATAGCTTTTCAGGCGGGAGAAAGATGAGGCTTTCTGCTCCCGTAAAGATTTCCAGCCTCGGAAACCCTGTACAGGGTCCCTATGAGTCGGAACCGACTCCACGGCACATAACAACAACAGCAATAGCTTTTCAGGATCTAGACCTGGGCTACGTCAATATTTCCTCAGGACTAAATAGGTTTGGACATTCATAGAGCAGCCAGTCATGTAATCACTGGCTTTGGGCATCGAGTATAACAATCAATCACATATGTTATTAGTTTTCCCCCAACAGCACGTGTCAAGATGTATGTTTTCAGGTTACCCTTCTTTCCAATTCCCTCTCTACTGCTCAAGTCTCTCTTTGCTTAAATACACTTTTTCCCTTTGATGGGAAAAACCTCGAATGGCTTAATCCTTTAGAGATTGTTACTATGACTTTTTCAGTATGAAGTATGCCATTATAGGTATTACTACTGATAACCATTGAAATGTAAAGGATTCTTAATTTAATTATAATAGAATGAAATGGTTTTCCTTGAAATATATGAAACCCTACTTTTATAAGGAAAAAAAAAAGGCACCAGTAAAGAGAAGAGGAGGACAGGAAAGGGGAAAAAAAATCAAGATTCTAGAAAAGAGCAGAAATTTTTGAGTTACAAAATTTTTTTTAATTAGTTTTAAATATTAATTACTTACGAAAATGCTCATGTTATTAAAGTGATAATAAAGAATTGCTGAATTAGAGAGGTCTTAATTACTATCTAAGTTCATTCTTACCCAGGATCATACAGTTACTCAGTAGCAGAATTAGAACTAGAACCAGGTGTCTGGAGACCCTGAGTAACGGCTTTTTTTGTTTTGTTTTTGTACCAGCTTTATCAAAAATGAGAAAGACTGGTTCTGAAGTAAAGAAAAACCTGTCCCTGCTAGACCTTTAACACAGCCTAGGTCTCCTCTGTACAAACCGCCCAACTCAAATTTGGAACATCAAACCTTGAAAAGAACATGTAGGGCAGATCTAGAAATTATGGATATATTAATTCATTTCTCCAGCAAGACACTTGAAGGCACAGCCATCCTTTCCCCCTCCATAAACCCTTCATGGAGCTGAGTACCCATTAAGTAATTAATTAAGACTTCTGATTAAGACCATAGATAGCTTATATCTGCTGCAGCACTAAGAGACATAGAGACATTTGAAAACAATTGCTGGGCAATGTAGAGGTTTGTTTCCTGTCTCAGTCTTCTGTTGCTGCATAACAAATCATCCCCCAAACTTTGTGGCTTAAAACAATTTGTTGTTACTTCTAATGATACTGTGGGTTGACAGCTCAGCTGGGTGCTTCTTCTGCTTTACATAGTGGAGGCTGCAGTCACATATGGTTACATTTAACTGGCTGTTTGTTTGGGCAGGGAACATTCAACATGGCTATCATTCTTTAGGAGTCCTGGTGTGGTGATGCAAGATAATGCACTGGACTGCAAAGTCAGTTGAACTGTAAGGTCAGCAGTTCAAACTCATCAGCTGCTCCTCGGAAACCCTACACAGGGTCGCTATGAGTAGGAACCCACCTAACAGCAATCATCCTCTAGGGCTCCTCTCCACATGACCTCTCATTGTTTCCCAAGAGTTTCATTGTTTCCCAAGAGTTCTGCCTAAGTTCCTGATCTACAGAATAGTGACAAATAATAAAGACCACTGAGTTTAATAAACCACTGAGTGGTTTATTAAGTGGTGGTGGTGCTTATGTGCTGCTTATGAAGTAGCAACAGATAATTCTCCACTTCTCTTTCCCCTTTCCATTTCCCTTTCTACCACTCCACTCACAGGAACGGTGTCTTCATGCTGTATGTCCTCAGTGCCACGTTTGCAGAAAAACTCGGCTTTCAATTTAATCTACCTTAACTGTTAAATTTGCAGACTGTATTAAAATTAATATGTATTGCTTATTATGTCTTTAAAAAAGGTTCACAGTAGGGTTCTATTGGTATAACAGATAATTGGTATCTCTACTTTACATACCAGGAGCCCTGGTAGTGTAGTAGATGAAGAGCTGGGCACCTCTTCGCAAGGTCAGTAGTTTGAATGTACCAGTGGCTCCACGGGAGAAAGATGAGGCTTTCTGCTCCCATTTTACAACCTCAGAAACCTTATTTAGGGTTGCTATGAGTCAGAACTGATCTCACCTAAGGGGCACACAACCACCACCACCACTGTTATATACAGTATAGGGCATGCAGGAGTATGCTAAGGCTTTCTGTAGCATTTGTAGATTTCCTTACCACATCATTCTGCAGTATTTCCATGGTTTTCTTATGTTCATCCACAGTTTTCTGTATTGCCTCCACAGCAAGATGAACACTGTTTAAAGTATTCCCAATGGAAGCTACACTCTGAACAAAAACATGGAGTAACGTCAGTGTTTTCTTGTTTCCTTAAAAAATGTTTAATAGCTTCACTGAGATATAACTGACATACACAAATAACTGCACATATTTAAAATTTATAACTTGAAAAGTTTGACATATATATAAACCTGTGCAGCCATAACACATCATGATAATAAACATCTATCACCCCTAAAAGTTTCTTCATGCCCATTCACAATGTATTCCTCTCTAACTCTAGGTGATGTAGGATAAGCACTGAACTACAAACCACAAGATTGGCTGTTCAAACCCACCAGTTACTCTTCGGAAAATCTATACAGGGTCATTATGAGTTGGAATTGATTAGACAGCACTTAACAACAACTATCCCTAGGCAAACATTGGTCTATTTTCTGTAATTATACATAAATTTATATTATCTAAAATTTTATAAAAATAGAACCAATATGCACTTTTTTTGTGGTCTAGTTTCTTTCACTTGATATAATTATTTTGACATTCATTTATCTTGTAGTTACTTAGCATGTTGCTGAATAGTATTTCATTATAGAGATATATTAGAGTTGATGGACATTTGGGTTGTTTTCAGTATTTGAGCATTATAAATACATCTGCTATTAACATTCATGTACAAGCTTTTATGTGCACATACGCTTTATCATATGCTTTCTCATCACCACCTTTAAAAACTGTCAAACAGTGTTCCAAAATACTGGTCCCACTTTACATTCTCACTAGCAGTGTATCAGAGAGTGTTCCAATTGCTTCATATTGTCAGTAACAATATGCCATACAGTAATAGTATGGCAGTCTTTTTAATTTTAGTCATTCTAGTGGGATAAAGGTGAGCACTGAGACTCCACACAATAAACACTTGACTGCAAACCACAAGGTCCACAGTTCAAGCCCACCAGCCACTCCTCAATTGAAAGATGAGGCTTTCCGCTCGTGTAAAGACTTAAGGCCTTTGAAACCCTATACAGGGTCACTATGAGTTGGAACTTACTTGATGGCACTTAAGTGGGATAAACACTGGAATAAAAATCACAAGATCAGTAGTTTCAGACCACCAGCCGCTCTGCAGAGAAAGATGAAGTTTTCTGCTACCACAAAGATTTAAAAAGCCTAAGAAACCCGAAACACGGTTGTTCTGAGTTGGAAGTGACTTGACAGCACTTAACAAGAACATACACATATAAGTATACACACACATATAAGTATACACACACACATATATATATATAGTGTATGTGTATATATATATATATAGTATATGTATATATACACACATACACTATGCACACATAAATGTGTGTATATAAATATATATATATTTATATACACACACATAGACACACACTGTATATATATCTATATATAGTTGTTGCTGTTAAGTGCCATCGAGTTGGTTCCGACCCATAGCGATCCTGTATAGGGTCTCCAAGGAGCGACTCATGAGCTTGAACTGCTGACTTTGCGGTTCAAATCGACTTTGCAGTCAGTCAGTCCAGTATATTAACCCACAGTGCCACATCAGGACTCCATCTATCTCTCTATCTCTTATCTCTCTCTATATATACGGAGCCCAAGGTTGGTAGTTCAAACTCACCAGCCTCTCCTCAGAAACCTTATACAGGGTAGCTATGAGTCATTACTAACTCCATGGTACTTAATGACAACAATATATACATACATTATATGGTGGTGGTGTGCCGTGGAGTCGGTTCTAACTCTTGGCGACCCTGTATAGGGTTTCCGAGGCTGTAAATCTTTATGGGAGAAGAAAGCCTCATCTTTCTCCTGCAGAATGGCTGGTAGTTTCGAACTACTGACCTTGAGGTTAGCAGCCTGACTCGTAACCACTATGCTCCCAGAACTCCTTATATATACATATGGTCACTAAGAATTGGAAATTAGGTGGTGGTGGTGAATGAGTTAAAATATTGTGTTTTTAATTTGTATTGTTTTTTTTCAATTTGTATTAAACACTGACCTAAAGAAAGTCAGTTATTTTAATTATTTTAAATATCTTCATACTATGAATTCCATGCTGCTTATATGAAAATCATTAGGAATCAATCAATTTATCTTTCAATCTACCTAAATAACAAGCAATTTTTTCACACTGAAAGGACTTTTCCTAGAGGAAAATGAAGTCTCTTCTTAAAGAAAAGTATACTGGTATATCTGAGCCCCGTAGATAAAGTTCAGACACAAATTGCCTTTGTCAAGCCCTGCTGTAACAGACAGATAATCAGAACTAACATTATATATTGTGACTTGTGTCAGGAGCAAAAGATGACTTTTGAACAAAAATGGGTGGTTATCAATTTTAGCTCTGAGAAGCTCAGCACTGCAAAAATATAGGAAAAAATTCCATATGGCAGCATTTGTTCTTCCCCTAAATGTGGAATCCTGTCGGCAACTAAATAGAGACAGAAATGGCCAGAAGCTAACTTTGTTTACATTAGGCTTAAGGAATCCAACTGGGAATATGATTCAGAATCTGTCTTTTAAAAAAGACTTGTCCTAAGGGAAAATCCAAAAGAATGTTACTATTTGGTGAGTTTGGGCCTTTTATTATGATATGCTGGCAATTTTGGAGTCCTGGTGTAGCACTGTGGATTAATGCACTGAACTGCAATGTTGGTTTGAAGTGCAAGGTGAGATGTTCAAGCTCACCAGCCACTCCTTGGAAACCCTATACAGGGTCACTATGGGTTGGAACGGACTCAATGGCATTTAACAACAACAAAGCTGACAATTTTATCACATTAGTGTTTTTTAACCAAGATGATTTTTATTCTACTAAGCTCTAAGAATCCAAGAGAACAAGATATGACAATTTTTTAAACTGAAAAAAAAAAAAAGCATGATATACACTGAAACCAGGTATTCGGGATGGCCTACCACTTTTGACACTGAGCCACTTGTAATTAAAGCAGCATCTGGCATTATAAATACACAGATTTGCAAAGAGGCAACACATTGGGTAAAAATCCCTAATCTATGAGAGCTATCTATGTGATCACTGTTGTTACAAAAGCCACAGGCATTCAAAGACACCTACTGTTAGAGCATCCTCACCGACTGGATGTAAGAGCCCAGCAGGATGCAAGAAGATAGTGAGCTGTTGTTTAAGGATCTTTTTCTAAGAAGCAGCTGACAGAGCCATGTGAACTCTGGAATGCAACTCTGAAAATGGTATTCCCATCAGCTGCAAAGTGCCTGGCACGTACTGGAGAAAACTCTACAAATGCTTATGGGATTAATGAATGAAGAATAAACAAATTTCTTTTTCTAATGCAAGAATGACAGTTTGCATTAAAAGCTACCTTTTCCCTACTTGGCCCTTGTCAACAATAGCAAGAAGAACTTGGCCTCATCAAAGCTGTTTCTATTTTTTGTTTTTAAGTTGTAAAAGCAAGATGACCATATTGTACAAGCCTCAAACTATGGAGACTAAGCACATACGTAGGTGGTGTGGCTAATAAAAGAACATGTTAGTTTTGCTTCTTTTGCTGCATTTCTCACTCCTTTGTAGAAACAACTTATATGTTTATAGTACCTGGTATATAATCAAAGCAAACATACCACACACTGGCTTTTAAGTCAAAGGATCCTAGATTTGATACTCCCATATTTGGGATCCCCTTGTTCCTCAGTCCCTTTTTCCATTTCCTGCTGATTGACTGATATTCCTTATATTCCAATTAGGTACTTCCTTCTCCCTTTCCAGTGAGCCCAGGTGGCACAGTGGTTTGGTCAGCTAGGCTGCATAACAAAAGGTTGGTGGTTTGAACCCACCAGCTGCTTCCGTAAAAATTAGAACCTAGGAAACGCTACGGGTGCAGTTCTACTCTGTTCTATAGGGTCACAGTGAGTGGGATTGACTCAACAGCAGTGGGTTTAGTTTGCTTTTGGTTGTTCTTTTCTACCCCTCCCACTCTCTTCCTCTACAGCTAAGGATCCTTGAGTAGTATGCATCTGGTTGGTCTTTGTCTCCTGTTCTAACCCTGAATCCTAGAGATTAAGTAAACAGAAGCTCTGAACTGTTGTTTGTATAAGTGCTAGAGCCTGGGGTATATATATACAAACTTCCTAGAGGAAGGACGTGTTCAACTATACAAAACATTTTTTCCAAACTGATATGACCAATTTACATTCCTGCTAGAAATGTTGAAAGTTTCCTTTGCTCCATATCCTTACTTATCATATCCTATTTAAAATTTTTACATTTCTCCAGATCACATTTTTAGAAGAAAATTCTTATTTTAGCCTTGGGAAATAAGTTTTAGAGCAACAGTTTTAGCCTTGGGAAATAACAGTTTCAGATATAAATCAGGTATATCTGATCTGCTTTCCTAAAGACATAAATGATGAATTGGAAAGGCATGTGATGAAAGAAAACCCATCATATGTTAATACAAGTGTCTCAGCAGAGCATTTCTGGGACTCACAGAACCAAATAAAAAGGTGTAAATCCATATAAACCATGGCTAAAGTAATCTGTTGCAAATTAAAATCCCAAAATGGCGCTGTGGGTTAATGCGTGGGACTGCAAAGTAGTTTGAACTGCAAGGTCAGCGGTTCAAGCTCATCAGCCGCTCCTTGGAAACCCTACACATACAGCATTGCCATAGGTTGGAACCGACTCGACGGGACTTAACAACAACACAACCAGACCAAAATAAAGTTGTCCTGAAATCTTTAGAATACAGTGACGTATTCCACACGCTATTATTCTTTTCAACCAGCTGATTTCAAATGTCAAGTTTTCAAAGAAAACGTGTAAGCAGCTAGAATTAAATCTAGAATAAAGCAGTAGTTAATCTTAGTGCCCACATACAGTACTTACCTTTTGAAGTCCCTCTACAGTGGCGGGCAGGCTAATTAAGTCGGAAGCTGACTTAACATTGGCTTTGAGGTGGTTTACTGCAGAAGTCAAGAGAATAACCTGAAAGGAAAAAAAGGAACAAACAATGGAAACGGAATTTGTAGAGTACTTTCTTCATAAACTCTACAGTTGAAGATGTTGTCCAGGAACCTTGGATTTTATTTTATGCCTTTCTGAGATCCAGATGTTTGGCTCAGTCAGCTCAGGGCAAAGAACTATAGTACTTAGGACAGACTTGAGAAAGGAAGGCAACAATAATACCCTTTCTTTCTCTGCTCAGTTTAAACATTAGTGCCAGAGAGGGAAATGTAAGTATTTTCTTTTTCCTAGCTCTGGCAGCTACAAGATCTAAAAAGCTTAAATTACCCAAAAGATGCAGTGATTACAATACAATCTTTCAACAATTGGACAGAAAAGAAGCTAATGATCAAGGTCCACTAAAGATTTCATTTTTGTAAAAAATAACACCTCAGAAATACACTGAACTTTTGTTCTTACCCAAGTGGGAACATATGTTATAAAGTAAAAGGCCATCATCACAATATACAGTCTACAAGAACTGGATCTTGACAACCTGAACAGCACTTTCAACTACTTGGGGATTTAGTTTTGGTTTAACAATGTGATTAATATTTCAAACTCAATAGCTCAACCAAAGTACTACTTTGTACCCTGAAGGGGCTCAATAAATACCTCTGACTCACTGACTGATGCAATAAATGTATTAAAATAGGACCTGAATGAAAATAAAATGTGGCTTTCTCTTCTGCTACTTAGGAGTAGAATTCTTAAAAGCTGGACTTGTGGCATTGAAAAATGTAAGAAATACGTAGACTGTATATGTTTGGTAATATGGAGGGGAAGGGAACACTAAGATATATCTGGAAAACAAAATAGAAAAGAAAAGCCATTAAAAAAAACTTCTAAAATTCAAATATATAGGAATCTCACAATAATGCAATATAATTAGGCAGAAATCATGACATGAAGTCCTCTGGGCTCCTTTATTTTCTAATCTCTCTTGAATGAAAAGTAGAGGAAACCTGTATAGTAACTCAATTCTAACCTATAGACAACCATTCTAATAAGACTTGCAGTACGGCTAAAAACATCCTTGAAAAATGCTTAGTTCTAAACTGCTTTCCTGTCCCAAATTCTAGGATGAAGGCACAGGATCTACCAATAACATTTACATTTAGAGTAACCTCAGAGATCAGAGTAACCACTAACGTTTCTGGGCACTTGTTATACACCCAGCACTGTGGTGGGCACCAAGCAGGAATCAGAGAGACTTTAGTACCACCAAGAAAGAAGAGTGAGGAGGTTCCCCTGGCTGTGAACCTTCTAGACCCAGGGGAAGACTGATGCCAAGACAAAGACATCTCCAAGGGATACCATACCCACAGATGTTGAAAAGAGGTAAGGGCCTACTCCCAGAGCTAACAGAGGGAAAGCTGTCTCCTAGAGCTGATGCCCTGAATTTGGACTTCTAGACTCCTAAACTATGAGAAAATAAATTTCTGCTTATAAAGCCAACTACTTGTAGTATTTCTGTTACAACACTTCTAGATAACTAAGACAATAACCTGTCAAAACATGAAATGTTTATATTCTTTAGCTCAACGATTTCACTTACAGAAATCTATCCTAAAAGATAATTTGCAACTTCCAGGGCAAGATGGCGGTGCAAGCAAACATGCTCAGCAGATTCCTCTACAATAAGGATAGGGAAGACACCAAGTAAAACTGATAAATATGGTGATCCTGGAACCCTGAGCGTCAGAGGATAGGACAAAAAGGTGGACTGGATGCCGACTGGAACAGGAAGCTGAATAAAAGCAGCAAGAGAGAAGAAAAATGGGTGGACTAGGAGCTCTGGTAGTGTAGTGGTTACGAATAGGACTGCTAACCTCAGGGTCAGCAGTTTGACATTACCAGCTGTTCCGTGGGAGGAAGATGAGGCTTTCTGCTCCCATAAAGATTTACAGCCTCAGAAACCCTGTACAGGATCGCTATGGGTCGGAACCGTCTCCATGGCACGTAACAACAACAACATCAGCTGGTCTGGCACAGTACCGCCATCTTAAGCTTTTGCAGGTGGAAGTCAAGACAGCAGCCTGAAAGCACAGGATGAGACTACAGATTGGCAGCAAGGTGCAGTTTTTCCTTGTTCCCTGAGCCCTTTTGGTATCCAGCAACTTGGCTAGTCCTCACCTTCACTAACCCAATGACCAGTGACACCTCCTCCTACACACCCTCTGTTCTTCCTGGGGTTGAGCACCCCTATATCTGGAGGTATGTGTACTCTGCCCTAACCTAGCAAGCAGAGAACTTCGCTCACACTTCCAGTCTCTACCACATCCACCAACATATAATTATCAATTAAATAATAATTTAATCAAGGATACCACAATGTCTAAGAGAAAATAAGACAATTTCAGCTAATACAAAGAAACAAGACAGAGTGGCTCAAACAAATGACCAAAATACAGCCAAAAAATATAACACCTGAAATTGTATTGGAACTATCTGATAAGGAATTTTTTAAACTTCTGATTGTGAACTGAGTGAAGGTTTATAGAGCATATTATCAGTTTTACATTCATCATACACTTTGTTTTATCTCAATGATTGCAATCCCCGTCACATAACAACAGTTATCCCACTTCTTCCCTGTGATCCTTATTTCCAAATCACCCTCTTGATAAAGAATTTAAAAGAATAGTTACCTTCAATGGATTGATAGAATGATCAAGAAAACTGCTGATGAAACCAAGGAAAACACAGACAAAATTTTATAAGAATTCAGGAAAACAATACAAGGACAAATTGACAAAATAAATGAAAAAATTTGAAATCCTACAAAAGCAGCAATTAGTAAGACAAAAGGGATTAATAGTAAGATATAGATTGAGATAATACATTAAAAGGGCAAAAAAGTAGAATTGAATCAATGGAAGGCTGCATTAATGAGCTGGAGGGTAAATCAATATTCATCTGCTAGAGGAACAATCAGAAAAAATAACAAAAAAATCTGAAGAAAGCCTATGATTTTCAAAATCAAAGACAACAAAAAAATCCTGAGACCAGCTCAGGAAAAAGTAAAAGTTTCCTATAAAGGAGAAACAATAAGATTAAGTAGATTTCTTAGCAGAATCCATGTAGACCAAGAGGACAATGGGATGATATATATAAAACTCTTGAAAGAAGAAGAAGAAGAAGAAAAAAAGCCAACCAAGAATCATACACCCAGCAAAACTGTCCATCAAATATAATGGTGAAATTAGGATACTTCCAGATAAACAGGAATTAAAAGAATTAGCAAAAACCAGACCAACCTTACAAAAATACTATAAGGAGTTCTTTGGACAGAAAACCAACAGCAGACAACAACTTGCAATTAACATACATGATAACGTCACACAGAACTCAACACAGATACAGAAGCTGAGTAAACAAACCTACAAGACTGAAAATAAGGAACCAAAGTTTGCAACAAAGAAACATAAAGTAACAGAAAGGAATAATGTAGCTACAGAGCTCCCAAATGAAGAGGAAGTTAAATAGCTTTCAAGAAAACAAATAATAAACCTAACTGTAACCCTAAAACTAGTCCAAGCCTTACTTACTCCCAGCCCTAGTCCAACTCTTACCTCTACACATTAACCTTAGTCCTACCCATAACCCTAACACTAAACCAAGTCCTAGGCCTAACCTAGACCTAGCCATAGTCTTAATCCTAACTCCTTACTCTTATCACCCCCCTGAATAAAATTTAAAAATTGAAATTTAAAAGAAAAAAAAAAAAGACTATTTGTTTACGTGCACAAAGATGTATGCACAAGGGTATTCGCTGTCTCCTTATTTGTAATAGAAAAACAATAGAAATAATCTAAATGTTCACCATTAAGCGTGTAGATAAAGTCAGTGAACAAAGCAAGCTACAGAACATATACTGAATGAGCCCATTTATTTATATACACACACCTATAAACTAATTCATATTAAAAGTTATGATTTTGCAAATACGTAGAAAGGGGACTGGAAAGACACAACTCAGACTATTGACAGTGAACATGGATGGGACAGGAAAATATGTGAGAATGTGTGTGTGAGAGAGAGACAGACAGAGATGGAGGACACAGAAAGATGGGGATGACAGGGAATTTTCATAGCAACTCTTATGTAGTTCATTGTTTAAATCTTATACAATGAGGATATATTTACATCTTGAAGAATTCTTTTAAAAAGACAAAAGATAGGAAAGAAATACACACCTAGAAAAAAGACATCATGCAACAGTAAATGGGGTTTGATAGGTTTCTGTGGTTGGTTCTTTCCTCCGTACCCTCTAATGGGTCTTCCAAAACCACCTTACCATGTTCAATCATAAAGGAATGTTTTACTTAGTGTACAAAACTATGTACACAGCTGAAGACTAATTTGATGGGCAAGAACATAATTCTTTCAAATGCCTGATTAATTATGTGGTTATCTTTTGGTTACCTAAGGGAACAATAAATTCCTTCCATTGGCATCTTCCAAGACCTTAATAGGACAATAAGCTGTGGTCTGGGTGGAGTGATCTGGGAGAAAATTATTTTCCTAGGTATTGCAATGTCCTGAAACTATGGCAGAATGCACTGCTAGCCAAAATTATCTCAAAAAGAGCTCATCAACTCACCAAAAGGCCAGAGAAGCTGTTTGGCAGCTGTCACTTCCCCCAAACCAGAGGAGCAGTTGAAAGCCAATACAAGCAGGACAAGGTGAGGTACTGTTCCCCACTCCCTCCTCCCATGGCTCACATTAAGCCTAGAGTATCAGCTGCCTCTATGTCTGGTTACTCTCCAATTGTCAAGTATCACTTAGGACTTTTTACTGCAAAACTAGATTTCATCTTTTAATGTTCCTCTCTTCAGTGGAATAATGTCAAAAGAGAAGGAAAACTACAGCAAATCAACAAATATAATGAAAATAGAGAGATATGGGGTATCTTACCATTGCTGGTGACCACTTTGGCCTCTGATTGACACAACTTCAAAACGTTTGCACAGTACACATTTGGACCTGTTTCATATTGCTTGTTAACCTGTTTAGCAATTTTTACTTTTCTATCTTCTCTATTTAACTGTAAGATTCTTGAGGGCAGGGAATCAAAACGTTTATCATTCTGAATCCAAGGCCTAGTTCTATAAAAGCAGCTCAGTAAACGTTTGTTGAATTAATGGTCTCCAAAGAAGTCATGGAGTCCTGGTGTGGTGCTGTGGGTTAATGCGCTGGACTGCAGAGTCAGTTTGAACCACAAGGTTAGCAGTTCAAGTGCATCAATTGCTCCTAGGATATTCTATACAGGGTTGCTATAAGTTGGAACCGACTCAATGGCACTTAACAACAACAAAGAAGTAATGATAAGGCACTGTAGTATAAGCATTGAACTGCTAACTACAAGGTTGGTGGTTCAAGTCTACCAGCCACTCCTTGGAAACCCAATACAGGGTCACTATGAGTCAGAACTGACTCTTAAGTATAATAACAAAATAACATTTGGGAGCACAGTAGCTCTGTACGATAAGCCCTGGACTATAAACCACAAGGTCAGCAGTTGAAGTTCACCAGCTGCTCCACTGAAGAAAGAAGAAGGGACATAACAACAACTAAGTGACATTGGGTCTCAAGTGTTATGTACTTTACGTGGATCTTTTTAGAGAGCTTTTTCTATTGGACTCTTGTTGTGACACTGTAGAATAAGCATTGGACTGCTAAGCACAAAGTTGGTGGTTCAAACCCACCAGTTGCTCCTTGAAAACCCTATTCAGGGTTGCTATAAGTTGTTACCGACTCAATAGCATTTAACAACAACTAAGGAGCTCTGGTAGCGTAGTGGTTACGAATCGGGCTGCGAACCTTAAGGTCAGCGGTTCGAAACTACCAGCCGTTCCGCGGGAGAAAGATGA
>NW_006408544.1:8179630-8184982 GCF_000296735.1 Chrysochloris asiatica
GAGCTGATCTTTGAAATTTTCTGTTCAGTTCTTGGGCTTCCTCATTTCTTTCATTTGCTTTAGCATCTCTATGCTGGAGAGCAAGTTTCAGTGTCTATTCTGACATCCATTTTGACTTTTTCCTTCTTTTCTTCTCAATGACTTTTTGCTTTCTTCCTGTATGATGTTCTTGATGTCATCCCACAATTCTTCTGGTCTTCGGTCTTTAGTGTTCAATGTATCATACCTGTTCTTCAGATGATTCCTAAATTCAGGTGGGATATATTCAAAGACATATTTTGGCTCTTGTGGACTTGTTTTCATTTTCTTCAGCTTCAGTTTGAATTTGCATATGAGTAATTGATGGTCTGTTCCACAGTCTGCTCCTAGTCTTGTTTTCACTGATGATATGGAACTTTTCCATCGTATCTTTCCATAGATGTAGTTAATTTGATTTCTATGTATTCTATCTGGTGAGATCCATGTGTACAGTTGTCTCTTATGCTGTCTAAAGAAGGTATTTGAAATGAACAAATCATTGAGTTTGCAGAATTCTATCATGCGTTCTCCAGTATCATTTCTATCACCAAGCCACATTTTCCAACTACTGATCCTTCCTCTCTGCTTCCAACCTTTGCATTCCAATCACCAGTAATGATCAATACATCTTGATTGCGTGTTTGATCAATTTCAGATTGAAGAAGTTTCTTCTATTTCATCCTCATTGGCTTTAGTGGTTGGTGCGTAAATTTGAATAATAGTGGTATTAACTGGGCTTCCCTGTAGGCGCATGGATATTATCCTATCACTTACAGCATTGTACCTCATGACTGATCTGGATATGTTCTTTTTGACAATGAATCCAACACCATTCCTCTTCAATTTGTCATTCCTGGCATAGTAAACCATGTGGTTGTCAGATTCAAAATGGCCAATACCAGTCCATTTCAGCACACTAATGCCTAATATATTGATGTTTATGTGTTCCATTTCATCTTTGACAACTTCCAATTTTCCCAGATTCATACTTTGTACATTCCATGTTCCAATTTTCAATGGATGTTTACAGCTATTTCTCTTCCTTTTGAGTTGTGCCTCATCAGTAAATTAAGGTCCCGTGGGCTTTACTCCATTCGCGTAATCACGGTCAACTCTACTTTGAGGAGGCTGCTCTTCCCAAGTTGCATTTTGAGTACCTTCCAACCTGAGGGGTTCATTTTACAGCACTGTATCTTACAGTGTTTCTCTGCTATTCATAAGGTTTTTAGTGACTAAATATTCAGAAGTAGTTTGTCACTGTTTCTTCCTAGTCTGTCTTTGTCTGGAAGATCATCTGAAATCTGTCCACCATGGGTGACCCTGCTGGTATTTAAAATGCTGGTGGCTTAGCTTTCAGAATCACAGCAATTCAAAAGCCACTACAGTACGACAAACTGACAGACAAGTGGTGGCTGACTCTTAACTGGAGGACGATTAAAAAAAAAGGAAACGAGGGTAAATTGCTACAATTTGATGAACTTGACCTACACTCATGGATGTAGTAGCTCACAATACCAACAGAGAGGGAAGGAGTCCCTCTTACTTTACATCAAGTATCAATGCTATCCCTTCTGTATACAGCGTAGATAGGGGCAGGCAACTTAGAAACTGGTTACCTAAAATGAGCGGGTGATAAAGGCACGAAGTGACTGGCTCACAAGGTTTCAAGAGGGAGTTTAGTTTAAGAGTGTGAGGGGGAAGATAGAGTCCCCACTGAATAGTTTTCACCTTCTCTAGATGGGTCTGGTGAAAAGAGATGGGGATAAGACTCTTATGATTCAGTAGTGAGTAATTGTTATCATGACTAATCGCAACGGTCACAATTGTAAAGGTAGAAGTTTTGTAACACAAAAAAGACAACAGAGGCGTAGTTAATCTTACATTCCTGGAACAGAGGACCCTAGGACCATCAAGGAATAAGAGCACCAGTGGAATACAGGACCTATCTAGAGAAGCAGTGACATCAGAGAGGAAGGCAGAGATGGTGACATGGAGAGAGGAAACAGCTGAGGACTCTAGATTCATGGAAAGAGAGGGACTGAGAGCTTGTGGCCAGGAGGCAAGCTTGCAGAATGTGCCCTTTGGTGGTTTAGATTATTATATATGCCAGAGTGTTTTAAAAAAAAGAGCTAAAATGAATAGAGAGAAATACTGTTAACTGATGGTACATGGAGGGGATTATAATCATTGGGATGAAACAAAGTATATGATTTGTTGCATGTAAAACTGATGATTTGCCCTGTAAACTTTCACTCAAATCACAATAATAACTAAAAAAACCCATCCCCTCAGAATCCAAAGTATGAGTATATACTAAAGATTTAAAAATCTGTGTGTCCTCTCACTCTTGACACCAATTTCCCTTTTGACTCTTACTAGGAGTCCTGGTATGAAGCTGTAGCATAAGCACTGGACTGTTAACCATTAGGGCAGTGGTTCAAACATATTAGCCACTCCTCAGAAATCCTATACAGGGTTGGAACAGACTCAACAGCACATAGCAACAACAGATGTCCATTTATAAGGAGATGAAAGATTTCACATTCTTCTCAGAATCCAAGACTGGTTATCCATATGGAATCCATGTTTTGCCCCAAAGAAAGATGATAATTATTTCTCAGCTCTATAGTATAAGTTTACTTTCAACTGGATGCAAAAAAGAAGAAGTGAATGCCTGCTTTCCTCTAATCACTGGGAGTTCAAGAATAAATGACAACTAGTAGCCAGAATGGAGTCCTGGTGTGGCACTGTGGGTTAATGCGCCAGACTACAAAGCTGTTTGAACTGCAAGGTTGGTTTCCAGCTGCTCCTCGGAAACTCTACACAGGGTCCCTATGAGTTGTAACCGACTCCACGGCACTTAACAACCACAGTAACCAGAATGCTCCTTGAAAGCGAGGATGGTGAAATTTTGTCTCTTGAATTTTGGACATGTTGTCAGAAGGGACCAGTCCCTGGAGGACAACATGCTTAGTAAAGTGTAAAGTCAGTGAAAATGAGCAAGACTCTCAATGAAATCAATAGATACAGTAACAGAAACAAAGGGCTCAAACAATAGTGAGGATGGCACAGGATCAGGCAGTGTTTCATTTTGCTGTGCATAGGGTTGCTATGAGTCAGAACCAACTAACGGCATCTAACAACAATATAGTATATACTAAGTGCTACAACTCATCAACTATTAGGTAAGTACTGATGTGGCCCTGTAGGATAAATACTAGACCACAAGGTCAGTTTGAACTGCAAGGATGGTGGTTCAAATTTACCAGCTGCTCCTCAAAAACCCTAAATAGGGTTGCTATGAGCTGGAACTGATTAGATGGCACTTAACAACAACAATTAAAAAAAATTAAGTAGAAGTGACAACAAATATTATAAAGCATCATTACATATTAAATTTAAGCTAGTTTTTAAAGACTTTATTTCAGTTATATATGTGTATGTATTTAGTAGATGTAAAATATATCTTATTGTGGGTTCCAGGCAAAAGTTTGAAAATCACTGCCCCAGACCATTCACGGATCTTTGGTCTTTAGTGTTGAAGTGTCTCACTCCCATACCATTGCCAAAAGGTGGGGTTGCTTCAAAAGTTTCTGCAAGCACTTTCACCTAGCCTAGTTAGTGTTCCCTGCCACTGGTTGATTCTGAGCTTAGTCCCAAGAAGATGGCATAGCTATGAGCACTTTGCAAATGTACCATTCATTTGGTACTTCGTTATATTATTACCTCTACTGATTTTCCTCCCATCTCCCATCCTATACATGTTGCTGTTAGGTGCTGTTGAGTGGGTTCCGACTTATAGCAACTTTATGCACAACAGAACAAAACACTGCCTGATCCCATGCCAACCTCACAATTGTTGTTATTTTTGAGCCCATTGCTGCTACCGTAGTGCCAATCCATCTAGTTGGGGATCTCTCTGTTTCACTGACTCTCCACTTTACTAAGCATGAATATGTCCTATCCTAAATAATCGTGAAAAATGATGACAGGGGTTAAAGTTACCCAGTAGCAACTACGGTGGTGGTGGTGGTTATGCGCCGTGGAATCGGTTCTAACTCATAGAAACCCTGTACAGGGTTTCTGAGGCTGTATATCTTTATGGGAGCAGAAAGCCTCATCTTTCTCCCATGGAACAGCTGGTACTTTTGAACTGCTGACCTTGTGGTTCACAGCCCGATGCATAACCACTACGCTACAACTATTTGTTGTTGTTGTGAAGTTCAGTCAAGTCGGTTTCGACCCATAGTGACCCTGTATAGGGTTTCTGAGGAGCAGCTGGTGAACTTGAACTGCCGACCTTGCAGTTCAAATGGCTTTGCAGTCTGGCATCTTAACCCACAGCGCCATACCAGGACTCCACACTACAACTATAGTACCATAAAAACAGGAGATGCTCACTCAATATTCTTTGAATAGCTTCTTTCCTATTGCAGAGTTCCTCTTTAAGAATCAATGCCTACTGAGTTCTGGTCAGTTTAGGGATTGAAAATTTTTGCCCTAGACTTGTTTGCCTGGCAAACGTATTTAAACAATTCTGCCATCAGCTCATATGCTAGTTTAGAACTAGTATTAACTGATAATACTGTATAGAATTTTACTTGAAGTCAGTGCCTATAAGTTTGCTAAGTCCATTAAACAAACAGACAAAAAAAATTCTTAATAGGAACATCACTTTCCTTGATGTTCCTTTAAAAATTTGACTCCTAAATTTCTCCTTAGGATAATCTGACTTAAGAATTTCCAACTCCCTCTACTTGGGAAAACTCTATTCCTTTACAAAAAGGATTAATATTTTAAATATTTGGTAAATATATACTATTTCCTATTTTATCTGACTTTAATGTGTCAGGATCATAGTATGTAATTACAAAAAATAAAACAATCTGAAGTGAGTTACTTTTACCTACAGGTTCATACCAAAAAACAAAATTAAATATTCATGGCTTATAAAGAAATACAGTTTTTCTACCTGCTTGTTCATTTCTGTGATGTTTATCCAGACTTTGTTCAAACCCAGCTCTCCGGATTCAATTTTTTCAAGTTGTTTTTGTTTGCTGAGTAGTTCTTCATTAAGTTTGGGAATTTCTTGGAATGAGCTTTTCTGATTAGATTCCACTAAAAGCAAAAAAGAAGAACAATCATAAACAGCCAGAAACTTTTCTTATGGCTTCAAAATGAAAAAAAAAATTAAAAAATTAAGCTAGAGTAGGAAGAAGGTAGTTAGAAAAATTCAATTCTGGTGAGAATAATTACTATTGAATATATATATATTCTATATATATATATATGAACTATTGTTGTTGTTAAGTGCCATCGAGTCGGGTCCGACCC
>NW_006408544.1:8185082-8187335 GCF_000296735.1 Chrysochloris asiatica
CTATGGGTCCGAACCGACTCGACGGCACTTAACAACAAGAAGGGTAAGGAGACTCTTTATAATGATTGAGAGGGAGTGGGTAGAAAATCAGGGGTTTCATGAATAAAATGGAAAAGTAAACGAGATTTCAACGATTAACTGAAAGATTTTCAAGGCAAAATTTTAACTTTTTAAATTGAGGCTTTCTCTTTCCCTGCTAACCCATAGCTACATTAATTTAAACTCACACTGATAAGGACCAAACTCACCAAACCCACTGTCATCAAGTCAGTTCCAATGCATAGAATTCCTATGTTAGGATTCCATGATTGTAAATCTTGATGGAAGCAGAGAGCCTCATCTTTTTCCTGAGGAGTCACTGGTGAGTTTGAATTGCTGACCTTGACATTAGCAGGCCAACACCTAACCCACAGCACCTTAAGTGATATTTTTGTTTAAATCATACTGAGTTACTTTTTCATACTTGCCACTAAAAGCACCCTAAGAGTTGCCTTTAGATTTACAAACATGGTTAAATATTAATTTTATTTTCATACCTATTTTAGTTTAATGCCTCTTAACTTGAACAGACCATCCGAGATATGTACCATTAATTTTAGAAAACCACTCAGAGTGATGAGCTTCCTTTGGAGACAATATAAAGTTCTACTTTACCACCACCAGTCACCCTGAGAGGCTGCAGGTTGGTTTCAACAGTCAGTACCATTAGCTTTGTATGCCTATAGAACCTACTGAAAAATATTTTCAGTTCCATCTCTCCAAGTTTCAAACATGAAGCCTGGCACTGAAGTAAACTTTCTTGTATGTTTGCCTTCCCAAGCACTTCTTACATTAAAGGTAATGGTCAACTTAAGAGGAAAATGATTTGCTCCCAGGTTCTTGGTTAAAAAGAACTCAGGGGGAAGGAGGTAGAAGAACAAGGTAAACAGAAATACTGAGACAAGTTTGCATGGACTAAATGGGACAGAGGTAAATAGTGATGCATGCTAAACCTTGGAACAACAGGGCTCTGTGATATAGAGATTGAGGCATAGTCTGAAGAGGGGAAATAATACTAAGATGCTTGGCTGTTTTTATGAATATTGGTTTCCCTTGCCTACTATTGTAAAATAGACACTTGAGTGGGATAAAAGGAATGTTGGGAAGCATGATTACAGAAAGGTTGTAAGCCCATCTTCATCCTATAACAAACTGGAATACCTAAAAGGGATTCTACAACTTGTCCAGTGAAATAGGACAAGTTGTAGAACCTTTGCAGCATATATAGGACCTTAGGTGGAATCCTGAGCCCCATCCACAACCTTCTGAGGAGGGATATTCCCACTAGAAAGGACAAGCAGACCAGCCTGGAACAGCTAGAGCAACAGAAGCTACATCTTCACATCAGCAGGAAAAACCCAAACAAAAATGGCAGCATGATTGGCTACTACAAGAATAAGAAAGTTGTTCACCGGGATGCCATGAAGGCAAACAATCAAATCCCTTCAGGACACACCCTCTAAGGCTGAAACTCAAAGGGAACACATAAGCAGGCATGGAAGCTTGCAGGCGATTACGTTGGTCTACTGGTGAGTGGAAAAGGGGGAAAGGCAGCAATGAAGAAATGGGCTGAGTTCAACCACGTTCCATAGACTATTGTTGACCTGGAGATGAAAGAGAGAAGAGGAAGGGCTGCTTGGTCAAAAGTGTGGAGATCTGGGAACACCTGAGCCCATGGACAAGGACATAGCCATGGAGGGCTAGAGCTGAGAGTGAAGCATCCAGCTGATATGAAGTGAAAGGAGACACCCCAAAACACTCAAACCTGCAAATAGTACCCATCTGACCTAGCCTTGATGGCTTGATAAACAGACTCAACTTGTTGTTAGGTGCCATTACAGCGACCTTATGCACAGCAGAATGAAACACTGCCCAATCCTGGGCCAACCTCACTACTGCTGCCACGCTTGAGTCCATCGATGCTGCCACCTGGCCAATCCATCTTGTTAGGGGTCTTTCTATCTTTCTCTGTCCCTCCACCTTAACAAACATGATATCCTTCTCCAGCGGCTGGTCTCTCAGGACAATATGTCCAAAGTATGAGAGACAAAGTTTAACCATCTTGGCCTCCAAGGAGCACTCTGGCTGAACTTCTTCCAACACAGATCTCTTGTTTCTTTTGGCAGCCCATGGCACTTTCAATATTCTCCTCCAATACCATAACTCAAAGGCATCAATTCTTCTATGATCTTCCTTATTCACTGTCCAGCTTTT
>NW_006408544.1:8189714-8191592 GCF_000296735.1 Chrysochloris asiatica
ATTACCTACTCATTAAATATGACTTTGATGATGATCCATTACTTTTCTTGTGGGAATTTATTTTCACTTACCTAATAGAAAGCTTGCTTCCATTTACTACAGGAATCTTCTTTGCCATGATCTTCTTGGTGCTCTTTGTAGCTGCCTTCAATTGGGGCTGACTCATGATGACCCCATGTACATGGGAACAAAGACTTGTCCAGTCCTGCTCCAGCTCCATGATGGGTTGAAGATCAAACCATTGTGACCTATACACATTTTCATTGGCTGATTTTTGGAAGTTGAATTTCTTCCTAACATAGCTTAATTTGGAAGCTCTAAAAATTCCTGTCCTGTCAGTTTGCTGTACTTTGATGTCTTATGTGTTGCTGTGAGGCTGGGCACTTTTCCACCAGTATTTTAAATACCAGTAGGGTCACCCATGGAGTACAGGTTTCATGGAGTTTCCAGAATAAGACACACTAGGAAGAAGAAGTGAACCACTTCTGAATGGCTAGCCACTGAAAACCTTATGAATAGCAGTGGAACTGTCTGATATATGTCAGAAGATGAGGCTCTTAGGGTGAAAGACAATAAAAATACAACTGGGGAAGAGCTGCCTCCTCAAAGTAGTTGGTTTTAAGTGTTGTCAAGTTGATTCTGACTCATAGTGATCCTGTATAGGGTTTCCAAGGAGCAGCTGGTGGGTTTGATCACCAACCTTGCAGTTAGCAGTCCAGTGCTTATCCTATAGTGCCACACCAGGACTCCCCTCAAAGTAGAGTTGACCTTAATGACGTAGATGGAGGAAAGCTTTCAGGACCTTTATTTGCTGATGGGGCATACATCAAAATGAGAAGATAAAGCTGCAAGCATCCATTAATAATTGGAACCTGAAATGTATGAAGTATAAATCTAGGAAAATTGGAAGTTGTAAAAATGAAGTGGAATGCATAAAGATGGATATCATGGGCATTAGTGAGCTGAAATGGACTGGTATTGGCCATTTGGAATCTTACGTTCATATGGTTTACTATGCTGGGAATGACAAACAGAAGAGAAATGGCATCACATTAATTGTTAAAAAGAGCATCTCAAGATCTAAGTATAATGTCGTCTGTGATAGGATAATAATAGCGTAGTAGTTACGAATCGGACTGCCAACCTCAAGATTGGCAGGTCAAAACTACCAGCTGTTCCGCAGGAGAAAGATGAGCCTTTCTGCTCCCGTAAAGATTTACAGCCTCGGAAACCCCATACAGGGTTGCTATGAGTAGGAACCAACTCCACGACACATAACAACAACAAGGAAAACCAGTAATTCAAATTTACACACCAATCACTAAAGCCAGTGATGATGAAATTAAAGAATTCTACTAACTTCTTCAGTCTGAAATTGATCAAACATGCAATCAAGATGCATTGATAATTACTGGTGATTGGAATGGAAAGACTGGAAATAAAGAGCAAGGGTCTATAGTTTAAAAACATGGCCTTTGTGATAGAAACATGATAGAATTTTGCAAGACCAGTGACTTATTTATTGCAATTACTGGCCAATGCTTAACCATTGCAAGAGGTAGCATATGATCAAGAACTGATGGTATTGAAGAAAGAAGTCCAAGCTGCACTGATTTGTTGTTGTTGTTGTTAAGTACCATGGAGTAGATTCCGACTCATGGATACCCTGCACACGGTTTCCGAGGCTGTAAATCTTTACAGGAGCAGAATACCTCATCTGTCTCCCACGGAACTGCTGGTAGTTTCGAACTGCTGACTTTGAGGTTGGCAGCCCAACTCCTAACCCCTACGCTAACAGAGCACTGGTCGCACAGGTGAAAAACAAGGGTCCAGGAATGGACGGAATATCAATGGAAATGTTTCAACAAATTGATGCAT